>NW_027467782.1:23226266-23408233 GCF_004210375.1 Tachypleus tridentatus | reverse complement strand
CTTTTTGTTAATTTTTTAAAGGTAAGAACAAAACAGTATTTTTTTTAATGTTTTGTTGAATAGATCTTAATATAATTTCTATGTTATTAATAGTTGAACCATGTGTATATACTTAATAAAAGAATTTAAAGGGGCTGAGAAATAAAAAGATATTAGTTACTTTCTTTTAATTAGAATGATAAATAATCAAAAGGTTACAAACGCTTGCATTAAAAAGAAATATATAAGGGGAAATTAGCATCATCAGTTTACAATAAAGTGTATTTTAAGTGTGAAGATTCACTTAAAGCTTAAATTGTGGATCACGTTTTACAATATTACAAGTTCTTCTGATGAAAAACATTCCTTGTAAGTATGTTATTGTTCAACCTGTTTTTATATGTAAATACAATAAGGTACTGTGTCAGTAGAAATACTTGAAATTGAAACGTGTAAAATATGGGTAACCTAAATTATTACAATTCGAGTACTTGAGATAAATATAAAAGGCATTTTCATTCAAAAAAGTTCTTTAACTAATTAATGATTTTCAGTTTATTTGAATATGGTCTTAAAATTGAAATTTATCAGCGAGTATAATAATTATTCAATTATCCCTCTTAAGCTATAACGTTTTATTCCTGTTTACATTTGTTAACTTTATTTTAAAGAGATGCAGCAGGGGTCAAATTGCTATGTCCGCCGTGGGGAACTGAACCCGCCTATTTTAGTGTTATATGTTCATATACTTACTGACGTTCCACTGGGAGAGAACGTCCCTGTGGCTGTCGTTGTTAAATATTATTATTTCTAGATTATAATTATATTCCATTTTTAATTGACATAACACTGATGTACAAATAAGAGTCAAATTAAATCATCCATGTTATTTATTAGCGCTTTTCTTTTGTAGTGTCATTATTTGGAAGTGCAATTGTTGTAGATGTAAAACAGTAAAATCAGCTAACACAGAAGACCATACAAATAAAGATGATAGAAAAAAAATTAAATATTCACTTGTACCACAAAAAGATGAAGACCAGTCTGTTAATAGAGACGATAAGAGAAAATGTAAAAGTGTAAAAGAGAAGCGGGCCAAAAAAGTCCAGAATTTTCATCTTCCTAAAGTAAGTATTGTGATAACGGGAAATGTCATCACATTTCATACCGAGTGTCTGGGACTTACAACGCTAGAAACCGGCTATCGATAGCTGTGGTGGGTAGAGCACAAATAGACGAACATAACAAGAATGTAATATACCTTCAGTCACATATGTTTACTTACTTTCTCTACATGTTCATGCTGGTGTTCTGCATGAAGTTTAGACACCGTTGTAAATATAATGTATTAAGGCTATAAACTTTACACTATAATCTTCCACCTTATAAGAAACGTTTCAATTTAATGGTATCGATTTTTAGAAGGAAATTGTAGTCGGTTTAAATGGATACTTGATAACAGCTTCTAGAGACGTTGTGTGTAGATATATACATATAATACAGGTTTCTTCTTTATCATTGCAGCCATCTCAAAACATTTTCGAAATTGTTGTACTTTATTGACTCTGTTTATGAGTCATGTGTTTTTACAGTTGTTGACACAGTTACGGATGAATCTTAACTTGGTATAGGTATACAACAACAACTTTATGCCATGTCGCTAAGCAACAAAAGTATAACCTGATATTCTTTTTAATCTATGTACTCAAAGTATAAAGTGAAATGTATGAACAACAAAATTGTAAAAATTACATATTTTCTACTGTATTAACATTTGGGAAGATATATGAAAGATGCTTCTAATATGACCATTTTAAAACCGTTCCACTTGGATAGAAGCTGTTTCAAATTATGGTTCTAAGCCCGCTACGGGGAAAGGAAGGCGTTTAATCAGTATTTTATCTCATGGTTTTCATTGATCTGGTCACATATGAGGGAGACAATTCTTCATGTCGTTAGATAACTTTTCATTAATTATGAATTTACGTAAATTCCGTCCAGAGGACTAGTACTTGCGCTAGTATATAATAATATTTTCTTCATTACCATTTAAGCCGTCTCCAAACCTTTATTAAATGTTTATTCTATAGATTTGTACTGCATGACTCTGTTTATGAGTCATTACCTCGTAAAGTTGGCTCTCACTCATTCCATTTAGTAGGAGAGAGACACATATACGTATGATGTATAATGTGAGGACTTCCATCCTTCATATACTACAACTGCTAATTTAGTTGTGTAAGACTAGAGGGAAGGCAGCTAGTCATCACCACCCACCACCAACTCTTGAGCTATTCTTTTGCCAACGAATAGTGGGATTGACCGTCACATTATAATGCTCCCACGGCTAAAAGGGCGAGTATGTTCGGTGTGACGGGGATTTGAACTCGCGAACCTCGGATTACGAGCCGAGCGCCTTAACCACCTGGCTATGCCGGGACATTTACATTTGCTTATTTTCTTTTCCTGTTTAACAAACCGGCATTAGCCAAATTTTCTTTGCTTGGATAACTGTAGAACTTTATTGTATCTTATCTGATGTTCAAACACCCTTTCGTCATGCCAAAATTTTAAACAGTAGAAATTCTCTGACAAGTTTACATTTATGCTAGCTAGAAACTTTCTAATTAAAAACACTGGACTCATTTACGCACCACATAGAGTTAAAAATGTATTTTATTTTACTTTTTATGAAGCTTGTTTTAGTTTGTTTGTTTTTTGGAATTTCGCACAAAGCTACTCGAGGGCTATCTGTGATAGCCGTTTCTAATTTAGCAGTGTAAGACTAGAGGGAAGGCAGCTAGTCATCACCACCCACCGCCAACTCTTGGGCTACTCTTTTACCAACGAATAGTGGAATTGACCGTCACATTATACGCCCCCACGGCTGGGAGGGCGAGCATGTTTAGCGCGACGCGGGCGCGAACCCGCGACCCTCAGATTACGAGTCGCACGCCTTACGCGCTTGGCCATGCCAGGAAGCATCATTATTGTCGTGTTTGTATTCTTTTTGCGCTTTAGTTCAAATCGATATTGATAAATTTCGCAGCGCCATCTCGATGTTAACACTCCTATGAAAAGTGGGGCCTAATAGGCCCCAGAGCAACTTGAAAGGTTATTAATATTAGGCTAATAATTTTGTATTTAAATGAAATTGCCATTTAAATCCATTAATGAATGGATTAACGAGATTCCCACTGTCCCTCTCTACTATCTAGCGAAACCACAGCCAGGGGAACGGGCTTGGAGAAATCAGGACTAGAAACGTCATTTCGTAGGAGTGTTAAGCTGCTTCCAAACAAATATTAAAATATTCGAATTTTAAATACAAAGGCACCCATAGATTAAGGACATCTGGTGGAGCCCAGAATTACGACCGAACACTTATAACTCTAAAAGTCTGGTATTAATGCTCTTGGTGAGCAGACACAGATAGTCCGTTTTGAAGTTTTCTGATAAAAAAAACCAACAAAAACAACGTAGAGTGAAATTCTCGATAATTGCAGCAACTAAATTAAAATATACATCACGCAATTTATCATTCTTAAAAGTATAGTTGTTGGTACCAACGTTTTTTTTATTTCAATTTCTTTTTTAGTTTGATTATTTTTGAAATTCTCAAATTTCTAATAACGCTTGTTAGTAATTGTTTACATTTTGTTCTGTTTAGTACTAGAGAAATATGATACTTTCTACAGAGTTTTTCCCCGAAGTAAAGTGGAAAATATTTCGGTATGCACTAGATAAACATTCCCTTCCCTTTTTAGTTATTAGAAATCAATTTATAGAGTCAATCAGTTTGCTCAAAATTTGGATATTTCAATAAAAGTGTTGTTCGAAAACGTATTTGAATCGATATCCACTAAACTGATATAGCCCAGTTATCGGTAGTTTCATTGTATTAATTTCCAAGAGGTAATTTCGATATAATGATAACTAACATCAACCTATTCTGATTCTTGTTATTTTTAGAAAGAACCAAAGGCGAATGTTTTCACCCATAGGAAGGACATTCAAAATAGTAATGCATCAAGTAAAATAAGAAACATTATCACGAGCCTTGAAGGATCACATGCCAAATATTTTATAACAACACAGCCTCATAAATATAAACCAATTATCTCATATATATCAGAAACTCTGTTAACTGAAAGGAAGAAGGTACCTTCACATTGTAGACGTCACAACAAATTTACGAAATATAAATCAATGAGACCTCTTTACTTCAAAGAACTGCGAGATTTGTTTCATGAAAGGAAATCATCAGAGTCAGAGTGTTCAGACGTCTAGAGTAGAAAGAAAAATTGAGAAAAGTAAGCCCCTGAAACATATTTAGATCTACAAGAATTTTTTTGACAAGTGTTTAACTGAATTAGAAAGCCAGATGCAAGACAACAACAGAAGAACTTCTATGATCGGACGATTTTCTTCACTAATAAGAGACAGTGGAACTCGATTTATGTTTTCTTGTCCCGAATTTTCACAAACTTCACATCGATAAAAAAATTAAAATAAAATGTATGTAAATAGAAAATAAAAAGTTATAGAGTATTTTAAAATTGCCTGTTTTATCGCTTTAAAAATCCATGTTTGTTTCAAAGAAAATGATTATTTATTACAGAAGCTTTATAAATTATAACTTCACTGTAGACACACAAGTTGGGGAAAGAATGATTTTAAATCAGTAATTAATATTTTTTGGATATACAAAATTGTTTAGTTTAAGAGTTACTATTCAATTTATTTGGTGAGTTAATATTTAATGATTTAAAAAAATAATAGTGATTATTTAACTTTAGTTGTATGACGTGGCAAACAAACAAATTTACCACGTTGATAGTCCTCAAGGAGCTTTGTGCTAGCCGTCCCTAATTTAGTAGTGTAAGACGAGAGGGAAGGCAGCTAGTCATCACCACACACCGCCAACCCTTGGGCTACTCTTTTACCAATGAATAGTGGGATTGACCGTCACATTATAACGCCCCCACGGCTGAAATGCGCATGTTTGGCGCGACGGGGATGCAAACCCGCTACCCTCAGATTACGAATTTTCTCAGACAATTAGTCAATGAGAAAAAACGTGAAGTTAGCTCATGTGAGAATAATTAACCATATCTGGCGATATGATAAAGTTAGTTTCAATGTTTAATAAATATAATAATTTGTATTATAAAAGGGGGATCTATATTAATTGAACCATTCTCTGTGAATTTTGATGAGAAGTAGACAATTTTTTAAAGTTATGATATAACTGTTGTAACCAATGGGGTACTTACTGAGTGAATAATTTACTAATAGTACTGTGAGTAAAAGTAAGTACTGTGTGAAAAATAGTTTATATTGTCAATTATAGTCTTAAGTAATTGAATCAGCCCAAGTGGATATTTGAAAATAAAGATTAATTATTTAGAGTTTTGGATACAACTGTGATATTTCATGGTGTAAATAATTTTGTACACACGTTTGTCTTATTTTGAAGATATTATTATTTAAAACAAAACTGGTAGTTGACTAGAAACGGAGTCTACCAAAGGTTACATGGGGTTAACAGACAAATGGGTAAAGAAATGTTATTTATAAAATATGTAACGTTGCGAAGGAATGGAAGTCCATTACTCACAAGGAACAGCAGAAATCTCAGAATAAAGCTGCTATAGCAACTTCTGTAGATGGTGTTGTTAAGAAACTAGAAAGTTTGACTGTCAATATAGATGCTGCTGCCAAAAGAAAGAGAATCAATAAAAGATGCCAGATATACTATGAGAAGGAAGTTCCATTTCTATGGTTAATCAGTACACGACTAACAATCAACTTAAGTTAACAAATGGATCAACAGTGTCAATAGTGATTGGAGCATGTTACAGATATTCAGAAGTACCAGCAAATCACAACATGCCAGTGAGTGAAGAATATGTTGGGGACAAAAGAGTGAAGTGCCTACAAGAAATTGTTTGCAGTAGTGAGAGCCAGTCTACTATATTATGACCACATGAGAAGCAAACTACACATGTGAGTGTGTGTGTGTACTTATTGATGGGACAATGAGAAAATGTCCCATAAGAAAATAAAGATAAATGCATTATATTATGTGGTAGACCTGGAGACAACAGTATAAAACATCCATATTTGACCAAATTGTTTAAAACATACCAGCTAGTAGAAACTCAGAAAACAGATCGAAAGAAGATTGATGAACCATTGGTGGTCACCACTAGTGGTCAAGTAAAGAAGAGCAAGCAAGACATCAAGACCTTACAAGTGTGAAAAAAGGACATCCCGAATGTAGGTTTGTAGGAAATGAAGGAATCATAAAAGAAAGTTCTTCCATTGCAGAAACTTTGGGACAATACCTGGGAGAAAATTTAACAGAAGACAAAGGAGATGGTACCAACAGAATAGAGAAACAAAAGAGAGTGCTATGTCAGACCTACCAAAGACTATATGTATGAAAAACATATATATATATAAACGAAGAAGCATTGGCAGTCACAAACAGAGCTCAAGAAAATAAGAGCAAACATAACACGAAGATCTTACAAAGGTCAAAAGGTGATATCACGAATGTAGGTTTGCAGGAATTGAAAGAAGCGTAAAAGAAACACTTTTCGCTAGACAATCTTTGTGATAAAATATGGGAAAAAAATCGAGCAGAAGACAAAGAGGTAAAGCACTTATAGACCAGAGTATTAGAAGGAATTGCTGTACCAAATCAAACAGAGAAATTATACTGGGGAAGTGCAGCAAATCAAAACGACAGAATACAGGACTCAACTGATGGAACAAATTCACGAGTTGACTGTGCAAGGACACCTAAGAGCAAAGAAGATAGCGGATAGATCCACTAGTTATGTTCATTGCCCAGGAATCATTAGAGATGCGAGCAGATCTTGCTGGCCATGTACTATCTGCCAAAAGACAATACCAGGAGAAAGGGTGGTTGAGGTGTTACTGGGGGAGATTTATTAATTAAAGATTAATTAATAATGTGATTAATATATGGTGAAGTGCAAATTCTTAATTAATATCTAAGTAATACTTTATTTAATTAAATATTAATAAATTAATTAGGTGATGGATATGTATGTGATATGCAAAATTACAATAATTAATATACAAGTTGGAGTAATAACCAAATTTAATATCAACTTTTTTTCAAATACTTAATATGAAAACCCATGTTTTTCCAAAAACGAGGATGTTATCAGGCAGCATTATATGATCATGTCACTAATGTCAGAGGGCGTGCTGCTAGAAGTGATGCCATCACCACAAGACGAAGTGTCAACATTGATCTTTTTATATTATAACACTAGATTTATAGTTTTCGTTTTTAGAGTCACTTTAAAAGTATCTTATGATTGAAAACAACAACACACTATGGTTTTAGTAAATGTAGTTTTACTCCATTATAAAATAAGACTTCAGATATATGGCATATTTTACATTTTTAAATACGTTATTTTTTTTTACTTATATAAAATTCCACTATGTTTTATGCAGGTATATGTTAATGTGTGTTACTTAACCAATGACTCAATGACTTTCACTTCTATATTTCTGTGGACTTATAATGCTAGAAAATAAGTTTAGGTAAGCGTGATGGGCAGCCACAGATAGCCCATTGTGTATTTGTGTAGCTAACTTTAAACAAAAATAAACAAACAGTTCTACATTTAATTTGCATGGAAGATTTTACATTTATAAATTTTCATAGGTATAGCATTTATCGATAACAAATTAGTTTACATTTCTCTAATTAATATACTGTATAACATATGTTTGTAATAAACAAAAATAAATCAAACAAAATCAAAGACGCTGCACCAATTAAAAGGATCCCCAGGATACAGGCTGTAATGTGATATATAAACTGATTTGGAAGGTGATTGATGACGTAGAACCCACATTGTGGTTGGAAACACTGACTGATGACGTAGAAACCACATTGTGGTTGGAACACTGACTGTCAGTTTTAACCTCCACACGTCAGTCTCACATGAAGAAATTCAAGAGCAATAAAATAATTAAAATCAATTGAAATTAGGAGAGCGAGATGTGAGTGTTTGAGCCCATAACGTCATACATCAATATCAGATAAAAAAATCGCAGGGTGCGGTATCTATCAGATGCAACAATGATTTAGTAATAAATCTATATCGAAGTGAGTTTGTGACGGTTAGGGTCTTGTTTACTATGATTTCATCTGTTGCTGTTTGTGAACAGAGCCAACTACTGAAGATTTCTGTCATTATTTTTAAGAAAGTAACTAATAACACTGTTTTGGGTTTGAATTTTATAGCTGGGAATATGGTTTATAATTATTTTTAACAGTGTGGTGTCTACAGTGAAATGTAACAAAACGATTGTTTGTTTGTTTCTCAGGTTAGCACAAAGCTACATATTTTACTTTATACTTTTTGTCTACAGCGAGAAATCGAATTCCTGACTTTAGTGTCAAAGCTCGCTGAACTATTATTGACGCGACAAAACGAAATTTTGTTTTACTTGGATATTTGAACATAAGTACGCAAGAGGTCTCTGTGCTAGCTTTCCCTAATTTTGAACTGATAGACAGATACGAGCAGCATTTACTATCGACTCTGAAATTGCTTTATTCGAATTTTTCAATCTCACTGCCACTATTAAAACTATTGGCGCGCTTTTATTTAGGTGAAACGTGAACTATGGATCTTTAGATGCATTGCCCGAATATAAATCACTCGGTCAAGCTTAACCCACAAACTATTATATTTTTTGAAACACAGTTGAATGGACGGTGAAATCTTATATCGAAACGTCTTCCTCTACACTTTTGTTTCTACAATAGTTGTCGTCCATTTAACTTAGATTCAGCACTAATACTCTGTCTAAATAGTCTGTGAAACAATGTTATATCTTTTCTTTTGTCTTTTACTCTAGGCTGTACATGTTTCGAAAAGAAATAAGCCTTCTTATAGTATAAGTTTATTGTTTCTTCATTTATGCGTGGCCTGACATGGCCAAGTGGGTTGAGGCGTTCCACTTGTAATCAGAGGGTCGCGGAATCGAAACCCCATCGCACCAAACATGCTCGCCCTTTTTGCCCTGGGGCGTTATAATGTGACGGTCAATCCCACTATTTGTTGATAAAGACTAGCCAAAGAGTTGGCGGTGGGTGGTGATGATTAGCTGCCTTTTCTCTAGTCTTACACTGCTAAATTATGGACGGCTAGCGCAGATAGCGCTCAAGTAGCTTTGCGCGAAATTCAAAAACAAATCACCCCAAGCGGAGGATAGGAAACACATAAAATGTGGTTTAAAATGGTTGAAGTTAAGTACAAAACTGCACAATGAGCTATCCGTACTCTGCCCACCACGGATATCGAAACCTGGTGTCTAGCCTTCTAACTCTACAGACATATCGCATTGGTTTGAATTTTGCGAAAAGCAGGACAAGGGCTATCTCTACTTACTTTTCATAATTTAGCAACCATAAACTAGAGGAAAGATAGCTAAACACCATCCACCACCAACTCTTAGACTATGCTTTCACTAACAAATAATGGGACTGACCGTCACATATAATGCCCCATGGATGAAAAGACAAGTATTTTTGGTGACGGCGATTCAAACCTATGACCATTAAATTCAGAGTTGAGCGCCTTAAACACAAGATCATACCAAGTACACAACAGCTGTATATAAGTTATCAGAAAAGTGTAGTGCAGCGATTCACGACCTCTAACCTTGTACTTGATCTCAAAATGAAAGTTCTTGGGTTCGAAACGTGCGTATTCAGTTTTATAGTGTATTTATAGAAGTGGAATATTTAGAGAGAAGGATTAATGTTAAATTTTAATGTGATCATAGTACTAATATTTGGATGTATTTTATTACTCACAACCCCCAACTGTTACAGATCAGAAGTTTGGGAACAATGTATTTAAGACTATAGAGTGATATACGAGCACCTGTAACTATTTATTGTAAGAAAACGTAATTTGAGCATATTTTTAATCAGGCAAGTGCTAAGGATCGTAACACACAACAGTATCTATCCAGGAAAATACTAACGATCAGAACATAGATGATTGTTTATCTAAGCAAATACTAAAGATATGAACATTGGTTACTATTTATCCAGACGAGTACTAAAAATCAGTAAAACGTACGCATGCTATGAATCACGAGTAGAATTATGCACTCTCTTGGCTAGAACACAGCATGGCAAATGAACTATAAAAGCAAGAAATGAAAATACTTGTTTCTTTTAATTTTAGTTTGGAAGTACATCTAGTTCATATGGTGTCATTCGTTACTAAGGTATAGTTAGTTCTTTACCTGTTTTTTTTTTTTTAATTTTTGGCTTACTGTGTTTCTCCAAAGAACATTACAAGATGTAGCTTTAGTAGGTCCCGGGAACTATGAGGAAGATAGCACCAATAAAGTTATTGAATGGTGAAGAAGGAAACATCACCGTGTTTTGTAGAAAGACCACAAGACAACCTTTAGAATCTTGACCGTAGGAGTTTGTTTCTGGTGCTGTCATTAGTGAAAATGTACAGTCTCTTACGTTACTGGACATGTTCATTTTCAGGTCACCACTTTAGTTTCATTAGTCAACGGACTTTCAGAATGACCAGTACGTTGGAATGATCATATGGAGGTAGTGAGAAGATTTGGCACCAAACTAACACACTTCTGGTTTCGGTTCATGAAACAACAGTTTATCTCTTTACACGTTTTAAGAGCCAAACTAAAAGAAGAACTGTCTGAGCTGGATAACTTGGTTACATAGAGTTAGCCATAAACATTATGACGAGTTGTATGTCTGACTGCAATGCATCCAAGAGAAGAGAACCTAAAACTTTGCACACATAGTAAGGGGATAGTGTGGGTGTGTACTAAGGTACTATGTGTTAGATTTGACTCAAAAATGTTCTTTATCCTAATTATTCTGCTTTGTAAAGGTCTATAGAAAAGTATCATTTTCTCTCTCTAACTGAATACAGTATTTTCAACATAAACTTGGGAACTCTAAACATTTGAAGTAAACTAAGTTTTGGAAACAGAAATAGAGAATACTGCAGAATTTGAAGACTGAAAAAAATTCAGATAAAATCACAGTAATAAAATAATCGAATCTGGGAAACTAAAGTAAATCTATTTGTTTTAAAAAGGGTTGGACTGAATTAAGATTGGAAAATCGTAAAATAAAAATCATTAAAGAATTGGTGCATTGGGGTAGCGATAAAATTAATTGAAATAAAGGAGACACTTAACTGGTATAGTAAGATCTCAGTGGATCCACTCCTTACTATGTTTTAGTACTGTATATAGTGTCCAGGTTAAATGGGTTATAACTAAAATATTCCTGGTTGACCAAGTATGATAATCATTGAAAATGTTTCATGACCAATGCTGTCAGTGAACAAAGGTCAAGGAGTGACATTATTCACTGGACTAAGAATGTAAGTTAAAATTCTTGATATGAGAATGCTTTCTTTGTACACACCCCCACTAAATGATCAAGAAAAATGATGTTTAACATTACAGATATCAATTTTGAGGTAAAAAGGACTGGAAGGTTAAACACTAACCATTAGTGGAAGAGGAATATTATATTGTTTGAAATGGTGAGTTGTACCAGTGATGAATATTAGTAGTCTGTTCTCTTTATTATACTTTTAAAATTAAACAATAAGTTATCCTCTTATAAACACTCTCAAACTCCTATATTTTGTTTTTCTTTAACTAATTTTTTTTACCCAGTGTTTTCCTTACATCATTGCAATATGTTACTGATTTGCATGTTTGTTTGTTTTTTTATCTTTATCATTTAATACTAAAACCTATGTCAGTGAACTTTTTATTTGTCTTTCCTACAAAAAAACATCTCTTAAACAGCAACTTCTATAACTTTTAAAGAAATAAAAATTCATCCAATGTTTTTAGGCAAAAATATAATATCTACTATTTCTAAACGATTTGGTTTAGATTTGAATTTTTTCAAAATTGCAAATAAACTTTAAGAATATAATATAACAAGTTAGAAACTTAAAATCTCCCTCTGAATGCATTAATTATTTTCAAAACTACATGTACTATTGACTTCAAAGGTTTATTACATGCATTGATGATCTAATGATTTCATTCATATATAATTTCAGTCAGACAATATGGTGAGTGGAGGTTGATAATATTCTTAACATATCAGACAGAATGTGTTTGTTTTGTTATAGCAAAGCAACAATGGGCTATCTGCTGTGTCCACCAAGGGGAACCAAAACCCTGATTTTAGCATTATAAATTCAAAGACTTACCTCTGTCCTACTAGGGAACAGACAATGAACACTTGTATAACAGTTGTTATGGAGTGAATACCTTTTCTAAGTTAGCATTCACAAACTTCATATCATAAAACTGTTGTTATAACAAACTACTGACATCAATAGTATTCCAACCACTACTGTAGTTGTTGTATGCCAGTAAGACTTATAAGCTATTAAATGCAATGGTAGCCCAAATCAAAATCTTATATCAAGGTTAAAATTGCCTTCTTGTTTTCAAATTATATATTCTCTAAAAAAAGGATACTTAATTATTTTAGCTTTTTTCACCTCAGTCAAATACATTAGACTACTGAAGGTTTTTCAATGTGTGTAAATAATCATACTTAAATAATGTTAAACCTTCACACCACCATTATTTTCTAATGGGATTCCAAACATATTTATATATGGTGCCTTTGTTGTTAATATTTGCAATAATTTTATCAAGATACAAATAATAGTTGATACTATGGAATAAGAACCAGAATCTCATTTGATTAAGTAAGTGGTTCAAAAGTTGTATGAAGTTTAAAGTTAGGCAATTGAAAACAGATGTTTCATTTCAAAGAGAATAACTGATATTTACCTGTAAGACAGGAGTATTATGCAGTGAAAACAATATTTTATTGTTAAAAAGGCTCCAATGCATACAAAGATTCATTAAAAATCCATCATCATATCATATTATTTACAATAGAAAAATAATTAAATGTTGAAAAAAATACCTTTCAAAGTTATGTGAGAGTGTACTGTTATCTTGTATAATCATAGATTACTCAAACGATAAAAATATTATACTCAAAATATTTTTTAAAATTATTTTATAAACTGCTATACTTTATGACTGTATATATACACATATAAAGTATATTCAGTGTATACGTATTTTATCAAATTAACACTGAAATAGTGAAAATGTTTTTATATTAAATTTCTATAAAATGTGCATATATTTGAAAGTTAAGTAATAACATTTTATTGTGAAAATTATTTGTATTTTATCCAAAAAAATCACAAGCATAAGCAAAATAAGTAACTGAACAATTTAAAAATGTTTTCATCTTCAGTAATATCAGACCCTTTGGCTTCCTATTAATGGCCAGTGATCCCACAAGAATATAAATGTATGTGTGTGAAATTTCCAAGAATGCTCCAAATGAATATCCTTAATGAGTTGTGTTATATGCCACAACAGCAGTTTACTACATTATCAATCAAAGACAAAAGATTTAAGAATTAATATTTTTACTTAATCTGCTAAATGTATTATGTCTATTATTAATACTCTTAGGTAACATTTGAGGACTAAACTGACACCTAATAAAATACAATTTAGATGTTAGAAAAGTGCTCATACTGATGTCCAAGCCCCTAATGGCACAACGGTATGTCTGCAGACTCACACCACTAAAATCTGGGTTTCGATGCCCATGGTGGACAGAGCACAGAGAGCCCATTGTGCAGCTTTGTGCTTAATTCTAAACAAACAAACTGATGTCCAACAAATATTTGAAAAGTTTGTTACTAAACTATGTTATAATCTAAAATTAAAATATACTGCTTTGAAAATGCAAGTCTTTCTATTCGAAATTTTGAGTAACTTACAAGTTATTGTGTCACAAAATATTGTGAACTCAGATAATAAATGAGCCATTTATCCCAATCTCATACACACTTTGAAAAACTTTAATTTATAATTTGTATTTGCAATAATTAACGTACAACTACCTCTACTACCAGCTTTGAGTTTTATCAGTATCCGACATGGAATTTTAGCTTTACACATTTCGTGGGTATGAGCGCTAGTTCCAGAACTAATGCAATATCAAAAATTACAGATTAAAATCATATTAATTACTTATCTTAGGATCTGGAGACAACTATTATGATATCAGTCATGTCCTATTTCTCACCTTTTAACCTAATAATACTACTAATATTTCAAAATATTCTGTTCTACTAACAATTATAAGAATATAAACATACGTATGCTTTTTTATTTTCTTAATATGACGAGAACTTTCTTGCAGACTCCGTTGTACTCTTTGTTCGAAACTGTAGAGGTCGCTTGATAACACATATGGATAGCTGACAACGCGGGAAACTGACAATTTTATAGTTTTAATTTAGTGAAGTGATGTCTCTAAAGGAAAAACTAAACGAACCAGGAAAGAAAGTTGATCAGAAGAATGAAATATATCAAAGTAAAACAATTTTATTGTTGTATAAATAGGCATTGAAATTCTGAATTATGTAAATTGTAACTAATGCAATATTTGGACTTTAAAGTAATATACTGTGACTTGAATTTACCGTAGCGGCTGAGCCTAATTCCAGTCTGTGAGTGTTAATACAAAAATGAGTTAGTTAGCCACATAATAATTGTTCATGCTAATTATAAGTAGTATCTGCAATATTATTACAAATGTTCAATGTAAGTAGATTTGGACAATATTTTAAAATGAAATTATTAGTATATAACTCATAAGTAGGGACAACATAAATTGTAAATTTACGATTTTTAAACTTTAAAGGCAATGGTGAAATAAATGCATGTCCTGTCACTTTGAATTGTGGCTCTATCGTAATAAGAAAAAAGGCTTTTCCAGTTGTTGAGTGAGTCCTACAAATTATTATGGTTTTATTCTCACTGTCACTTGTCCATGTGAAGTAGCGAGTAAATCATCAAGAGTGCTTAATAGGACAAGTACTTTTCCTTTTAATTTAATTGCTTTAGTGACTTTTTATGTGAAAGTTTTAAACTATGAAAAACTATTTTTTATAATATTAAATAGTTTTTCATTAAAACAAATTCAGATACAAGACCAGAAACAATATGGGTAGATAATTGTACATTGCTGTCAATCTGGATATTTTGTTTATTGGCTGATGCTTTTACCAAAATCTCATTAGCCAAAAAACAGACAACTGTTACACAGTTTGTTAAAACTGGATCTGCAGCTGGCCACAAAACAACATGCTACAACATTCAGTGATTAAGTATACTGATCCTCTATTGATAAAGTAACATTAATACAGGAAAAGAAGAAAGTAGCTTGTAAGTTCAAAGTGACAGTGTAGATGCAATGGTTCAGACTTAGAGGTCAAAATTGCATAAAAAACAGGTGTGAAAGAGCTGCAAGGTAAATTATAAGTATGAAGAAAGAGAAAAGGAAGGACTGATTCATCTATTCCACTGGAGAGTGATGAAGATGAAATGCCTAGCAGTACTTCTGAGGATCCCATGGAGTTTGTGACACTGAATGAATGATGCAGATTATCCAAGAATTGAAGTGTAAAAGCAAGACATTGTTGTGGTATTTCAACATGGCACAGGAGCAATGCCGATTCAATTTGGTATTGAATCCACAACAACATTAAACTTTTCAAATCAAGAAGCTCTATGAAAAGCATCAAGTTTCAGTGCTCTTGAAAAGAACAGTTGATTGCTTGCATTCTCCATGGCAGGATTAAGGATTCTTTGTACTATGTTACTTCCATGAGATCCAGATGATCTTATGAACATGACTGGAAATACAATGAAATCTGATGATACAAAACTATTCTCATATGCCAGTAATATGCAACAAGTTTTGCCAGAGAAGTTATACTTGCACTGATATGCTAGTCAATGATGTTTAAAGAAATGAAGGATAGATTGAAGAACAAACTTTTGAAATAGCTAGATGAGAACTGTCCCACTGATATGAAGGTCGTGGATTTTGTATCTACTTTGAAAACTAAAAGCAAGAATTAAAGCAAATAGTCAATAACACAACATACACATCTTCCAAGTTTACCACTGTGTGCTATGGGAGTCAAAAACTTGGAATAGCATTACTAAATCTGCATTTTTTTTTTTCATAAAACTTTGTGGGAGATTTTTGTTCAACCTGAAAACTCTAAAAGTGAGTTTTAGCTCATTCTAGAATGATGTTATTTATTAAGGGCAGTCATTCAGCACAAATCCTGGGTGTCTGGCTTGTGGAAGCAGTGTTAAAAATTTGCAAACAGTCTAAAAAAAGTTGATTTATTTATATCAACCAATTGTAATTTTAACGTGTTTGACCAGAAACTAAAATAAATTGGTATCTGTATTGATGGTGGCACTATTTTTTTCTCACTTTGACTATTTTAGATTTAGATTTACATTGCTTAGCTTTAGGCCAGACCGTAAAATAACTTATTGTTGCAAGATTCATGGTTAAATTTCAAAATTTCTTAATCAGAATGAAATACAATTGTATTCCTATGAGAATTGATTATATCAGTTAGTTTCATGCAAAGTAATGAATTAATTTTATGAAAATAATCAACTTGTGTGTCCAATTATTACTATTTTCAATATTCAGTAATCAAAAATTAATCTTTTTAGAGGCAGTTCACGTCTTGCACAGAAAGCTGTCTTTTTATGTCTGCCTTAGAAATTTCCATGCTACTTGTGAATTTCTGCTGATTGTGTGAGTGACCTCACACAGGTTGTGTAGTAATGATGGATTACAGTCATGTTGACTAATTGTTTTTTCAATTACATTGTGATGCTTCTTGTTTGGTGATATTGTTTTGTCTGGTGCACATGAGATGGTGTGTCAGGTAAAGATGAGACTGTTTCTTGTTTCTGTTTTTTTATAGTATTCTTTGGCTAGTGTATCAAATATGTTTTTGAAATAACCAAATACTTTGTTGAGGTCAGAAAATGACTGATTTGGGGTATATTCAGTGGTGATGCACACCAACACACACACACACACACACATCCTGAATAGATCAGATGTATTTAAGTTGGGTCTGATAAAGGCAAATTCTGGGTGTTATTTATCTTATTTTACTGCTTTAATATCATGCTGAAAAGGTGTGGTCAGTTCTTATAAACTTCATGAGAAGACAGTGCATTAGCATTCAAAATATTACAGTCCAACCAGGTATCCAAGGCTACCTTAACTTTTACCAGTGTTTGAAACTGCAAAATTTTGTGATGGCCTTTTAACATGTCTTTAACACTTTGTAATTTCATAATTATCATCAACATTGTCTGCAGGAAAGTAGGAACAAAAACAGTATGAAAGGCTTTGTAAAATCATACTTCCATATAGTAATCTTAGAAGTACCACATTAATGTCAAATTCACAGTGTAGTTTTCATCTTAACAGCTGTCACATTATTTTTAATGAACATGTATCAGATAATATATTTTGAATACTTTAAAACTCTAATTATCTTTGTAATGCATGATTTGTTCACTTAATCAATGAAATAGTATGCAATGTTTATTGAAGTTATTGATACAAAGGTTCAAACAAATTGTTGGTAGTAGAAGAGTAATCACACTCTACTCACATTACCTCAGGTAGATCAACAAGTAGGAAGGAAATTGAGGACCTGAACTTGATATTCAAATCTGTAACAACACAGAAAGGTAAAATACTACTCTTTATATTATGAAATAGGTTTTTTTCTGTCACTTTTCCTTGCTTGTGGAGAATGAAGTTAATGTTAGATAACACTGCACAACAAAGTTTTTTGATTCTTGAACACTGTTGGGTGTTCCTTGTAGAGTTTTGGCTGCTGAACACAAAAATCATATCCAAATTTGCCCATTACGTACAGTTTCGTTGAAATCTTCAGTTTTGCTACCATGGGAAAACAGTATCAGGGCAACTGGAATTTGTCAATGCTTGCTGACTACTGTTGGACACTGCAACGTGATGCACCGGACATTGAATACAAACAAAAATCAGGAGCAAAACACTTTTAATTATGTTGAACTTAACAGCATATTACAAACATTAACACAATTAAATAAGTTATTGCCAGTAAACAATTAACTGTTTATTTCTCAAAGTTTCCACATGATGAAGCAAAACCAAAACTGTATTTGTGCATACCCACCAGGTACCTGTCACAATCAGCAAAACCTTTTCAGGAAGCAAAACATTTAAAAGAAAAATTGTTGTGCAGTGTAATTTGTGTATGGAGTAAAGTTTATTATCTTAATTGTACCTAATACAAAAGCTAGATTAGACTAGCTTTCCCATAAGTTATTTCTATGTAATTCAATAGAGAGTGTGAGCAAGAAATTCTGAAATTTGTATATTCCTATTGTTGTATGACTTTCAACATAACAAGTACATGATATGTATCTCAGGACAACTGGTTATACCAAAATAAAACTGAAAACAATGTTTTGACCTTCTTAGGTTATATTCAGATCAACAAAGGAGGAGTTTGCAACAGTTGTTCTGAAATACATTTTTACTTCAAGTTGGTTTGTCGTCATCATGAAATGCGTGATATATTGTTAATCACTTAACCTCCCCCTACATGTTGATATGGCATGTTTTTGTAAACATATAAATACAAAGATTTTTCTTTTTTTCCAGTGTTGCTTTTGCTTGTTTTGAAGTGGTGTAAAATGAGCAGGAGAATATGTCAATGTGAGGTTTAATAGTACTAAAAAACATAGGATTTTATAGTTAACTGAAGACTTTTAAGAATTACTACATAAAGTGTTTTTAATACAGATTATCTTTGGATGCGTCAATGATCTGGCTGTCTAAGTAGGTCATAAAGGTTTTTTAAGATTTTATTTCTTAGAAATAGCAAATAATAAGATAAGTTGAATCTTTCAGACTGAGTTATTCAAGAAAAGTTAAAATACTTTTCAGAATTATTATGGTTTTTATACCTTATGTATTATATAGAAACTGAAATACATCATGATGTATTATACCATATTAATATTGCTCTTGATATGTAGTCTTAAATGTGTTTAAAGATGGAACCTCTTTGCTTTCTACTTTTAGAGATACATTTCCATGACTTTGAAATCCTGACATAAGTAAGGAATTTTTTAGCATTAGTCATATATAAAAGAATTTCTAAAGTGTGGAACATCAGTTTCACAATTTCACCCATTTAAGGTTATAAATATTTATTTTCAGTATTTGTTTAAGGTCTGGCACTAAAATTTATGTACAACTTGTAATTATAAATATTTATTCTTTATCAGTGAGATTTAAATATTTTAGGAGTGGTTGGAAAGAAATACAATTTTATTGCATATGAGTTTTGCAGTTATAACACTTAGAGAGACATAAATCAGGTAGATAATTGTGACTAACCAACAATAATTGGCTTTATAAGTACAATGAAATTATTTACATAGTTAAAACTCATTCAAAACAAAAAGCATAAGTTATTATATTACTGTAACTTTATTGAATGTTATTTTTATACATTTTAAAAATGCATGTTTGGACATTTTATCTGTTTTTATAACTTTAAATGAATTAAAACAACTTTTGTAACAAGTATATGGTACAAGTATTGTGTACATATTAACTGAAAGCATGAATTATTATACTGTACATAGCTATCTTTAATATTAAATTAGTTTTCATAATTTTTGTGTGTTTTTCAATACTTAGGTCACTGATATTCTTTGGGTGAATAAAATCAAGTGTTCAAAGTCTGCTTCATGTAAATCACACACCACAGCATTGAAGTGTTTTATCTTGTTACTCTCAACATGGATACAGTTCAGTTACATTCATCTATTGTAAAAAGGTGATGTAACTATTTTAATTTCAGGAACTGATCCTAAATCTGCACTGTGTGTTTTTTATAAGTGAAAAGAAGAGTATTTATGTGGACTTGAGAGATGAAGGTAATGTAGTTTATTTTTTTATCTGTGTATCTATTATCTATTAAAAACGTGAAGTGTAAAGGTCTTTTAAATCAACTGTACAGTTTTCTGTGTTTGTATTATTAGTGTTAAACTACTGAAGGATTTTAAGAGTTTAAATGGCAATCTTTAGTTGTACCTTTTAGAAAATTAATGAAGATAAATCTAATTCTATTAAGGGTTTATATCTTTCTTTTCAAATATAAAAAGTTTAAATTCCATATTTTTTGGTCAAGACGAATTTTTATCTTTTAAATAATTTGGATTTCAATCAGTTAAATATTACATACTGCACTTGATAAACCAGAATAAACATATGATGTCATAGAAGAATATTCCTGCAGCTTTCAAATTGTCAAAAATATTTTCAGAAATAAAACCACAACAACAAAAGAAACAAAATTCCTGTCTCTGGTATTTTTCCTCTTTTCCCTGAGCCTTACATTAAGAACATTTGTTCACAATCATGAGAGCTCTGGGTATCTAATATGTTGATAAACCAAATTACTGCTGCAGTAATATATGATCAGTGTATTGACGATAGAAATTCCCATTATAGCTGAACGTGCTACTGATAAGATTTCCCAGGAATTTAGTTCAAAGTTATAAACAGTCTTTAATTCTTAGGAAATTAGATTCATGGGTTTGGCCAGTGATTTCTTCTTCTTTTCAGTAAAACAATGTTTCTAAGTAAGAATGTAATCAATAAGAAGACATTTGGACTCTCTGTTTTTCTTTGTTTTTAACACATTTTATTTTAGTCTGTCACACTCCACACCATTTGAGGAGTTTTGGTTTTTCAATACTTTTCATGTTTCCAAGTTGTTTGCTTTTGGAGAGAATTGCTCTTCTCATACTTTTGTTTCTGTTGATACCAGTTCTTCCAGGGGACCAGTACATGTTGATAAATTTTAATTAATAAATTAAGTCCTCATTTTACATCATACATATGCTAAGTATCTGTACTAGTAAATAGGATAAGCACGACTCCACTTCAAAAGTTAATGACTCATGAAGACAGAGAAGTGATACAACCCTACAAAATAAACATAAAACTAAACATTGAGCTATCTGTGCTCTGTCCACCACGGATAACAGATATCGAGACTCGATTTCTAACACTTCAAGTCTATCGACATATCGCTGTGCAATGAGGGTGGGTTGTTTTGAACTGATATGACATTAATATTATTATACCAAACTTCTAGAAGTCGATAAACTACTTTTTTATTAAATAGGTACAGAGCAAGATAAACTATCAACTACATTTGTTAAACTTTGTTTATATCAAACAGGATTTTCGATTTATGAGCTTTCCTGAAGAAAAGTAGTTAATAATTTGTTATGAGCCTAAAATATATACATGGTATTGAAAGTCACAACAGATTTCATCTCAAAATACATTCATAATTAATGATAATTAAGGATTTACAATCCTAAAATCGAGCGTTCAATTTCCCATTGGTAGACAGAGAGGATTTCCTGTTGTTGCTTTGCTATAAGAACAACACATTTTCACAATAAGAGAAAAAACATAAAGTGACTGGAAATGTTTGAAAGAAGATATTCCAAAAATATTAAAATTATTTATGAAATCTTGAGTTTACCATCTTTTGCAGAAGAGAGAGTAAACAGATCCCGGCATGGCCAGGTGTTTAAACTAGTTTAGCAAAGTTTTAAATGTTTTCACACTTGAGAAGGTTTAATAATCTTCTAGAGGTTTTCTTTTCCTTTCTGTTTTCAGTCACTTCCTTATCTATTAATTGATGTACATTATAATATCTACACAAATTTTGTTCAGTGTTCTTTTTTTTGTAAATAGCCAGGTGTTTGAGGCACTCGACTCGTAATCTGAGGATCACGAGTTTGATTCCCCATCACACCAAACACGCTCGACCTTTTAGTCGTGGGTTTGTTATAATGTGACGGTCAATCCCACTATTCGTTGGTAAAAGAGTAGCCCAAGAGTTGGCGGTGAGTGGTGATGACTAGCTGCCTTCTCTCTAGTCTGACACTGCTAAATTAGGGACGGCTAGCACAGATAGCCCTCAAGTAGCTTTGTGCGAAATTCCAAAACAAACAAACAGTTAATACCAATACCAGCCCACTTTAGAATACATTTTTCTCAAGTGGGTTTTTCCTCATCATGAATCAGTACAACGATTTCTTGCTGGTTTCATTTCCATAAATTTTCTTTCTAGTATACAGTATTACATTGTAAATGGCCCCTATCAAGAACTCGTACAACCCAAATTAAAAGGACATCTGTATTAGTTTTATATTATGATTTTATTTCCTACAGATACAATTGTATCGCTTTAGCTTCTGCAATCGTAATTAACAGAAGCAGTGACTGAGGGGTTTTCGGTTGGAAACAAGTTGTGTAAAGGAATTGCTGTATTATTTCATTTCTGGATATAATAGTACATGTTTTTCACATTTTTAAGAGATAAAATAAATTTTTCATACATTTGGGTTGGGTTTTGACAGCAAATATAATTAAGCAAAAATAATAATTTTTAATGTTAATTCCATTATAATATCTTACTTCTCTTTTTATAAGACGAAATATCAATATTTTTTAGGCTTCTTATTCTACACTAACTTTCCGAAATTCTTTTCTCTACGTTTAACGTTGCTAAGATACTCTTTTGTATAATCAGTATTGACGTCATTACTTGCAAGTTATTGTTGAATTCTACTTAGTGGATGTCCAATCACAGTTGTAGAAAATATGCAGGAAACAATACATATATGTTATTCATTTTTTTAATGAGTGTTTTCCCACAAGACATTAAAAGAAAAATTGGATAAATATTAACAAAGAATTGGGAGTTCGAATCCACCCGTTACATAACATGCTCGCTCTTTCATCCTTACTAGTGTGTATTCTTTCATTCAAAAGGACGTTATAAAGTCGGTAAATCCCATTTTAGCCGCTCAAGAGTACAAGCCTAGTACCTTAAGCACCAAGATATGCCAGGTCGCTACTACTAAAGAAAATTAGTGGCGCAGGTATACGAGTTTTATGTAGAATTTTGAAGAAGTTAGAGGCAATGAAAAGAATTGTAGATTATGGGAAATGGAAGCAGTAGTCAGAGGGTGAATAATTTATTAATATGAAAGGGATATATCAGATGATAGTGACTTTCAGGATGATAGAAAGAGTGCTATTAGTATTAGAGTAAAAATTAATGAATTTACTTGTTATGAACCTATTATGTTAACAAAGAAATTTCAGAATTTGGATTCTGCATATGAACTGTTGGAGAGAATGAAAACAAAAGGATCAGAGAAGGATATTGAAGTTGTAGGTGATTTATCGACAAGATATGTGGTTAGAATAATCTGTTGGTAAATGAGGACAAAATAATTAGATTATGCTATGTGGGAGAACAGGTGGAGAATATAACCAAGAATTAACTGTGTAAATGAAGTTATAAGTAGGTTACTAGGGTTAAATGTTAGGTTTAGGTTTTAGTAAGTAAACTGTAAGGATGAGCAGACCGACTGGACTTGTATCGATCAAGTTCATCGGAAGAAGGGAGCTTTAGGAATGGGTGGTTTACATTTAAATATTGTAGCAGCTGGCTTGTTTTCTAAGACTATTAACTCAGCTATAAGGGAGGTTTTAAACTAAAACTAAACAGTGGTGAGGGCCAGAGAAAACTTAACACAAAAGAATAAAAATTTAGCACTAAAGTTAGTACAGAAATAGTAGAAAAGGATGAACTTGATTGTTACTGTTGTAATGCTAGGAGTATAAGAGAAAAAGTATATGATTTTGAAGCACTGGTATTGGAAATAAATTTGGAAAAATTAGTTTTTCAAAGGAGATGTTTGTAAATGATGTCCATAAATTTACAGAAAACAAATTCATTGGGAATTTTGAGTAATTCTTTTAAATTTTAATTCTAAGTTGAAAATTGGTAGAAACTTTCAAAAATTTGAGTTTACGAGGAATTGATCAGACATAACTGTTCTCGTCTTTGTTCACAACAAATTATTTTGTGAACATCATTTCATTTTTATTGAACTTTTTTGCTACTGTGTTGTCTTAATGGATTACACTGACTATGTTACAAGTTTTCATTCTTTTTCATGGTTTTCCTTTGTCTGTAAAGAAACAATGTGTGGATGACGCTTTCACTGAAACTTAATTTTTCCAGAATCTAAAGAGAGAAACATCTTTTCCTTCACAGGGCATGGAGATCAGAGTCAATTAAAGACAGTGTGGCAATGTCCATCCTTTCCTGCAAGAGTGATGTTATTTTGGAAATAGTTTTGTCTAAAATGAAGATCTATATATATGTACACATCCAAACCTCTTTAATTACTTCAAAAGAATATTGAGACTGTAAGTCTTCTGATATGGTATGCTTGAGCAGCTTAAACAATTCTTAATCTTTATTTACATTCACTTCTGAATATCCTAAAGTAAATGCGACAGAAAGGATATAAAGCAGGTATGGTTAAGTGTTATCAACTGAGAATTAGTACACTCTCTTATTAGGTATATAATAATGTATATAAATGTGATGTGACATTTTATAAAGTGATACATAATACAGATATAAATATTGTAAAATATATTTTAAATTTTAATCTCCAATAAGTACCTATTGTACCTATAAGTCATAAAATAAAAGGTTTTGTTCCAAAATATGATAGTTGCATGTAGATTGCACAGGGTATATCCCAATAGGCAATGGGTATATCTAGTGTAAAGTGTAACATTAATTTGCACTTTGATGGATTTTCGTTCTGCCTCATTGATTTTCAAGTGAAGACCATGAGGACCTTTTTACTGTGACCTGTATAACACATTCCCAATGCTGTGTTTTTTAGTGGAGTTTATCAACCATGTACAGTGTGACATTCCTAGCCACACTATACATGTAGCACTTCTGTGAGCCAGTTCAGATTCTGGACTGTGCTTATTTCCACTCTTTCTAGCAACTCTTTATAAACAGAGAGTGTATCTTGATACCAACAATGTGTGATCTTCCACAAGTATGTCTGTGTACTATTCCATTGTATACAATGCCTCATGCTATTGGTTCATTTTGAGTGCTTCCTGAAGGGGATTTATTTATATAAGTAAATTTTGCTTTTGTGATCCTTTCACTGTTTCAACACTGGATTATAGTTGTATGTGAATAGAATTTAACATTTCAACATTTTCATGGACTAAAATGTATTTCTTATGGATACTTCCTTTCACACCTCCCATGCTTCTTTTAGTGCATCATTTCTTGCTCTTATAATGATGGTTGAATACAGAGGGAGTGAGCTGTGCTATTAATGAGTCACACTTTATATAGTGGAGGATTTTCATGTACTTATTAGTATGCAGCAATGTCATGTATAAATATGTGCTTAGGTGAAAGTCTTGAACCTAGTGAGAAGTGAAAACATTTGTATAAAGACATACCTGATATATGTCCCCTTCTGAATGTAAAGAAAGAACAAGGATAATTTAAGCTGCTTAAGCATACCTTATCAGAACACTTACAGTCAAAATATTCCTTTGAATGAGAAAATTATGTGTCACCAATATAATTTCAGTTTGTGTAAGCAAATTCGAAAATGTTAACGTTAAAATGAAATTCCAGTACCTCAAATTTGAAGGCATTTGATGCTCTTTAGTTTAGTATTGTGGAAATATTTTGGGTTTTTTGGCAGTGTAGAAAATAGTTGAGCAAACCTTCACAAAAATAAAAATTTGTTTTAGCTGATGAAAATACATGTCAGTGACGTAGGAGTGGAGTGGAATCAATGTGTCTTTGCACATATGCTGACATTATGAGAAGGTCAACTTGCAGAAAGTGTAGAGAAAACCTGTAAAAGGAATTGTTAGCATCATCTTTAGTGTTGTAAATTTAACATTTTTAAAGTCTTTTATCTTTGGATGGAATGGTTGAATTGTGTTAAATTCGAGTAAATGACTTATTATTTATCACAAATGTGCTTTTGTTAAAATGGTTGTGTATGTTGTTTGAAAAATATTTGTTTTACCTTATTTAATTAGAGGTGTAGTACAGATTGTGTGTGTTGCAATGTATTTATCTTACTGTGGCTCATGTATCATGATATGATAAATATAAAACTATAATAGATCTACCACCTGACATCAAATGCAAGCTTATAGCAGTCTTTTGTCAAAATTTCAGAGATCGCCTGTTGTCACTCAATAAATCTGATGACCATTGATGCAAATGACCCCAAAATAAAACATATTGAACCAAAATTACTACAAATTTAAATATGCAAGATGATATATACAAATACACTTATGATAGTTATCTAATTATGATGTTGCATTAATTTCATTCTTGAAAGTCAAAAGGCCTCATTTACTTAATTTGACATCAATATATTATACTTTTCTATAACAGAGTTCAAATCAGTTTATTTATAACACTCATAACAAGCTTACACTTAATTATAATGTTATTTGTAAAAACTATTCTGAGTATTTGTTGTGCTTATTTCTGTACCTTAGCATAAAGATACAACAACATTTAAGGAAATATTAAACATTTTCAAAATTACTTGTTTTTGCATTGAAATTATTGCAGTTATATTTATTTTAGTATAAAACACAAAATGTTTGATACTCAAAATAACCATGTTTTCTACAGTAATAGAGAGTGTGCTAGCCTTGGTTTTATTAGCCCTGACAACTGTGTTTTAATGCGAAACTACCAATATTGTTTTACAAACATAGACCTTATAATTAAATACAAACCCTAAGCTATATTTTGAAATAAAAATATAATCATTCTGATAAAACTTATTCTTCTTAAATTTTATACAAATCCATGTTTGCTATGGTTGAATAAAACACAACTAAACATGCCATATGTATGATGTATATTTTAGGATAAAAATGTTTAGCTTTGTTCCTTTAGTATTTATCCTTGACCAGCATTACAAGTGAAAGACAAAATTCCATGAAACTGTTATAATTTAATGACAAGTAGTAAACTGAATGATACCTTGGTTAATATTTATTTTAAGTATTAAAAGTTTGTTACCCAGAAAGGTTAAGGTTTTTCTCTTTTGTTTTATGTGTATACATGGTTGTTAAATTGTGTTATATTAGCTGCTATTACAGTAGTTTTATTAGTTGTTGATGTTTTGAATCAGGTATTAATATTTCAAAATTATTATGAAAGACATTCATTAAAATATCTAACATATACTTATAGCCCCATAAAATTAACAATTGAGTGCTAAAACTCACTGTAAAGTCTGTCTTAAGATCTCTTTCACAGTTAAAAGAACAAAAATATATGTATGTATATAAATAAGATCTAGGCTGAATATTTTTATAAAGTGAATTTTTTTAAATTTGTTTTAATTTCAAAGTTTTCTGATAATAGCTGTCAGTTCTTCTTATATTGCTGTTGTAAATCATATACTAGAAAATTAGTTTCTTGTTTGTGTTATGATATGCCTTAATATTTCATATTAAATCTCAAATAAGTATTAACTTTGTCTTTACTGAAGTAATTTTAACATTTTTAATGTTTGTTAATAGAAGGATGGGGGGTAAATGAAGTTAATGCAGTCGATTTTGTATTGGGCTTGTAAATAATATTATGCAAAATTAGTTTCCTGTTTAAGTTATTTTATTATATGCAGCATTGCTGTTATTGTGCAGGAAGTGGCTGGCTTTGTTCTACATTTTCTACCTTAGAGCCTGGACGTATGGCCTCTTGCTTTTTAACTTATTTTCTCAACTTGTTGTGTCTTTGGAAGATTTTGTTCAGCATTTCCAACAGCTTTCTTTTACTTTTTGTTATTCAGATGAGGATCAGATAACTGTAGGGTCATTCCATGTCAAATCATCCAGGGGGCTGGAGGTGACCCCCACAGAATTCCTCGAAAAATTTCACATGTGCTCATTTACCTATATAATGAAATATTGCCAAAGATTAGATCAGTATCTCTAATAGTTTCTGATTTACAGCACTGTAAAATTTAATTATTTTTTTTTATTTGTGGCGAATTCGTTTTCGGGCAAACTTGGCAACCTAAAGCTGCAACAGTAATGGTGCTAGAAGGCTGAAATGTGCTACACTGACTGAATTAATCTCACAGAATTCAAAAATGGTCTCAAACCAAGTTTATCTCTCTGAGGATTTGCATCGTGAGGCTGTAAACTCACCTGAAAACCAAAATCATAAAAAACATTGGTTTATTTAAGAAGTCATAGCTCTTAAGACATAATATGATACAAAGCTGAATTTTGTTTACAAATTTCCTATGACATATCAGTTGATAAATCAGCAATTGTTGTAGTTAAAAGTATGTTAGATCTCCTGTAAAAGAATGTAGTTGCATGCAACTTTTAACGATTTAGCTAAAAATAGCCCTACTTCAGGCCACAGTTTGACCATGTCACCAGTTATTCAGCCTTTTCAGATTTTTCCATATAATCTTACATCTCTGAATATGATCTACAAAAACAATCAGGATGGTGTTCAACCTACTTTTGAGTTATAATTTTTAAAGTATCCTGTGACCATACATTGCTTACTTGAAAAAAAAAAACTTCAGTTCAGGTGTGTTACTGTGTGCAGATATATCCATACAATTTTGAAATAATTTATGAATCCCATTGAAATATTCTAATCAGCCTTTACCATATATTCTTACATCTCTGAACATTATCTTAAAAAAGTTCAATGTTGTGTAAAATAATAAATTATCAAATTTTAAGTGTCTCTGATATGTACCATTGGGCAAAGGACCACATTCAGGGCATTCAGTTCTTTATGGTCAATCAGGAATCAGTCCTGCAGAATTGTGTAAAGTTTGATCTACTTGAGTGCTATGAAAAATGCAAAACTGTGGCAGGTATTAGGTCACATCATAGCTTTATACCCCACTCTACCAACAAATTCTATATGAGCAGGTTATCAGATGATGATGTGTACACAGTTGTAACTGTTGGTAGTAGCAGTGAAAGTGATGCTACAGCAGCTCAAATAGAGTCTAATGACAGCAATGACAATTATCAGCCAGGGAAATATGTGGCATGCTTATACGATCATGAATGGTATATGGGAAACATAAAAGATAGATCCAATGAACATTCCGATGTGTTGGTGTCATTTATGAAGAAATCAAGAAATTAACTGTTCTCATGGCCTGCAAGGTCACATAAAGATGAAAGCTGGATTCATTTCCAACATATTCTTTGTCTGATAAGTGCACCTACCTTGCATGGCACTAGTGCTTGCCACTATGTTCTAAGTCAAAGTGATCTCAACATAATCAAACTCGAATTTTATACTTTTACAACATAAGCAATTAAGAAATAATAAATACTGTCCAGGAACAAAATTTGTGTTTCATAGTGTAACTATTCAAATAAAGAAGAAAAAATTTTCATCAACATCAAATATAATAATTTAAAGTTTTAAATACAATTTAAATAGTGAATCAAAATCCATTGGTTCCCAATGGGTAAATTGTCATGATTTGATCCATTTATTCATTCTTTTGATGGTATAAATGCTGGACTCGCAGATAAATTTAGTCTCATGGATGAATCTGAAGAATATGAATTTTTTTACTGCTATATTTGATCAAAGTATAATGAGTCATATTTTGTGAGAAACACATATTATGAGTTTCAGAGATCCTTGAATTCTGAAGAAAGTTAAAGTAACACTCCCTCTACTTCATGAAGTAAGAAATGGAAAGATACAAAATATTGAGGAAATTTACACTTTTTTTTTGCTTTGTCGATGCTTATTTCTCATTTAAAAAAGCACGTGTCGGTTGATTATTGGAAGAATGACCTCTTGTAGGAACTCCGGTTTTTCCAAAATACATTACTTGAGATTGATTCATGAAGATTCTTAGATATTTGCACTTTGAAATAACAAAAAACCAAATGCAAATGATTGATTATATTATGGAAAGGTCATATATATTGATAATTATTACACAAGTCTGGAATTATGCAACATTCTCTTTGAAAGTAAGACATGCCTCTGAAAAAGGGAGATATTAAGAAGAAAGGAAATATTTTAGCAATTCAATGGAAAGACAAATGTCGTGTTACTTTGCTTACTACAATACATGAAGGTGAAATGAAATACAGTGGAAAGGATGATTACAAAACTAAACAACCAATAACTAAACCTGGTGTGGTTTTAGATTATACTATCAAAATGAGGCTAGTTGAAAAAAGTGACATGCAAATTGGATAAAATGGTTGCCTTTGTAAATGTGTGAAATGGTACAAGAAGCTCTTTTTTCACCTTATTAATATCTCCATTTTGAATTCGTATAACATGTGTCTAGAAAATACTGGTGAAAAGCCATCATGATTTTTATTTTCAGTAGTGATAACCATAACTTTATTATTTTTTTCAGCATCATTAGACCTTAAAGATGAAAAGCTTCTTGAAGAAGACAACCTTGGACCACAAGATTCCAAAGGGTTTGTTTTGTTCATCGACAAACTGGTTTAAGTATCTTTGTTATATAGGTTCATTGGTATATCATGTAAAAAAAAGTAATGTGATAACATATTTGCATGTGATACCATCAGTTGCATATTTTCTGATTTTCTTCATTACTACAAGTAATATATGAATTTTTGTTGTTTTAGTAATACTTGACAAAAGTTGAAATTTTTGTTTTCTGAAGTTAAGTAAAAAGATAAAACTGAATGATTATTGAAGTATAACCTTACTGTTCATTTTCTGAAAGAATTTAGTCAAAGGTATTAAGATAATTTATTGTGTGCCTAGATCACGACATCACAACAAAGCTGTACCTAGGCTGAAGAAAACTGAGTACATTTCTACAGAGTTCAACAGATATGGAGTTTCTAATGACAAAACTGAAACAAAGTAAGTGTATACACGAGTCCTGAAAATGGAGTATATTTACTTGTGCGTAAGAAAAATTAGGGTGTAATATAATGCTTTTGGTATTCTGTTTATATACATTTATATTATTTGTAACTTTGACTGTTGCTTTTCCATGTGTAATGAGATTAATGTCTTTACTTTTTTTGGCATTTTAAAAGTATTAGCTTCTGGTATTATTATTAAATACAAAAGCAAGTTCTGTTACTTCAAGATCATTATTCTGTACATCAGAATGCATGTATAATTACAACTTTCCAACTTAAGTTTCTTCTACAACAGTCAGTTCTTATTTAAAAAGCTAAAGCTTATTTACATACCAGTTAGGTATATGTATTATGTTTCATTATGTTTTTATAAAACTTTGAGTTGTTGTAACATTAACACAGTGTTCCATTTTTTCTCTGATCTTTTTTCACTGGATTCATTAAACAAACGTGTAAGGTAACAGATATTTTCCTTCTTTAGACAGCTGTACTAAATGTTTTACATTACTATTTTCTAAGCTAGTCCTCAATCTGTTTTTAACTACTTAGCTTTTGATATGGGCTAGGTGTACTGCACTTAACTTCTGAGCATTAAAGTAACCAAGAGATTAGTGATGCAATAACTTTTGATAATGTAAGCATATATTCATTAAATTTCATGTACTATTAGTACATTTTACGAGTCTTTTGGAGATAAAAGTTGGAGTTTTTAATTAAGTACTTTTAAAATAAATTTCTCCAGGAACGTGTGTAGTCAGTGTTGACTGCTCTGAGTTCAAAGTGAGTTTTATGTTAGTGTCAAAAATACTTTTATGCATCCTAGAATTGTCATAATTGGTTTGCATAATTTGTGAAATCTCATAAATAGGTATGATTTTTTTTTAAAGGAAATCATTATATTTTAGCTGTTAATTTCTCTACCCTAGCTTTAAACTGGGTTGATCAATTCGACCAACCTCATAACCACAATAAAAATCAGGAAATAAATCTAAATTACTTTTTTTCTTTCTTGAGTGACTGCAGGTTGTAACAGGAAACTGTATTTGTTTATCCTAAATATCTTAAAATTAATAACTGTATACACCAATTTATATGTTTTACTGTTTTATTGATATTTGAATCATGTCTTACTGATAATTCTGTCAAATAAGTTTTAAATTATTCCATTAACAAACAGCTCCCATTATACTGGTATCAAATTATTTAATGCATGAGCTGCCTGCTAGCATACCCTGTGTAGAATTTTTATGTTTTTGCTTCATTATCTTACCTAATCTTGCCTGATCTAATAAGTTTCTAATTTTTATACATTTTAGTTACTTTTATAATAATAGTTAGAGTACCCATGAAAAACAAGAAATATATTACTTACCTGGGTCTTCTTTTTTGGCTGTTGACTGGCATTGCATCAGTATAGTTATTTATGATTTGTTGGTTATTCAACTGTTTATATAAAACCTTACAAATATTTTGTTTGGTATCATCCACATTAGAAATTTAAAAAAAACTTAGCAATCTATGACCAGCAGCAACCAAGTTCAAAGGTCATAACTGGAAGAGATAATTGTTTGCTTTACTTCTTTAGTTATTGTTCTATATTTTAAGAAAAGTTTCAAAACTTGTCTCTAAATAGTAATAATGTGTGTGTGTGTGTGTGTGTTTAATAGTTTAAATGTTACTGTATAATACAAAATATTAGTCCACTGAAACACAACCAAGAATGGGCCAATTTTATATTATTGGATACGGTAACATGATTGCATTACATTACTAAAAGTCTGCCAAATTTTATCTTATAGCAGTTTTAACATTTATCATCTGATTAATCATTCATAAACTTTAAAAAAATGTAATGAAAGTATAGCAGCTTAAAATGTTGAATAGGGCTAACATTTAGGTCATAACAGTTAGCATATACATGTATTGTTCAAGCATATATGTCTAACAAGAGCTGCAAGCTGAAAATATGTGCACCCACATGTTAAGGATTATGTATTGAATTGGTTAATGAGCAAACTTGTAAATTTCAACCAAGAAAATTTGTATGTCCTGTACATGCCTTTTGACATGTTTTCAATTTCTGATAATCTTGAATCTGATCAGCAAATACACTGAAAAGTCTTCATTGTAAGTAGCTCTGAATGAGACACATAGGTATATATAAACAGTGATTTAATTGGTTGGTATTTCTCTGATCTGTTATGCTCACTTTATGTTCTTGCCTTATGTAGTCTAAAAATATTCAACTTCAAATGTTCTTAGTTGTCAAACAGTATAATTTTTGAAAGTGATTATACAGTACATAGGACTTAGACTATTTCTTGTATTTGAAATTGAACTGAAATGTTTTACACAGTTTACCATCTTAATGTAACCATTAGAAAAGCATATTCTTGAAATTCAAGTATATTCTTTTTCTTTTGAAGTATGTTTTTCCAAACATATTGATTATTAGTTAAATTTAAATAGGTATTATCAGAGTTTTGAGATACCTGTCTTGCAGTTTTTACTTAATTATACTTTTAGTATATGCTACTTTACTGTTTTTTCTTAATATTTAGTTAATTGTCTTTTAACATTTGTGAAAATAGCTATTAAATTAAATTTTACTGTGATTTAAAAAAAACTACATTCTTGAAGAGTTTTCTTATTCTATAATATCTCTAAACATAGGTTTAACTGTAGTTACTGATCAGTCATACAATACACTCATTAGACTCACACTTTACATTTGTATTTCAATTATTGTTTATTTCACTTACCTTTCTGCAGAGTTGGATACAATGTCAAGAAATTGTTCAAAGAAGAAAACCTTTATATGGACAGAGAAAGTCAAATTAATGCTATTAATAAAACTTTTGAAGATGCCCAGAAACCTGTAAGTAGTATAATAACATTTTAGTAACTCTCCTAATACATTAATATATATGTATGTATGTGTGTGCATGTGTGAAAATAGTCAACAAGCACATAATAGTAAATGTATTTATCCTTCTACTTTTCTGTATGTTGTTAATATCACCTGATTTTTTGTCCTGTCTCAATGAGAGTACTTGACAAAATGCAAAGAACCTAGCACAAACTTACTAAATTATATCTCATTTCTGCTTAAATAATGTGGAATAATTTTTATATCTTATTTTATGGTTTTACAGGTTGGGAGGTTTTCAAAATTTTGTGAGATGTTGTTTTGAGATAACATTAAAACACCTTATTTAATATTTTTCAATATGTACTCTACATCTGTCCAATTGATTAACATTCATTTACATACTTCTTTTGATACTTTACTAATTGCAGTAGTCATTACTCTTAGCTATAAGTCACAAGAAAAATCAGAAAATTTAACAAAGATCTATTGATGACCTTTGAATCTCACCTTTCTAAATGACATCACTATTTGTAATTTTTACTAACAATATTTGTGGTCAAATTCAGCTTATATTTAACAAATAAAGTTTTTAATAAGTAATAAGTTTATTTCTGTGAATTGTTTGAATACAATGAATTCAAATGTGATAAAAATATTCAAAAAAAGCAAGATTTAATCAGTACAAGAAATTAAAACATTTCATAATACTGAAATTACCTAATGACAGTTTTGTCTTTAACTGTTCCATTTGCTTTTTTTGGGCTGGCACTGACAAAGTGAAAGTATAAGACAGCCTATATAAAATATACAGTCCTCTACCCTATAGGGCAGTGATTAGTTTGGTAATGTTTGGCATCAAATCTGCCAAATAACTTTTCATGATCTTGTTGCTGAGATTTAAGGTTATTTATTGGTTGCTCTTTTAAACAGTTGTTTGCTTTTTGACAGTTCTGAGCTTTCTGTTAGAACAATAGAATGCACACACATCTGATGTAAATCCCAGTAATAGTATACCTTAAAAAAATATCTGGTTCTCATCACCAGCAGAATTTTATCCTTGATCAGAATTCTCATGTTTTCAAGATGGTGGATGATACACAAGTCTTTGGCATGTGTTCCACTGTCCATTGGACACTTGCACTGTGGGAGGCATCCTCTCTCAGGACATAATACATCCTAAAGGTCATTTTCTAACTGTTTGTCTACATTTATTCATATTTTCTCAAGATATTTACAATACTTTAATATACTTTAACTCAATGAGGTTTTTTTGAACTGCTTTGATGTACCTGTTGTTAAATTGCATTACAAAAACAAAAAAAACAAACTTCTAGGGGAAATACTTTGGAATTTTAAAGATTATAAGTTTTTGTACACAGAAAATTAGATTTCTAATTAAATATTTTTTACTAAATATTTGTTTGTGAAAATTGTTTTGTTACTAGTCCAAGTACAAAGGGGTTTTGTGTTATAGTTAAGAAAACTATTCTTCGTTGTAAAAATCTTGGATATTATTTGCTTAATCTCTAGAACCTCCTAAATATATTTCAAATGTTTGTTTTTAGTAAGATTTGACATTTCATGTTTTTTTCTATACCATTTGTGGGGTCTATGAACTGACCAACATCATAACCATCATAAAAAAAATAGGAAATATAAATTATTTTTGTTTTCATGCTGGAATGATTACATAGTATAACACAAAAATACAAATGTTTAGTTTAAGTTGATTAAGTCTCATAATGCTATATATTTAATATTTTATATTATGTTGATTCTTCCAGTCATGCCCAGCTAACATTACATAAATTGCATTGATGAGGTGCAAGTGTACTCATGATATGTATTCAATAATATAAAATTGACCTTTAGTCTTCTCTGTCTTGGCTGTGTTTTAGTGGAGTAGTATTTTGTAATATACAGTCACATTTCAATTATTGTACATTATATATGTATATAAATTATTACTATTTAGGAATAAATTATTAAACTTATGTTTATTGAAATATAAAACAATAAGTCAAGAAATAAAGCATACAATTGTCTGTTGTCGCTAAGACTTGAAATTGGTTGCTGCTGGACATAGGTCTCTAAGCTTTTTAAAATTTTGAATGTGGAAGATGTTAAACAAAGTTGTTTTTTTTAGGTTTTATATATATATATGTGACGTCCTTTGACCCATGACCCATCATAAAAGTAACTGTCATGGGCATTTTTTTCCCATTAAAATAACTGTTGTATATTTCAAGGCCATTGTAAATACGGGTATCATAAAATTTGGCTTTGAACAAAGATAAATATTATGAGGTCTACTTTAAACATGTACATAAAGTTGTAAAAAGAGGACATAGATAACTTTTACATTTTAAAATAGTGAAGTGAATACTGTATTTAAAGTGGTTTTAATGTTTTAGACAATTTTATTCACTGCAGCAGTTCTTTCAACAATGCCTCCCAGTGACTCAATCTTATATCTGCAAATGTGAAATTCTAAAAACTGGGTTTCAGTACTCATTGTGGGCACAGCACAGATATTCCATTATGTAGCTCTGTGGTTAACTACAAACATCTAAATATTTCAACAAAATAGCCTAGAGCATGATGTCACTAGGCATGCTATAGTATATGTACAAAAATTGGCTTTCAGGTCAACAGTTGCAGGTCATGCATAGCCAGGGTGTAGATCCTGGGGGATGGAGGGTATACATCCCCTTCATTTTAGGTAGGGGTTATAGTGCATACAATCATCCCCCCTTCAGTTTGGTCTGTTGAATTGTTTTATTGCATCACAGACCTACAAATTGTGTGTTTGTTCTTGTGATTCTCGTGTTCTTACCAATCGAATTACATAATTAGGCCTAGATGTAGGCACTTTCAGTAGCCGAAATGTACATCTTTAATATAGGCATGCTTCTGAGCTTTTCGATCTAAGCGATAGTTCATAAGTATCAGACAGTAGACCTAAGTATACATGCAAGTATCGTGGCAACAAGATTACTCTGTAACTGCATGTTTACAGCTTTCAGGTTCACGTAATCACAGATTACCAACTTGCAAATTTAACAGTCCACATAAGTGGTTGCAAAAATCATCCCCCATCGGGTATAAAAAAATCTACACCCGTGTGCATAGCTACATACTAAATAGTTATATAGTTATTTTTATTGTATTACAAATCATCATTTAACTAAAAAAATCAAAATTATAATTTAAAATATCTCAAAGTGAGCAAGGTGTGTTTGAAGTTTCTGTATTTTAGTTACTGTGACTTTTATTACTTATTGACTCTCACAATCCAAGGCCAAAGGTGGCATTATACTACCCACTAGATTATAAAGGGTTACACTGGGGTGTTAATTTTATCTGAACTTGGGATCATTTTGGTAATATGACATATTGTTAATCTGAGGGCTTGCGTTTTACATTCTGTTGCAACAGAAATGTCTTGCCTTTTGGGGTTGCTGATGTACTGAAATGTTGGTTTTCAAACCCCACTATTCAGTCAGATGACAATAGGCAAATGTTGCCTAAGAATTGTTGTGCATATTGGTTAATTCTTATTTTTACAGTCTTTTCTTTTTATCACTCTTTATTCAAAGTTTAATGCCACAAATCCTGTTTTAAATCTTTACTTATGAACAAATTAGTAACTTTTTTTGCTTCCATGTAATTTCAACAGTCACAATTTCAAATGTAAATCATTAGAAAGAATTCTCACATTAAAGTACAATCACAAAGATGCCAACTATTTCAAATGACTGAGCATAATGATTGTAGACAGAGTCCTTTATCATTTGTGGCTACTAGGCCTGACCAATGTCTCTAAGCTGTTTATTATTATATTATTATTATAACTATTATTATTTATTACTGCTATAGATTGCTCATTTATGACTGTGTTTTGTGTATTTAATAAATAAATTTTAAAAAATATTTTGAAATTATGTTTTTTATTTAGTTCAGAGTAACAAATGTACTGGTAAAACAACACTGAACATGCACAAACAGTAAGCAGAAAAAGCCTTTGTGTAAGGACTAGTTTATATCATGTTTATGATGCTTATTGTAATAGTTTTGCAGCTGTTGTAGCCTTTGCTTTCATGAGAATGTCTCTGGATGGTTGGGAGTTACAACAACATTGTCCATTTGACTGCATACACATCTTGTGCATTATAATACTGCTCAAAACTGAGGTGCTCAAGTTTGGTCTGAACTTGCTTTTGTTTTAGTCTCTAAACTAAATATCCTTTTACTGTCAGCATTAGAATGGAAGATTGTAAGAATTCCAAGCATAACCCTACACAGAAAGTCATACTTCTGGTTACCATTTCCATCCTTAACTGTAGACAGCTGAACCCAAAACTTGTCAACATTCAACTGAAGGACAGTTTCTGAGAAAATATCAATTTAGTAGTTCAAATATTGCCCTTTCAACTTGTCAATAGTGTTGTGCTCATGTGTATTTGCAAGGACAGAATACCTGTCTGTGAAGAAGTGTAGAGAAGAGAAATCTTTGCTTACTTTCAGTTTTGGATCAGCAACCTCTGCATGAATCAGAAGTTCATCATTTAGAGGGAAATGTTTCATCATGTAATTTGTAGCTGCAATATAGTATTTATTGACACTGGTGTAGAAGCTGATCAGGTCCAGGTCCTTTTCATATTTAACAATGTATTCCTTGGCAGCATTTCCAATAGAAACTGCCTCATCAGATTTGTATAAGGATTTATTGTTGTTATCAAGTTCAGTGATGTTGCCTTCACTGGCTTGATGTATCTGACAAGTATATTTTTAACTTGTTTAATCAGAGTTCTATGCATAATGTGTATGCAAGGTTCTTCTCTTTGCAATATCAAATTGGCTTTCTCAAATAAAGGAATTGCCGACTAAAGAAAAAGACAAAATAACAAGTTCATTTTGTTGTCCAAGAAACTGTCAACTTATCTAACTTGCTCTGCACATAACTTTTCTTGGTTACTTCCTTGCTAGCTTTTGTTTTCTTCTCTTTTTCATTGATTGTCTCTTCTTTAGTTCAAGGTCAGACTGCCTAAACATATATTGAGTGATATCAAATGTTTCTTTGTCTGTTTTTGGAGACTCTTGTCTTGTGTCCCTGTGTGGCTGAGAAGATATCTTGACTGTGTCCCTGTGTGGCCGAGAGGGTGTCTTGACTGTGTCCCTGTGTGGCCGAGAGGGTGTCTTGACTGTGTCCCTGTGTGGCCGAGAGGGTGTCTTGACTGTGTCCCTGTGTGGCCGAGAGGGTGTCTTGACTGTGTCTCTGTGTGGCCGAGAGGGTGTCTTGACTGTGTCTCTGTGTGGCCGAGAGGGTGTCTTGACTGTGTCTCTGTGTGGCCGAGAGGGTGTCTTGACTGTGTCCCTGTGTGGCTGAGAGGATATCCTGACTGTTAGTCTTGCTACCTGACTGAGCTGCATGCCTAGCTCCTTTTGAATCTAGTTTTTCCTTTTCACAGTGAAAAATACTTCTTCAATGGCTTCCACATGTCCAATATTCTGTTGAGGCACATCCCAAGTGATAGCCATCTTGTGTTAACAAGTTGTAGAGTTTTTCTTGTTTCTTTGTCATACAATCCTTGAAACTCTTTGAAATGTTGTTTTCTGCTAGCACTTTTGTCCAGAAAATAGTAGATATATATCAGTATATCAGAAACTAGGCAGGGCAGTTTTCTGGAAGCTTTCTGGGCAGCAATATTCATGAGGTGACAGGCACAGCCCATGAAGTAAATGCTGGGCTGTCATCTTGAGATGTGTCCTGTCACACCTTTACCTATACCAGCCATTGTCTGAAGAAAAACTAAGACAGATTTCCCATGGAATTTTCCTCTTTGTCAGTTCATGGTCCAAAAGCTTAAATATTCTTTCCCATTGTAGCTTCTTTCCATTCCACCATTGTCAAAAGAGAACAAACAATTTTTCCAAGTAAAGGGTCAAGATATCGTACAGCCACTGGATAGAGTTTTGAGTCATCCATATCTGTGGATCCATCTGTGGCTAAACTGTAAACACTGTTAGTAAGTATGTTTGAAATCATTTTGTCATCTTCACAACCAAACATTTGTACAATGGCTGTAGTTTTAGTTCTAGCACAACCATATTTTTTCGCTATATCAGTCTGGGAACATTTTTCTGAATAGATGTCCTGCATGATCGGCTACAGCTATGGGTAAATTATGAGCAATGACGAATTACATGAACATCACTTCTGCATTTATGGTTTCATATTCTGAATTTTTACTCATAAATGTCGTTATCTGCATTGTTTTTGTCTTCACCTCAGCCTTTTTATGGTGAGATGCTGATTTTGTATGCACCACAAAAAAATCGATATGACAAACTGTACAAAACACATAACTGTCACTGACTTTTGATGCAATGACCGAAAATTTTGCACTATACTCTTTTTCTAAATTTTGATTCACAGTTTTAGTCCTTTTAGATTTGCCAGAAACAAGACAATCTGGTGAGCGAGGCCTCTTTATTTTTTTTTATCTTGTGAACGATCACATTGGTGTTTCTATGCCAATAGAAATACCCATCTACACGAGCGCTGAGTGGCTGACAAGCACTGATGACGTAACTATAGATTCCCCCATGTACCCAGTATGGAGAAGCACCACACTAAAACTATTGGTAGAGGTCAGAGATACAAATATTTTTTATTATTTCAAGCACAAACATGATTATTGCAAGTAGCCATTTGGACTGTGTCTTTTATTTATAATCAAAATTTATCTGTATCTCACTAGAAATTTCCTTTTCACCCCTTTCAAGCCCTGGGGGAACAATTTATCACTTTATTGTATAGGCCTATATAATATATAATAATTTGGGAGTTGCAACAAGTCGTAATATTTGTCTGGATGAACGTTTAGTCGTAATGGTTACGCTCAAATCGTAATGGTTGGCATCTCTGCAATCAGTGTTTACCATTTTAATTGTAAAACAAAACTTGACTTTAATTTTACTTTTCAATTATTTCTAACATTTTACATTGCTAGTGCTTTGTTTGCATTATTTGTTACTTTATAAAGTGAACGGATTTCTCTTGCTGTTCTCCTTTATTCAACTACTGTAATGTAAATAACTGAATCCACAAACTAGACTTTGTATTTTTAGCTATTGATCACAGTTTTATTCTAACACTTGATGATTAAAATAGTATAAAATTGTGTACTGTGTAAACTCTTAATTTAATTCAAATATAATATTATCCATTGAATTAGACAATGATGATTTGAAATTTCTATTGGCTACTTTCACAGTAATTTTATGATCTATATAGCATATTTTACTGAGATAACATGTAAATGGAAACCACAAGTATACGACATATTTTAAGTCTACTGACCTTTGATGAAGTTTTGATATCATAGATTGTAGAATGTAAACATGGTAAAGAAAGGCTAAGTGTTTTATAGTATGTTAAAACTTCATACAAGTTATTTTTCAATTAATAATCTATGAGCACAGCATATTAAGGCTTAACAAATGATCCAACTGCTATGTAGGTAAAATAATATGTTTTAAGATAGAACTCAGAGTTGTTGTCTTGAAAGGGGTGATTACAATAAAATTTTGAAATGACATCAATGTGCAATATTAAAGTTTCTTTAAAATAATATAAAAACCTGAACTTACTATTTCAGGAAAGATGTTATGAATAATTGTTATTTTGTTGTAACTTATTTTATATAGGTTTTAATAATAGAAGCATTAGTTTTTTATAAATATATTGTTAATGAAGTTGTAAAAATGATTAAAATGACTTTTATCCAGTAAAGTCAGAACACACTTCAACAGATTAAAATTTTCATTATGCTTTTTGACAGGTTTCCTTATTCATAGAATCTGTAAATTAATCATAGATCATAATATATATAATCCATGTTTTAAAACTTAAAATTACAAAAATAAAAATGTGGTGAGAATTTATGCATATATTTTAAAGATGTTATGCTTGAAATTTAAATTTTGGATTCATGTGAGTAGGATCTTACCTTATCGTTATGAAATTTCGCACAAAGCTACACGAGGGTTATGTGTCCCTAATTTAATAGTGTAAGACTAGACAGAAGACAGATAGTAATCACCACCTTGGGCTACTCTTTTATCAGCGAATAATGGGATTGACTACCACATTATAATGGCTGAAAGGGCGAGCATGTTTGGTGTGACGGGGATTTGAGCCCAAGACCCTTGGATTACAAGTCGAGTGCCTTAACCACGTGGCCATGCCCGAGCATTGTAAAAAGTTGGATTTATACTAGTGAACATATGCAAAGATATCCAAAGGTACTATCATATTCATGATGATAAGAGGTAAAATGCAGTGGTAAGTTTGAGGTAACTAGATACAGTTAAAATACACGATAACTTATTGCGGAGGACTCCAGAAACTGGATTTAACTAGTCTGTATAAAAATGGATCTTTAAAACTTTAAAATTGATTTTGAGATTAGGAATCTCACAGTATTATTGAAGAAAAAAATGTTATAGAAGGAAATACAAAGTGTAACAAGCAAAACAAACGTTGGATGTGTCGCTTTTCATTTTTTTTTAATGATAATTTATGGTAATTTTTTTCACTAATTCGTCACCCAGCAATCAATATTAGAGACATGACAGAGGTTTGGTAAAGCACAACATGAAACTGTTTGGAAAGTCTTTCGATGACCTAAGTCTTTTACTATCAGTTAAAGTAAATAATTGCGTGTTTTAACGTACAAGGTAACAGTAGTAAAACTGTATTAAGTTTACTAACAGTAGTGTTAGTACTGTATTTACTTGGGAGTGCTAATGCCAAATTACATCTCATCAGACGAAACATGACTTGCTACATGTTTGACTGAACATTAATAAACTATGAATCTTGAAAATATCAAAATCACTTTAAAAAAAAACTACAGCACAGTTCTTAAGTCTCAGAATGAGCCAACTGTCATAGATAATGTTCTTCCATGAAATTAGTACAATAAATATCTATTTTAACTAAAAAACGTACAGAACACCCACTTCCACCACGGCGTTAATGAACTGCTTCCCTACCACAATTATAGCTAACTGCAAAGAGAGATCAAACAAACACCCTCCTGTTCTACACTAGAAGGAAATGTAGAAAAAACAGTTTCAAAATTACTGTCATATCACTTTATAAAATATCTCAGAAAGGACACAAGACTGAAAAGTACAATAAGATATAAGTTAGTGAGTGAGAGCACTAATAACTTGCCCAGGATCAAATGGTCCAAAAAAATAATGTTTCAAACCTCAAAATTTAAAGAATGTGTGTGACTAACATGAAAACTTTGATTGATTCTTCATTGTTTAACTTTATCACGACAGGCTCAATCCCAAGAACTGACCTAACAATTATTCTGTGCTTGTTATAGTATTACAATGTGTTCATAATTATTCTATGCTTGTTATAGTATTAAAATGTATTCATAATTATTCTGTGCTTGTTATAGTGTTACAATGTATTCATAATTATTCTGTGCTTGTTATAGTATTACAATGTATTCATAATTATTCTGTGCTTGTTATAGTATTACAATGTATTCATAATTATTCTGTGCTTGTTATAGTATTACAATGTGTTCATAATTATTCTATGCTTGTTATAGTATTAAAATGTATTCATAATTATTCTGTGCTTGTTATAGTGTTACAATGTATTCATAATTATTCTGTGCTTGTTATAGTATTACAATGTATTCATAATTATTCTGTGCTTGTTATAGTATTACAATGTATTCATAATTATTCTGTGCTTGTTATAGTATTACAATGTATTCATAATTATTCTGTGCTTGTTATAGTGTTACAATGTATTCATAATTATTCTGTGCTTGTTATAGTATTACAATGTATTCATATCATTTTGACAGGCTTTAAGTAAACACAAGTTTTTTGCACACCAAAGATAATATTTTTTAATGGAGTATTTTTACTAAAAATGTATCTACTAATACTTACATATGTATAAATATATAAATAGAGAATTTCTGTATACCAGTCTGAGTGTTCATTTCTATGTTTGGATTAAAAATACTTTTTTTTAGTCTCAAAAATTACAAACTGATACATGTAGTTATAAAAAAAATAAGGAAAAAAGTAACATACACTGGTACATATAGCTATATAAGAAATAAAAAACAACATACACTGGTACATGTAGCTCTATAAGAAATAAAAAACAACTTACACTGGTACATGTAGCTCTATAAGAAATAAAAAACAACATACACTGGCAAATGTAGCTTTACAAGAAATAAAAACAATATACACTGGTACATGTAGCTCTATAAGAAATAAAAAACAACATACACTGGTACATTATACCACTTCAACAGACTGATATCAATAACAATATCCTGACATTATACCACTTCAAGATCAATAACAATATCCTGACATTATACCACTTCAATATCAATAACAATATCCTGACATTATACCACTTCAAGATCAATAACAATATCCTGACATTATACCACTTCAATATCAATAACAATATCATGACATTATACCACTTCAATATCAATAACATATATCCTGACATTATACCACTTCAAGATCAATAACAATATCCTGACATTATACCACTTCAAGATCAATAACAATATCCTGACATTATACCACTTCAAGATCAATAACAATATCCTGACATTATACCACTTCAAGATCAATAACAATATCTTGACATTATACCACTTCAAGATCAATAACAATATCGTGACATTATACCACTTCAATATCAGTAACAGTATCTTGACATTACACCACTTCAATATCAGTAACAATATCCTGACATTATACCACTTCAAGATCAATAAACAATTTGTTTTTAATATATATCTTTGACTAATTAGCTCGATCTCAAGATAGTTTTTATTCATTGGTTAAAACATGAGGTTACATCTTATGTGACCCCGTATTTTCATAATATTGTGTATTGATATGTGAACCTTAACACTAGGAGAAACTTCTGTCAGTTTAATAAAACATACACTCTCAAAATCAAATATTTCTGCCTACATTTGTTTCTAAATTAGCGAGAGCTATGCCTGAACTTAATGGAGCTCCACGTGTGGTCATTTGGGTCATCTGTCGAGCAATAAAAGTGTAAGAAAAAAGTTCATGTTTTTGGTTTAAATCTAATTTCACAGAGATTTTACGCTGAGTTAGTTTGTTGGTAAATAATTTGACTTAAGTTTAAGTAATGATAATTTCCCACTGTTGTCCTTTTAGTCAGTTCAAGAGGCTTAAGAATTATAGTCAGATTGTTGTGGTTATACATACATTGACATACCAGAGAAATGATTAATAAATATTCTGTCAGACAGTTTCCGTTTTTGTAAACAGGAATCAAATTCTAACTATTGCAGTCCATCTGAGTTTTTCATCTGTGTGTTGAGGAACAGTACTGTGTTATACCTTAAACAATTCTTCGTAAACTTGTTGTTATTTGTTGTTAAACACAAAGCTACACAAGGGGCTATCTGTGCTCTGCCCACCAAGGGGATGGAAACCAGGATTTTAGCAGTATAAACCCACAGAAATACAGCTGTGCCACTGGGGGCTCCTCTTAAATTATTTCAACATCTGTGAATTTTTTTATTAGGTAATTGTATGTTATGTCCTATATTACCTTGTGCATAGAGAATGCTTTATGGCTGCCAACTGTAACAGAAATACTTCCAAAAACTTGTGATTCAATTTTCTGATTGATTAACTGCACAGAGAATGTGAACTGTGAGAACCATTCTGGTGGGCAAGTACTTGATGTCTGGTCTATTGTTCCTGTTTATTGTAGATTCTGCTGATTTTAATACATATTTTCTTAAAGCCAAGCCATCCATCATCAGCATATTTACCAGTGAATTTCTTTTTTTCTACTGTCAATTCCTGATACATACATTTTACTTTTGAGAGGCCAGCAATCATAGGCTGAGTTATCAGTTATTTCTAGAATTACCCCTCAGTTTTTGTTGTGTAATAGCTTGGCTTTTACACTTTGTCCACCTTTGGGCTCACTTTACATAATACTACTGAGTTTCACAAATTTCCTACAGGAGCATTATTTGTGATTCAAAAATCAGAACTGTATATTTTCAACTGAGATCTGAAGGCATTCACATGGAGAATGTGCTCACTAGGTCTGCAGCTTCAGCCACTGTATGGACATATGGAATTCCCAGTCCTATTCTGAAGTCATTATCTCCCATGACTTTCTTTTTATTTTGGTAATCTATTCATTTGGCTGCTGTTGATTCAGTACTGATTTCTTCAATATCTGATTACTTGCTGAGTGAGCTCAACCTTCTTCTTTACATTTTTGACATATGGAGCTACTGAATTCTGTCATTATTCTCTTACTCATGAGGTTCTGTATGTTTTGAGGTCTTATGCATGCTTTGTTTATGTTTCATTTTATAGATTCTGCCAAATCAGTAGAAGATACCATGTGATCATAATTTTCTTTTATTTCTTTATCTTCATTGCTTTAGCTCTTGCCTTCCTGTTGGCTTTGATGTTTCCCCATAATTTTGGATATCCATCTTTCTCCATACCGCTTATACTACATCTTTCACAAATGAATTTCTATCTTGGTGTTGCAGTTGAGGATATTTTCACTATTTTCAGTATCTGGTTTCCACATCATTAATTCTGAGATGGTGACAATTCCATTGAATTTCACAGTTGGGCAAAGAGTATACATGACCCAAAAGTGGTGTGGTTTTACTTTTTTGATCTTTTGATCTGAATATCTTTTTTCCAGATGTATCATTTGGATACTTTTGGAAGGTATTTGTCATTTTCTCATGCCAGTCCCTCTTCCTTATCAACATGGGATTCTCATTAATCTTTTGTGAGGAAGTAAGTACTGTATCAAAAGCTATTATTTTCATATACAGAAAATGTATTTATGATAGGTAATATCCTCTTTTCACACTTCTCTAGTGCTGTCATGTTTTGCCAAACTTTGAAGTGATAGTTCAGTAGAGGAATGTAGAGGGAGTCACATGAGCATGCCATGCTTATATTGGTGAGGAGGTGATGCATGATTATTTGCATGAGCAACATGATCTAATATTACAGTTCCAATAGGAGGAATCAGAAGACTTGTGGCATGTGTAAAGAAGAAGTTTGCATATAGAGACAGCACTGAATCTGAATAGATAGTCTTGTGACTGGATGTCAGTGTCTATCATAAATACATTTTCAGTATAGGAATATTATAACTATTCTCAGTAGAACCTTTTTTTGTTGTAAAATGCAACACTTTGTTACTGAGCTGCAAAATATTACCATTTGGACCTTGCAGTGACATCATAAGGTTGTTGAGCTGAGTAAAAATATTAGCTTGATAGCACAGTGCAAAAAGCCACTTTTCATCCATAAAATGTACTACTAATGTAGGGCTACAATCTAATAGAAAAATACAAAATTATTTTTTCATTTGTATAATGTAACTGAATACTTTCCTTTTAGACAACCAGCACACCTCTGTATGCATCAGAAGTCGTTGTAGATGGATCACATTTCTACAACAAATAATGAAAAGCCACCTGCTGTCAAAAATCAAAGCTCTTTGTTTCTCAGAATTTACATACTTTCAGGGACTTTTAGCACTTTCTTTGCTTCACGTTGCATAGTTTTAGGTGTGTAACCTCTCTATCTGTTTATTTTTCAGCATACAATTAACCTCTGCTTGTTCCATGACTGACCCAGTTTTCCCATGTTTTTGCTGCTATATTACTCACTGGCAGTGACGTTCAGCCAGCAGTTTTCAAACTTGTTCATTTTTAAATTTGTTCAGATGTAATATATGTGCTCTCATAGTCCTAATTACATATCCCACCCTTCACCAACCACCAATCCCCCACCCTGGGGCCACACATCACAGTTTGAACACCATGGTTCTTGCTTCCTGTTATTGGTCATCCATTCCTTTCACAATCAATGGCTGTGTGTTCCTTAGAAAAATAAAAATTATCTGTAATGTGCTTTCAGATGAGTAGATGTTAGCTTTGTGCTGCATGTTTGCTGCATCATTGTACATTAATATAGGCTACATAGATTTTGGGCTTTGTTGTTCATTCGTGTATTTGTCTTACATACATGCCCGCACCTTGTGTGTCAGTTGTAAGTTTTGTAACTTACAATGTCTAAAATTGGATTTTGATACCCATAGTGGACAGAGTACAGATAGCTCATTTTATAACAACCTCATCATCATATGCTGAATCTACAAGAATGAATTTGCTTTGACATCTGTAAGTGTAAAGCAAACAATTGTCTTGTAGTTAACTGTATCTAAAACACTGGTCTTTGTAAAGACTTGTATAAAAACTCAGAAATATAAGTGAGGTATGAAGAAAAGTACCTGTTTTTATAACACCACTGTTTATAAATGTATTCAAAACTGTAAATGTATCAATAGTGATAAACAGAAAACTTACTCTGTGTACATGGCATTTATGTCACCATATGCACTTCATAAAGGTTTTATAAAGAAGGTATTCAGTACTGTTTATGTATTATAAAATATTTGAAGTATAGTTGTAACATGCTTTGATAGAAGATCATACATTTAATTCTTATATTGACTGATTTAGCCACATCCATCTAACATGCTTTGATAGAAGATCATACATTTAATTCTTATATTGACTGATTTAGCCACATCCATCTAACATGCTTTGATAGAAGATCATACATATAATTCTTATATTGACTGATTTAGCCACATCCATCTAACATGCTTTGATAGAAGATCATACATTTAATTCTTATATTGACTGATTTAGCCACATCCATCTAACATGCTTTGATAGAAGATCATACATTTAATTCTTATATTGACTGATTTAGCCACATCCATCTAACATGCTTTGATAGAAGATCATACATTTAATTCTTATATTGACTGATTTAGCCACATCCATCTAACATGCTTTGATAGAAGATCATACATTTAATTCTTATATTGACTGATTTAGCCACATCCATCTAACATGCTTTGATAGAAGATACATCCATCTAACATGCTTTGATAGAAGATCATACATTTAATTCTTATATTGACTGATTTAGCCACATCCATCTGCTTTGATAGAAGATCATACATTTAATTCTTATATTGACTGATTTAGCCACATCCATCTAACATGCTTTGATAGAAGATCATACATTTAATTCTTATATTGACTGATTTAGCCACATCCATCTAACATGCTTTGATAGAAGATCATACATTTAATTCTTATATTGACTGATTTAGCCACATCCATCTAACATGCTTTGATAGAAGATCATACATTTAATTCTTATATTGACTGATTTAGCCACATCCATCTAACATGCTTATATACATTGTTTGTAATCTTTATTGTTTTGACTCCCCCATAAATTAATGGGAGCATTACATATAGCACAGTGAATAAGAGTTTATTATTGACACCCTTATATATTATGAGTTTGTTTTATAAATAAATCATTGTTTGTAATTGCATTTGATAATGAGTAATATGATGTCTTTTCCTACAATTTATGACTATTGTATAAATAAATAAAATTAACTTTAGTAAAACTATTCTTATAGCAGTTTTCAAACATAGAAATGCTACAACTAAGAAACTTACTAAGTAATCACATAGACAATTTATAATAGACAGGGTAACTTTGTTTCACAATTTATGGAGGAGAAAGAATGGAATAAACTAGTACTTTCTAGGCATGTGATCATTAATGCAGTGGATGTCAATGTTACACGTTGTAGCGTGAATCAGTTTGGCATTGTTAAATAAAATTTGATTGGCTGTATAATAGTTCTGGTTACTTACCATAAAGTAATATCTTTTTTTATGAAAGAGTAGAGTTTTATGGGGGTTTTTTCCACACTTTATTTGGTCCAATATTTAATAAAACCCATAAAACTACTTTCATTTAAAGAGTGTGGGATTAATCTGTGAACTTGATTGGGCTCATCACGAATGCTTAAGGAAGATGTGTAGCTGCTTATAATCATCTACAAGAACTAATGTAGTGTGTTATAAAGAAAAGCATGATTATAAAATGAATCATTTTGACTGATTAAAAAGTACAATAAACAGTAAATGAACTTTATGAATGAACTATGCATGTATTGTTATAAGAAATTGAAAAAGACCATGGAAAATTAAGAATATGAGTTCTGTATGTTAGTTTGAATTTAAGTGCTTTATATGTTGAACATAATGTGGGATGGCATAATAAAATAGTGTGTATATACATGTATTTTTTGTACATTTGTCAGGTTGTTAACCTAGTCCTAGATGATCTGTTAGGGAACAAAGACTTTGCATATGGAATTCTAGATGTGTTGTGGGTAAGTTGAATATGTTTTTGATTATAGATTGAATCCAAATTGTAAAGTTTCTGGTGTAGTACAGTACTTCTTCTTACATGTATAACTATTTCCATTCAGTGCTGCCTTCCGTGTGCAGAAATGTTTGTCATGCCATAATCCTTGAACTTCCATGTGGCTCAACTGTGTCTGGCATGTAAGTTGTCATGTAAACTCTCAATAGGAGTGTGACACACCCTCCTGACTCCCTTTACAATGAACTGTTACTTCTTATTAGACAGTGATTGAGTGCAGATGTTTTTCAGTTGTTAACTCTTTTCCTTCAAGTGTTCATTCCATTTCTTTTGTGAAGTAACGATTAACTTGATTTGCTACAGTTAATTGTTTCTGTAGTCGTTTGCAGAGATAATTTACCTTTGTTTATTAATTTTGTTTTCTCTTTTTTGAATTCTTCATGGTTTAATATGACTTCTTAAGTTTGTTTTACAATTTCTGAAATTATTATTGTTGCTTTGAGCACCATTACTGTTTTCAGGTCTGAGTGTCTCAACTGAGGGTTTCCTAGTTTTAAACTGTTGGGAGATTGGTTGTTATAAGAGGTGTCTTTTTTCTCCTAACAGTGTTTGTTTTTTTCCTGCAATGCAAAATGCCACACTGGTACGTCCCTTCACACCATCATTTGAGTGTTGGACTGTTGTATGTGTGGGTGGTTGTGGATTTGCTCTTTTGCTTCTTTTAGTAGATTGGTTAGGCATGTGTATAATACTGTTCTACTAACCTTGAGATAAAGATGGTGGGGATCCTCCTCCAATCACAAGTCAGAAATAGTAATCCTGATGCTGCTTGGGTTTGGACTGGAATTGATGAGCCACTTGCCTTAGCGACTCAACACATTTTGAGCACATTTCTCACATATCTGATTGTAGATGGTTCTTGTCTAGTCTTTCTTCATGGGGACTGAGATTCCAGTGTATTGTTGTTTGGATTCAAACTCACTTAGTGTTTCTTTCTTTCTCTCCCATTTGATTGTGCTCTTCTCACTTTCCACCCATATATGTGACACCTGTTTCCACACTTTGCATAGTGTATACCTGGTACAGAAGTGGTATGGTTTCCCATGTGTGTTCCTTGTTGGGATCACACTTATGGTGTCTGTCATGTGCTTTTGAAGGATACTTATTTCTATCATTGTCACTGGACTCTCTGCCTATTCTAGTTACACATTTTAGTGGAAGTAATGCATGGGTACAACATTGGGTATAGAATATACCTGTAACAGAAGTTGTGTGGTCTCCTACATAGGATCTTCTACTTTGATGATCTCCTGTTTTTTTGCATGTTCTTCAGAAGCTTGTGATGGATGCTTCTTTTTTTCTTGTACCAGTCAAGAAAACTTACTTGTTCAGTGTGAGATTCTAGTTGTATATGTGAGAAGAATATATTGAAAATATATATCCTATAGATACTTGTCACTCCTCCTTTATACTGAAAACTGGTGATTACAATTTCTGTCAAAAACAGTAGAATGGAATAGAGGGAGGGTGTGTTGCACTTGTATTAGTAGAGTGCTGTCTCTTGATCTACATGTGAGGTGCAGTTGAATCACATTGATTGTGTGGTTTGTGAAAGTTGAAGACTTGTGGCATGCAAAGAATTTTGCATATAGAGGGTAGCACTGAACCATATTGCTATATTTGAGAGAGGAGATAAATACCTATTGCAAATATATTTTCATTACAGGAAATGTATAACTTGGAAGAAATAACCAGTTAGGAATTAATGTCACATTACTCAAGCCTTCTGAATTTTTCTTGTTGCTTAAATTGAGTACTGTTACATCATAATGTCTCAAATTAATGCAAGTATGTTTGTAAAAGTGAAGTTAGATTGACTTTCGGTTTAAGTCATAATGGACAGTTTCTTAAGTGAGTTTCACAGCTTGTAATAACAGATATAGAGAAGAAATAAATTGTCTTATTGAATGGCATTTTGAAGTTATTGAATCTGTCTTGTGGACTTTGATGAAAAGGAGAATTATTTAATCCTTTAGCTACTGACTTGGTATTATATACGACTTCACCTTCAAATTTGCACATGTTAAGTATTTGAACTATAACTTTTGTTATTGCATGTGTATCTTCACAAAATTTGGTAGACTTTTACTAAATATTACAAGTATTTTGTATACAAAAAATCAAACTTTTTAATGAAATATCTTTACTAAAGATTTGCTTGTGAAAATAGGGTGCAAAGTGATTTCATGTTATGACTGAAAAAAACTACTCTTCATTGTCAAAATCTCAAATCTTTTTGCATAATCTCTCAAAACCTTCTAAATACATTTTAAACGTGATGTCATTGTGTTTGTTGGCTTCAAAATTTTATTGAACCACTATTTTATGAATTTACGTCAATAAATTTGGAATCACATTGTAGAATATAATTCAAACTTTAATACTATGTACATACATAAGTTAATTTCTTAATTTAAAGGTTAAATATTTAAAGAATCTGAACATAGATTCCAGTGAGTCGTGTAGTATTTTGAATGCAGTATTGGTTAAAATCAGATGACTGTGATCCCAAAATACTAAGTCTATAGTTTCATACTAATTAGAAACTCAAATTATTAATATTATCAGGCTAGAATGAAAAATAAGAACCTTATATCTTTTTATTTTGCTGAGATACGACTTGCATACTGAATCAAACCTAGTGGCTTCTTTCACCATATGGTTAGTTATATACACTTACTTCAAAATGATATGTGAATAACCAATCAAAAGTTTAGAATATCCTCCAGAGTAGTTTACTTGGCTCTTTTAATCTGTAAAAAAGCTGCCACATTCTTTCAAACCAAAATTTCAAGAAGATAGGTTGTGTCTTTAGTCTGCTTGAAATTTCATATTTTACTAAATCCAAATAAGTTTTAGGTACTAAGCTATATAAATTACAGTTAAATTCTATGGTATCAGTTCAGTTATTTATGATGTTTTGGTTATTTAACTGTGCATATATATATATATATGTGTGTGTGTGTGAAGAAAACCTAAAAAAAAATTTGTTTGATATCCTTCATATGCAAAATTTTAAAAGACTCAGAGCAGCAACTGAGTACAAAAATTGTAGCAAGAAGAGATAATTGTTTGCTTTACTTCTTTATTTTTTATCATTCAATATTTAAGAATGATAAATTCTTATTTCTTTTGATTATTTTATTATTATTTATGTATTTCTTCTTGTGAAACTCACAGTTGAGTTTAAAACTGACAATTCATTTATCCCCATCACAGTATTGGTTTCTACTTCTTCAGTCACCTCTGAAACCTATGATACATTTTATATCCCATGTCTGTACCCTAGGGATTCTTCTGATTTGTTCAGTTTTTTTATTTTTGTTTATTAGAAAATATATACTTACACACACACACACACACACACACACACACACACACACACTGGAATAAGAATATTTTATCAGATGTTTGTCAATGGTTGGTATTAAGTGTTATTAACTATTGTCAGCTGTAATTTCATATCCTATTAAATGAAATCTCAAGAGTGAAACATAACCACCTTGTCATATATTTATATTACAGTACTTTTGATAATATAGTATGTATGTAATCCCCCAAAAGAACAGTGAATTAACAATGAGTGTTTTGTGATGAGAAATTCACTTGAAGTAAAAGTTTCTCAAAACTCTCTTTTTTTAACCTAAAGAAGGTTAAGGCTTAAGAAGGTTGAAATGTTGTTCTCTACTTTATTTTAATAAAAGTTTTAATACCCATACCAGCCATCTTAAGATAAATTTTAACAATGAGTGTGCTTATCTAACAGTTTAACTTCAATGGTTTTTTACATGAACAAAATTTGTTATTTATCATATACATTTATTTTCTCAGGTAGAGATGATGGAGGTTCCTTGATTTATTCTTTGCTGATGTTAGCATTAGAAAATAATTGTCCAGTCCAGCTGCTTAGACAGGTATGTAACTGTGAACATTATAAAAAACCAGCTTTATGAATTGGGTTAATTTATACTTTAGATGGTATTTCTCTGTGTAGCTGTGTGTTGACAGCTTGACCAAGAGAATTCTTCTTGATCAGTATTTAAATCATTAATGCTGTTGTACAAATTGTGGATTTATTATGGGCAAAATATTGAACAGTGGTAGATGAAAACAATATTTGCAGTATTTTAAGGTTATTTTTTGTGTACAAAATAAATAAGAAATTAGGTATGAAATTTAAAATATGAACATGGTCACTTTTGATTAAAAGGATTTTTATTTTAAATTTAAATAGTCAAAGTAAATCATATATTGTCATAATTTATATTTCATTTTTAATTATATATTTAATTTTAGGATTTTGATCTTTTGAATAAAAATTTTAAATATTTTGCTACTAAGAAGAGAACTAAACTATATACTGTCATAATTTATATTTCATTTTTAACTATATACTGAATTTTAGGATTTTGATCTTTTGAATAAAAAGTTTAAATATTTTGCTACTAAGAAGAGAATTAATTTTATTTAAACATAATAAAATGGTGAGAATGGTATTACTCTTTCTTATTCTAAGTAGCTCCTTCTATATTTGAAATATGCTTAATATAAATTAATTTAGTACATAAAGACAACATTATATTTTGTTTTTAAACTTATGTACTAAAATAAACATTTCCATTCTGAAATATATAAAATAAAAATAATGTTTTTCTTCAGGTATTACACTTAATTCATCACAATATTAAATATAAATGTGAAGCCTATTTGATTTACCAACTGTCACTGAGTTATAGAAAATCCTATATGAATATATCTTTTCTTTAGTTAGTAAAATACAATTACACTTAATTCATCACAATACTAAATATAAATGTGAAGCCTATTTGATTTACCAACTGTCACTGAGTTATAGAAAATCCTATATGAATATATCTTTTCTTTAGTTAGTAAAATACAAATCAAAATACTACATATTAGTTCATCATTTAATTAAAATTGTTAGAAAAGTGTAATTTTATTAATTCCTCCTTTTTGTATATTCTGGTTTGTAATCATTTTATTGTTCACTTTTGGATTTATATTTTTTTTACATTGTTTATGTTCTCTTACTTGTTTTCATTTAACACTAAGGATCAAACTTATCAGCAATGCATTTATGGAAAATACATTCTTTATGCACATAAATTAATAATAGTAACATGAAATGAATGTTCTTATTTTATGAAATTTACGTGCATGAATGGTCATAGAACATATTGAATAATAATAACAAAGAATGTGGTAATTAAATTATGATAAAAGAGTCATGCATCACTCTGATTTTTGTAAGTCCTGTTTATAACTGTTTGAAATGTGCACAACAGATATCATGGATTAATGTTATAACAGGATTATTTCCACACATTCTTGGAAGGTCAGTGACATTGGAGTCAGTTATTGTTGTAACTAGAGAAAGGGGTTTGGTAGAGAAATACAAATTTTACTAATTGTAATCATAGTAAGGGTAGATCTTAAAAACAGCTTAACTTCTGTACCAACAGATGTTTTGAAATATTAATAGTAAAATATTTATTTCATCATCAAAATTTAAACCAGACAGAGTGATGCTTCTAGAACTTAAGAACATTTGTGTGATGAACAGTTCATATTGTTTCTGTAATTAGTGTATATATTTTGAAGACAATCATAAAAACCTGTTGGTTTAATTGATTCTCACGTTTCTAAGGCAAAACTGAAATTCAGAGTTATCAATCAAGTTAAAAACTTATTTTAATAAAACAACTTCTGTGTCATATTCTTATTGGAAAGTTCAAAGTTGAGCCATAGCACTGCCAATGGTGAGCTAGTTTGTGTTAATAATCTTTGTTTGTGTAATATTAAACAACAAGTTTTTATAGTTGTTGAAATAACTTTTCATGTAATCAGTTTAAGTACAAGGTATTTATAACTTTGTTCATAAACTCGTGGGTCATCAGAAAGAAAAATTGTTGTTTTGAAGGCTCTTTTACCAGGTTAATAATGACTACATCATGTTGTTGTTCCTTCCAATTTAAAAGTTGATAAGTTAAAAAAATTTCAAGCATAAATTACAAATAGTCAAATTATAATCTTAACTGTGTGTGTTTATGGATTTTGACATTTGGGTCAGTTTTGAGTTGTTTAGATTAAAATAATATTGAAATATCCAATACTTTAGTATCAAATAAATAAATTTTGCTTTTACTCAGGTGCTCTGATTTGTATAATTTGTTATTAAATTTTTTTTAATTTGGATATAATTTTTACTACAGACTATGGTGTGTGCAAATCAGATCAAAACAGGCTTTATCTGCATTCTTTGACATTGGCAAGGAAACCTCGAGTATAATGTAAGAATTCTTTTTTGTAGTAGTATTAAAATTAGTGTTGATATGCAAGGTAGATTTTTAATTACTATACACAGGTATTTTATTGCAAATTCAATGTAGCTATAAGATGTTGCTTGTAGTATTACATCTCAGATTTTAGAGAAGTATTATTACTGTAAGTAATTACTCACAACAACTCGTTCCATAACTCAATGATCCTGTTAGAAAAATGAAATTACCTTAAATGTAATTCATTTGGTCCATTCCAAGACCTAATCTGTTGTCCTTTTAAGTTATCATCAGAGTATAGCTCAACAAAATAAGATGAAAGATCTTACCCTGCCCCTATAAAGTAATCCTTCCATCCCTGGAATAATCCTAGTTGAACACATTTCGTTAAGTCAGTATCTTGGATAACAAGACCAAAATTGTTCATAGCATTCCAAGTGAGACTTAACATAAAGAGGTATTTCTTTAAATCGTTTAATTGTGATGTTTTAAAATACATCATAAATTATATTAGCTATATTTATAGCAACAAAGAAGTACTTTTTTGAATGGCTTGTGAGAATTGTTTTCTACCATGTAAAGACCTTTTTCTTTATTCATGCTTTGAGCTAGTTTCCATCTTTATTGGATGTGTGATCTAACTTAAGTCAAATGAATTATCCTGTACTTACTGTATTTAAATGTCATTTAACAAACATTTGTTCAACTTACCATTTTACTTAGTTCATTCTGTAGTACCTCAGAATCTTCAATACAGCTAGATGTGCCCAAAGATTAATTTCACCAACAAATTAAGATAAATTGCTAATTATACACTTAAAAGATAACTTAAGCATTAATCCCTGAAGTGCTTCTAGAAACTAAAACAGCATCAGTTGGTAGAGAAAATCTGAACCACTCCAATAAATCTTTCTCTCTGTTACATTCTATATGATTCCATTAAATGTGTAAAATTAAAATCTTCCATGATTATTGAATCAGTTTTCTTATCAGTAACAATTTTGATCTCATCATATAATATACCATATGTATTCAACATCGTGACCAGTGTTTTATATTTTCAATCCTAACAGGTTACAGTTCATGTCAGAAAAACACATTCATTCCTTTTAGTAATTGTCCCTATTACAACATCACATCCTAATGCAGCTGGCTGCCTTTATACTGCCTCTCAATTTGGCACTTGGATGTTAAGAGTTAAGATGTGTCCAGTTTTTTTTTTTTTTTTTATTGCTTGCATGAAACTTTTCAACATCAATTTTTATTTGATACTGAATGATAAGAGTTATCAATTTAGGCAGGGAACTGTGAAGCCACACATGTGGCTGCTCATTCCAATGTATTGTTGTTAGGCCCAGTAAATCATTAACTTATTCGTTTTTCAAATAGATCTGTTTGTTGTAGGTCTATTATTAGTAGTTTTGAGTAGACATTTTCGGTGTGTTCACTCACTGATGATATACATACATATATATCATAAACATATAATAATTTTTTTTCTACATTGTATCAAATAAATCAACCTGTATCATGAACCTGTGTTTAGACCTAATATATGTCTGATGGTTTGTAAAAGGAACTCAATCTTTTCTTAAAATAGTCTTTGTCTGATTATTTTGGTACAGTTTGATAAAACACACTGATATCACTGTAGCAATCACCCCTTGTCAGCAGCTAGTTCAACCTTATCTTGAGAAAATGCAATCAGACAAGCCCATGACTCTTCTTCTGGGTGGTGATGTCCAAAACTGTGCTCATGTATCTTAGGATGACTGGTTCGGGTGTTAAAACTTTTATTAAAATAAAGTAGAGAACAACGTTTAAACCTTCTTAGGTCACGTTAATAAATGTTTTAATATCCACAGGGCCTGCCTTGAGATACATTTTTACTTCAGGTAGGTTTCTTGTCATAAAAAAAAACTGCTCAATCTTGTTGTGAAACCAGATATATTGAAAACATTGAATACAAAGCTCAAATTGGATTGATATAAATTGCAGGAAGATGATCTCTTGGCTTATAATAAAATCGACATTAGGTTTTCTTCAACAAGGCTTCTTTCTTAACTAGAACTAAGTGACAAGCACAAAAATGGTGTTCAGAATACAGTATAGAATAGAATTACTAGCAATGGCCAAGACGTTGTTGAAAAAGTGCTAATTATAATAAGCTGTAGTGAGAGACAATATCTGCTTTTTCCCAGCAAGTCTTGCTGCTGTAAAGTGTTACATTTCTTAAAGGAAATTGAATAAGATTCTCAACTCCTTTGTTGAATTTGACAGAGTTAAAATAAACACTGATGAAATCACAGAAGAGTTTACTCAGTTTCTTCACAATGAATTCATGGCTAATTTCAGTACATTTAGTGATTTCAACTTGGAGAATAAAGGAGCAGATGCATTTTTGGAAAAGCACTTTATAAAGTATCCAAATTTGTAGAGTGTGATGGAAGATTCTTTCTGTCTTGTCACATGGACAAACTAGTGTGGAGACTGGAATCTCAGTGAACTCCAAGGTGAGAATGCCCTAAGCAAAAGGATACACACGACACAAAAAGTAGTTTGTGATGCTAATAAGCATACTGGAAGTGTGCTGTAAGTCTAGATCATTCTACAAAGTATTATATTTGTGAAAGGGGTGAGAAAAGCATTTGGAAACAGAAAAGTTACAATTTAAACAAAAGTAAAAATTGGTATAAAAGTGAGAAAACCTAGATTAACTGAAAAAAGAGAAAAACGATTGTGCTTTGACATACAAACCCTAGAAGTCTCAAGTGATGAAAAATGTGAAACCTGCAGCAGTAGAGATGAAACTGAATCTATTCTGAAAGGCCATTAAGAGAAAACCATGATTGGATCAAGTCAAAGAAGAAATGGAAATGTGACACAGACTGGGACATTGATCTTTTTGTGCATAGAATATTTATGTCAGTGAAAATTATTCCAAACATTTGTGAAATTGAAAACATGCCTTGGACAGTTGATGTTTTATTGATACACATATAATATATTTTATTAAATAATTAGAAATACACCAAAATAGTTTCTGAATACTGTCTTTATTTATTTTGCAAATTAAGCTCTTAACATTAATACTGTGTACTCATTTGTCAATTTAAAGCACAATTATAATCATATTGTTAAAATGGTAACCTTCATGACAGTGTGAATTCTGCTTTCCTGGTCCTTGAAACCCAAAAGAAAGTCTTTATAAAGTTCTGGAATTTGTTCTGCCAAGTTTTATCCATTGATAAAACTCATAATTCTTCATCCTCTGTTGTTTCCATTCGTATCCCTTCTCTTCTTTCTTATATTTGTCTAAGGCAATGCCAAACCTTTCAGGCAAAGTTACTGTCAAAAGGATTTATCACCCTTTCCCAAAATTTTATTTTCATCTGTTTCTCATATCCCGTAGCACTGGCGGATTTGGTCATCATTCTGTCTCATGTTTCTAGACCTTCCTCAGTTTATAGTGATGAGTTTTCTCACTTCTCATTGTTCTTTTTTGTTTGAAACTTTGGATGACCAAGATTGATGTTTCTTCATATTCCCATTTTTGCAACATCCATATTTTGTTGTTAGTTGAGAAAGTTGAAAATGACAGCAGGTAGAGTTACTAGTTTTGTCACAAATATAAATGGGAAGTAATTATAAACATCTGAAAATAAGTTGTCTAATAAAAAATTTATAATTACTGTTATAAAAACCTGTCAAGTAACATAGAATTGAGAAAAATAAAGACAGCTGTATGTTTCACAAGTATTTGCAAAACAAACTTGTCTTTGCTTTTGTCAATTCTGTAATTATGGAGTTTCTCCAAACACTAATAGTTTCAGTTCTTAATCATATATTAAGTGATATGTTACTTCTTTATACATGTATACAAAATTTGACTTGTCATAGATTTTTGTATTAGCTATGGAAACATTTATTTAGTTATAGGCAGGTTATTAATTAACTATTGTGTTTTCTTTCTTTGAACATAGGGTGTATTCATTCATCTGCAAATCTGTTACTTTTGGTGGTTACTAGGTGTGTATAAATTTGATATATAATGTTTAGTAATTATTTGTATACTCTAGTTCTTATTAACAGATAAATAATTGTTTGAATTTATAATATTTAATATTTGTAATGAAAGACAAGGGGTATATATACTTTCACACTAACAACAAACTAATTTGCTATAAAAATTACATCAAGGTGCAGGAACATAAATTTAGCCAAAACCAGTTTATAAAATGTAAAGTGTGTAAGACAGAATACATGTGAGCAGTGATACATCAGAATTTCAGTTTGTATTGAACAAACAACTGTGGGTAGTTTGCTACAAGACTGTTACAAGTATATATTTGATGCATTAACATGTCTTAAGAAGCTCTGTTATGTTTTAAATAAAAATATAATTTCTAAGTTCTTGCAAGCTTACTGCCTTAAGGAAGTTTAACTGTTTTATTATAATTGCATAAAGTTGTTTTTTAGTAAAAAGGTTTCAGTTTTTGTCATAAGCATTTGATAGCATGACAAGTGGTGAATATCAGTACGTAGATATAATATACTTTAAACTTGATGTTATTTCTTGAAACTTTGTAATAGAAAAAAAATAGTTGAAAAATCATTTGTTTTTCTTTAATTCATTCATAAAATCTAACTTGAAAATTGAAAAATGTGGCCATAAGAAAGAAAGAAACATATCAGGAATTTAAAATTTACTGAAAATACTATATCTTTCTTTTTCTCAAAATTAAGTTTTGTCAACTCTTAGTTTAGTTCAACAACACTTTCACAATTAGCTTTTTTTCTCTGTTCAGAAGTCTGAAACAATATATGATACTAGGATGTATTTTATTAGAATAAGATATTTATGTTTGTTTATATACTAAGAAATAAAATTTTGATTACTCTAAAATATTATTAGAAATAAAAAATGAATCATGAAGCAAGGTGCTTAAGTTTAACTCTTTCAATCTGGCTATTGCTTACTATGGATGATGGAGAGTTTGTGTCTCACCTTTTGTTATTCCAGTTACTATGGCATGAAAACTTAGCCAATAATCTATATCTTAATAGTATGTAAGTTTTAAGTTCTAATTCTGTAAGGAAATATGTTTTGAAATATCCTGAATTCCCCTAGTGTTACACAGTAACATATTTTCTCTTTTTATGTAAAAGTCTATGGTTGGTCGTCGCTTAGTGGTTTGTGTAACACCAGTTAATGGCAGTTATGAAACAATGTTTCTCCAGACTTTGGGAACATAGTTGCACTCTAAGAATCATGGTCTCTACTTGGTCTTATATCAATAGACCATTAGTAGATTACAGATTCATTATGTAGAGGAGCGAACAACATAGAGTTTTCTCAACCCATACCAGCCATTTTTACATATATATTGTACCCTACTTACTTAGTTCTACTGTTGAGACCTGTTTGGTCAGGATACAGTCCTTACCATTGCATGACTACCTACTTCTTATCCTTTTTTTGACCTGATGTCTTTAGTGGTGTTCTTAATTCTCTGCAGTCCATGGACCAAAGCAGCTTGGCATCAGCCTTATTTACTTTCTCTGATTTCTCATCTTTCACAGCCTTGCTGTTCCTTGACAGGCTCAGTCTATTCTAATATATTTGTTTCACCTCTAAAACTTTCCCCTTCTTCCTGTCCTCCCACTACTCAGTGTCAGATTTGTTGCATGTCTTGTCAGCAACTATCCTGTTTGGTCATGCCCAATAGACACACATCTGTTTGTCACTCTTCTGCACTTACATGTTGACTCTACAAGTTCTCACCCACCTTCTTTCTTTCCACTTCATTTTTTCTCTTCTCATTTTATTTTCTACTCCTTCAGACCCACAATCTATCTTTGTTTTCAAGGATGTGATAAAAGATCTTGTGGCCAAAGATACTGTCAAGGAGGTATAAAACTTTTTTTGGGTTTTACTTTTGTCTCTTTGTGCTCCTTAAGAAGACCAGGGGCTGGTGTCCAGTAACACCTATTGTCCTTCAACTGATCGTTGGCTGTTCCATAATTTTAGATAGAAGATCTCTTTTCTCTCCATTGGCCATTTTCACCTGAACTGTGGATGACCACATCCTGATTGCCCCATCCTCTAGACATTTGATACAGTTTGTTCATCACAATTGTGTTTTTCAATTTTATGCTCTTCCCTTCAGCACAATGCTTGCTCCTCATATGTTAAATTGAATGAGGAAGACCCTCACTTGCAACCTTTACAGCATGGAACTGAGATTCCATTTCTACATTGAAGAGTAGCTCCTCTTAATCCATTTCCAGATGGTATCTTCTTTTAACACCTTTCTTCATTTACAGGAGGCTACTATTTAGAATACCTTGGTGTCTTCTTCAACTATCATCTCAGCCGAGCTTAGCCTTTTCCCCTTTGCTTGCAAATTGTGGAGTGTGTAATCATTAATACTTACATTTTTTGCACTGTATGAATGGTTCTATTACTTCTGGAAAGTCTGGTTTTTCTGGAACTCCTTACTCCTTTGGGTCGTGTACTTCTGCCAGTGGGCCTTGCAAGACCAATGGAGTAATTCTTGGGATCCTTAGCCCTCAGTGATAAATCTTTTCTCAACTCAAGGAACTGGTCCCTTTGTCTTCACTTGTGGTAGTTATCTGGTAGTAACATTCTTCTTGTCTTGTTCCTATTCCTTTTCACTTTGTGTCTGTATAAATATAAGTAATGGTTCCTTTCTCTTTGGTCCATCCTTTACTCCTGTTTTCCTGACTGTTGTACTGTAAAACATCTTTCAGCCTTTTTTGCTTCACTGTTCAACCGTGGTTTGCTGGTCTTCACCATTACTTTTGATCGGGCAGCCTTGTCTACAACATTTCACCTTTCCTTCATGCTTCATCAACTTCCTTGCCAAGCTCCACCTTAATATGGTTTTGTATACTTTCACACACGTCCCATTAAATCTGTTGGCTTCTTGCTCTTTGTACCATCCTTCTTTTAGAAAGTATTTCCTTCTTCTAACCTGTGGTTTCTGTCATTTAGATATCTATTCAGATTTTACCTCTTGCACCTTCTTCTATCACACTTATCTATTCTTTTTCCCATGCTAGTCTTTCCTTCCTAACTCTTGTGCTGCTCTGGAAGGTAATGATATTTTCTCTCCTGTCTCACTTTCTTCTTTCTTTTGCCTACCTATGCGGTCACCAAGACTAGCTTCTGTGCCCTGATTGAACTGTTTGATGCTACTTATCTTGGTCTTCTCCCATTTGGGGTTCCTGTATGGCCTTTTCCTACTCTGGGACCATTCTTTTTTGTGAAATCTTTCTTCTTGTTTCCTTACTGGCTAGGTTCATGAACTACTCCAGATGCTTCATTCTTCTGAAGATTTGGATGCTTGCAGGCTTACACATTTGTTCACTTGAGATTCTTCACCTGTCTCACCCTTTGCTAGCCCTTAGATGAGATCTTCCAGTGAGGCATGTGGATGACTCTCCATGTGTTGGTCACTAAATATCTTCAATATCTGACCATTTCTTTTCCTGCCAGATTTCATTTGCCACATTGTCATTCTTCAAGAAAAACACTATTTAAGATGGGTAAGTATTGTTGCTTATCCTTTTCTCTTATCCTATCCATCAAACAGAATCCTACTGGGTGGTTGGTTTTGCTTCTCACAACATGCTAATTTACGTATGGAGCCTCTGCTACCGGGTGTCCCATACCATGTTCTTCTCTTTGGGAACTTTCTGAAGGGAGCCCATTTGGTGAATGGTGGTGAGTTATTATCTCAGAAGTTAACATTTTTGTAACCTCAAAACGTACTTTTAGAACACCTCTTTTTTTCTTACTTTGTCTAAGAATGACGTTATCACAAGTGCAAATGCATGAGGGAGTTTCTGTGCATGGAGGTTGTGTCACCGTCCTTTAGTGGAGAGTTATTGTCACTTGATGATGTCATCATGCACCAGTGAAGTTCATGTTAAACACATGAATTTAGGTAGGAGTTAACTGAAAACTAGCAGTATACAAATTTCATAGGCAGGTGCATGTGGGAAATAACATTTCTGTGTGTAGCAATGAATGCAACTTAATTTTGAGATTAGAAAAATGTTAACTTTCACATAACAGGTGACAGTTACCAACCAGTCACCACCATTGTCCTCCACTTCTCTGTCCCATATATTTGGTCCAAGTTGAACATGTGATACATTGCCAAATCAATTAGATATATGGAACCTTTGAATGACTATATAAGATCTTCTATTTGAACTTACTTTACTAAAATTAACAATAATAGCTAATTTTGTATTACATATATAGAAAACTAAGATGTTTAAATAATAAAGCATATGTTAGTATAACATTTTCTATATGATACTCATTTTTTTTCTAACACTTGTCACAACTAAAGAAACATGTTTACAAGTTTCAAAAACACAGTGTCTCCTTGTATTAGCAGTGGTTACTAGGGATATAAAAATGTTAGACGTTGTATTTGCTGTTGAAAGTATGTCATAATATTAATTTTTAACATTTTATCTTTTTTTGTTAATGTTTTAAAGTTGGAGTCAACCAAGAATATCGGTTGATTAACATACAACTTCATCGACCATGTGCTGATCTGATTGGAAATAGCACAGCTCCATCATCTCATAAAATCCATGGTAACAATGTATTGATCATACTTCCAGAAGATGATATTGTTCATTCATTATTACAGAATATATATGGAGAACTGTATCAGGTATAACTTTTTCAATCTGAAATTAATTGGCTAAAAGCAATTTTTAATATGCTAAGACTTGTCATTTGGTTTCAAACTAATATTTTAGACAAATTGAGAACTTAAAGGTAAGTGTATTATTGCAAGCTCAAAAAAATAACTTTTAAGTTATAAGTTTGCAAATTCTGAAAACCCAGTATATTTCTGATGAGTATTGATTAGTACTATTTCTATTCCAGAAAAAACAGACAAATAAATTATGGTTGTTTTATTAAACGTAAAGAAGGATGAGTAAATTAATCTCCATCAAATCTTAGAATTTCATATGTAAACTTCATTAACTGTTTAGATTGGTGGTATCTAGTCTTTCTTGCAAGTTCAGGTGAAAACAGTATATAAAAACACAGCATGTTTATTCTGTTTTGAAGTATTGTTCTCCATGCTTGAATTACATTTGTGAACTGTTAAATCGTTAATTAAGTATACTCACGCAGCACAGTTCTAAATCTGTTTTATAATGCCCAGTGCTTCGTAAGCAGTATTATAAAGAAATATGTTTCACAGTCAATATGTCATAATGTTTAATTTGATTAGAATTATATCATAAATCCTTTGTGAATTAAAGTTGACTTGAAGTAAGGTAATGTGAGAAGTGATTATTCCTCTTCTGGTCATTAACAAGGAGAGATAGTAAATATTGTGTTTATTGAGTTGATTTTGAAGTAGTATAATGTGGGAGTGATAGAACTTTTTCTATTACCTTTAACAAGTATCTTTTATCATTGGTATTGAAGTGTGTTAATGTTTAAGTAATTAATTCCTTTCTCCACACTGTAGCGTTATCTGTTCAGTTTATAACATTATTATTATTCACAGTTGTATTAATCATAGTAAAAAATATGGAACCAAGAAAGTTTGTATACCATGTTAATGAAACTAAAGTCCTCTCAAAAGTACTTAGATTGTATCAGTTCTCGTTTCCTTCACAATAGTACTTGGGAGACATCATAGTTTTTTACCGTGTCCATTCATTTGTTCATTTGTCTGTTTTGTGAGTATCGGTTTAGTTAAACCAACTCCTGCAGTCGTTTTTTTATAATTTAAAAAACAAAGAAAATAGTGAATTAGCCTTTGTTGTTTTTCGTGAACAAAACCTTCTAATATTCATTTTAGGGCCAAGTGGTAGCCAGTTCACAGTCATTTGAGACAGTAGTGAAGAAAATCCTAATGTGTCTAAACTTGAAACTGAAATTAATAGCAATCAGCCATTCACAGTGTCAACAACTGTAGGAAAATCATTTTCAGTTCTTGCCTTTCTCAGAATTGGGAGGAATATATTCAAGTGTAGTTTAATTATAAATGATGCTCTTTGTAATGAAATCTTTCATATGCAACTTAATGTTATGAAGCAATTATAATTGATTACCTTATGAAGAGAAAATGTTGTTAAAGATAAATGTCACAGTTCTCATACTAATGGAGATTGAGGAGTTTTTTAATGTTTCCTCATAAAATTAATAACTTAAATAAAAGTTTGAAAGTACATTGAGGTTAACAAACCAAAATCTGTAATCAAAAATTGAGAGACAGAATCACTCCTTAGCTTATATGTAGATAGACAGATATAGATTAAATAAGAGTTATAATTTTCGTGTTCAATAGATTTGGTGTTTTAAGTACAATATCTGTGTACAAACTGCAGAAATAAAAGTTTGTTTTGAAATGTTGATGACATTAATAATTCAATTTATTTTCAAGTTAATTCTATGCACAGAAAACAATGTAATATATCATTTAAAAGATTAAAACTTTCCATTGGTTATGACTAATATCACTAATTGTTAGGAAGAATTATTGGTAATTAGTGTATGATAGGATGCTATAAATGAACATTTAAAGTAGATCTGATTTTCTAGTTTATGGTTCCATAAAGAAATGAGATTGAAAGCTGCAAAACTTCTGTTTTGTCTGAGTAGTATCAATATTATATTTAGTGATATCTATCAAATTCCTGACTTCACACAGGAGTAGAAAATAAAGTAGAGAAGACCCAAAGATAAACAGTCACAATTCTCATATTCAGGGAGATTGAGGAGTTTTTAGATATTTCATAATAAAATTAATAACTTAAAATTTAAATCAAATTTTAATATTATATATTAATTACATTTTGCTGCCAAGTTTATTTGCATATAATAATAATAATAAAGTAGTTAAATCTTGAAAGTAACTCTTTTAAAATGTTGCACTGTACACCTGTGAATGGCAGGAGTGTAAATGTATTTGAAAAGTATACTTATTATTGCAATGTTTCATCTCAGTATTTGTTTGTCTTTCTAGTGAGGGGATACATATACACCCTAGCTTTGAGGTACATGGTTCTGAATAGATTACATTTCGAGTGTTTGTGTGAAGAGTTTTAATTTTTCTGTAATGTAACCTTTTTGTGTCATCCATTATTATATACATTGTTCATTTAGTTTTCTTAAAACATTTGAGTATAGAATAAGTTTAAAGAAATTTTTCCAGCTTAAAGTGATATATTTTTAATTTTTTGGCCCAGAGAGTTTTCAACTGTTATTTTAACATTAAATTTTTCAGTAAACCATTTTAACTATATTTTGAATATTTTAGAAGTTATTGTGTTTGTTCATGTATATTTCGCTATCTCACAGGTAAATAAGAATATTCTAAAAAGTAATAGTTGTCATACACCATTGGAAGAAGGATTGAAGTCTTCAGAGACATCCAGAGATGTTCATATGAGTTCTTCCAAAGTAGAAGTAAATCTTCCAGGTATCCAGTTTTATTGTATTTCTCTTAATTGCTTTACAACTTTGACTCCTTTATCAGTTTCTGGTCATTTAACTCAAATCAGGAATAGAACTTTCAACACAGATTGCAGTGAAATCCACATCAAAGCAGATGGAAAATCATACTCATATGTGCCTCTTGTGCAGACATGCACACATTTCTGTTGTTCTTGCAGTTAGTAAAGAGTGATTACAAATTGTGGTAAGGTTATTATGAATAACACTTCAATAATTTAAAATTCATAATAACTTTCAGTGATTGTAAATTTTTTCGAATATTTATTTTTTATTCTTGTGATTCATATTTCCATGCTGTTAGTTGCTACATGTGTGTTTTTAGTTCATCTTCATTTTTGTAGACTGTTTTGGTAGGAGATTTATGTACATTTGAAGTACACTTATATATTTTTTTAATCATATCTTTATCGTGTGAATTTTTCTACACTTTTGGTAACTTTATATTCAATGTAGTATTTTGTTGGATGATACATGTGACAGTTTTGAGAAGCTTGCTTCCTATTTGTTTCTTTCGGTGTTATTCAACATGAATTAGATATTAACCAAAAGGATGTAGAATTAGTGAATACTCTAGGAGAATTCCAACTGGGAAATGAAAATTCACCCAACATACAGCACACTTCACTTAAGACATCAGTTTGTTTTTCAGAACCAGTTTTTGTTGATGAACAGAAACAAAGAGGAACAGGATAATTCCTTCAGACAGGAATTATCTAAGAAATAATTTCCATAAAATCTCAAATAAACATTCAGGGCTTTATCTTAATGAAGTCTATCTGACAAAAGACCCATCAAATTCCATTCTATCAAGAGATCTTTCAGATAAAGATACCCATACAAAATATATTCTTGTGTCCTCAGATAATTTCTGTAATATAAAGGTGGTATCTACATGTGCTGCTGGAAAACTTAATCCCCCTAAAGACAACAGCTGGGAAATAATCAACTCGTCATACCTTCACAGTAAAGAAAGTACCTCAACAAGTCGTTCTAATGAAGTAACACCTTCAAAAAGAGGTACACATGTTTTAAGAGTACTAAAACACCTAACTGTAAAACATGTAACCAACTAATACTAAGTTGATTATTTAATTTTGATAAAAGAAACTTTGTTCAGACATGATTTTATTTATCACTTTTATTATTGATATTTTTGTCTTGAGAAACATTATGTGGGTGGAAATAATTGGTAAAGTTGCTGATTTCCTTTGCTTCATTTGAAAACAGATGTCACATTTGAAGAAACTTCTCATAATTAAAATAACTTTACTAGATATGCTATAATATATTAAACTGTTTGTTTTAAAATAAAGCTTATTGTAATGCTTAAGAAAAGTGTAAAATTATGACAACATTTATAAACTTCTTGAGTCAGTTGTAAGCATGAATTGTTATAAACTGTTTCCAAATTAGATTTTATAGTCAAAGAATTAAGAGAGTAATTTTTAAGAATTGATTCTTCAGGTAGAAGGACATAGTTACATCTGTTAAATGTAGCATAAGGATGTAATGTAATATAAAATAATTGTCAGTACAAAGCAGTAAACTTACAGAAACTGCACATCTAGGTTGATTTATTAATGCAGAAAAATAACCTGAGTAAGGATAAACTGACATGAATTTGTTGATCTCTGGTTTCTGGAATTTTTAATATGATAAAGAACTGAAACTAACAAAAAGTAAATTTGATTCTATATCATTATTTTAATTCAAGATACAGTAAAATGATACATATGAATAAAGTTCTTTGTATAAGCATTTCATAGGGATGTGCTTTACATATCAAGCTAAGTGAGCTTTGAATGCTTAACTTTCATTATGCAAGTTCAGAACTTTATATTTTCATCTTAGCTAGTTGTCTTCAAGGTTATGAGGAAGTAAACATAAAAACATTACTTTATGTCCTATGAAACTATGTCTTAGTGATTTGTATGTTTTAGAACCATGCAGGAACAGTGTTATGAAGCAAAATTAGACTTTATTTGAACTTTTTGGGTTTGTTGACAATAACTTATGTTTTAGCAATGGTACAATATTAAGACAGTGTAGATAGAGTACCTGAGTGTTTATGAAGTGGTTGATTGGTTAATATCCACAACTCTAGTTGTATAAATATCATTGTGAAGTGAAACTTAACATTTATTGACATATCTAAATAAGCAGAAGTACAGTTATGATTTGACCCTAACTGATTACTAATGAAGAATGTAATTATCTGTCTGTTTATTTTTATTTCAATCTAAACAGAAAAAAATTACAGGTCAAGAAGAGTACAGACAACTGTTAACAGTGAATTGTCCGCTGCAAAAACGTTATAGTAAGTTTCTTTTTCAAATTTTAAATATTGTTTACATTTGATTACCACTTTTGGAATGGCTGATTAATGTATGAACAAGTAAAGAAAGAAAAACTTTTCAAAAAATGAAGTAAATGTAGGAATGGCTAATACCAATCCTTCAAAAATAATGTAGTAAAAAAGTGGTGTTTATAGTAACTTGTGATGTTTTTAAAGAATTAATAATAACATCCGTATATTTATATTTACTTCATTTCTTGAAAAGTTCTTTCTTTTCATATTTACTTGTTTTTTGATGTAGTGTTTCAACAGACATTAAAAGGTTGTACTAACAACAAAGTTCTAAACACAATGAGGTTCCAATCAGGTACATTTCAAGTGTATAAGGGTACTGAACATTCTCTGTTCCCTCTCGTTCACTACTTGGGGAGCAGATTGATGTTCAATGCTAAAAATCTATCATGCCCTCATTCAAATAAAACTGGTCTATGGCTCTGCCTGGCAATTGGCAGTCAACTTGGAGTGAGCAACATGATAACAAGCTTTTCCAGATAAAACCCTCAGTTGTACTTTGGCTGTCTTGTATCCTTGAGAATCAGAAAGAGGATGTTATTCTAACTAGACTACATGTTGGTCACAGTTTTTTAACTCATCATTTTCTTTTATCTGAGACTAATACACTAATGTGTGGTCTGTGTGACACTCAAGTCACAATATTCCACATTTTACTGTCATGCCGTCATTTTGACTCCAAACAACAGCACTGTTTCAAACGTTTTTGTCCACAGGTTCACCCCTAATACTGGACAATGTCACTGGCAATGGTGACACTGTCACCTTACAAATGTTTTTAATGTCCATTGGTGTTTAGAGTCCTATTTAAGTTTTAATTCAAAAATTGAACTTTACTGGGTTTTTTAACATGATTATTTTTACAAATTTTAATAATTTTATCTTATTTATAATTTTTTATCGGTTATTTGGTGCAGATAACTCAGTTGCACCATAAAATGCCAAACAACCAGCCAGCTTCAAATATTTTTTTACGATATATGAGATTTTTATGTTTGTCCAAACTATTCAGAATGAGAGAATGTGTTTAGTGTTGTATCCTATTTTAAACAAGGGTTTTAAATGAGACTTCAGTTTATTTACTGAGTTACAAACTAGAGTTCATCTCAAATCAGTAGATGTTGTAATTTTATTAAGAAGCACATTGTGGATCACAAGTTATTTTTCATGGAAAATTGTAATCAGGCATGTCAGTAATTGCTGTAATTTTAATAGCAAGCTAAAAATTAGCTAGTCTTTATGTGAGTCTTCAGAATACAAACAGTGATCTTTCTTTACCTTTGTTTGGTAGTAATGATAATATTTTCACAGTCTAAAGTTTTGGAAATAATTATATGAAAATGAACTGCACTGTAGTTTAAACTGTAGTTGATTGGTTATTTCCGTCAGCACAACTTAAGGACATCAAGGGGTTCTCCAAGACTGTCCTTCTATGCCCATTCTTAGCAAAAGTAGAAATGTATGTTCACTGTTGTTCTTTCTAGAAAGTTATTAATTGTCCTCTTAAGCTCTTCTGTAGTGCTAATCTCCATTGGTACCAGTTACAACTTATCTCTTAAGTTAGTCACATGTTAGAAAAATTAAATTGGCTTAATAAACTAAAAATAAGTATTTATTTATTTTTTAAACAGCACATTTACAGAAGATAGTGGTCTTGAAAGTAGTGTTTCAGCTAAAACTCGAGTGAGTATCCTAACCAAATATTCTGTAGTGTTTTAATTATCAAGTAGTATCTATTTAATGATAATACTAAAAAATACAAAACCAAAGAGTATCCTAAAGGTTAAATTATTTTTAATGCAAGTTTCAAATAATTTACGTTACTATTTAAGTAACAATTCATTATTTACCCACAATAACAATATTGTAACAGACTTCAAAGTTAAACAAAAAGAAATTCATGGAACTGAATAATGTCATTTTCTAATTGTTACACATTTGAAATTGTTTTTAAATGTTATTGCTCATCAAAACTCCAAATTTATGAATGCAAAAATATACATGTTTACACTTCTAAATGACAGGGATATATATATTTGTTCATCCTATTGTATTCATAACAGTCAAAAACTTGATGTCTTTACCAGCTTAATGATCCATGTAGATTCTCACTTTCATTTGTATGACTAATTTGTGTTCAGTATCATGATACAGAGTTTAGCTGGAAACATAATTATGCAATTTTCTTATTTGCAAAATTCTACTTTTGTTAGAAAAGATTAAATATTAAGAATAACTAGAAGTGTGTACATACTGGAGTGTTCATTATATCTGAACACCACTTCAGAATTCCAGTGTTTGTCAAACACTAGTACTAGTATAAGTGTAAGAAAATAAAAAAGGTTTAAGAGCATAGAAAATAACATAGGCCAATTTGAGAAACAAACATGTCGTATCTCGGAACAGCTGGTATGGGTACTAACACTTTTACTGATAATGAGAGAACAACATTTCAACCTTCCTAGGTCATCTTCAGGTTAAGAAAGAGTGTTTGAATGTGACCATTGATGGGCGAAAGTATAAACGAGTACTGGATTGTAGGGGGCATTGCAGGTGGAGGTTAGGTTATTAATTGGTAAAGTTATAATGGTGTTTCTTTATATTGGTTTAATTTTGGTTTTAGTTGCTGAAAAAGTAGGGCTTCTTTGATTTTGCGTTTGTTTATATTTATTTCTCTATTTTGTATCTGGGAGTTTTCTATGGTTATGTTGTATTTATTTGATTTGCAGTGTTCAAAAACATGTGAAGGTGTTTTTTTTGTGTTCTTTGAATCTAGTTTCCATTATTTTGCTTGTTTCTTCAATATAGAAGTCCTGGCAGTTGTTACTTTGCATTTTATAAATTATGTTGGTATTGTGTTTGTCAGTGTAGCTTTGACATAGTATGGACTTTAGTTTTGAACCTGGTTTATGAATAAATATGGTGTTTACTGGAATGTTGTGTTTTGTTATGTGTTTTGAAATTTATTGTTGTTTGTTTGTTGTTAATCTAAGTGTGTATATAATTTTTTCCATGGTTTTTTGAAGAAATTTGTTAATGTTGATGAAATGTTGTTTTATTTTGTTAATTTTATTAGGTGAACATAGTTTTGTGGTTGTGTATATTTTGTTTCTTAATATGTTGAGTTTTTGTTTTGTTTCATGTGCTGAGTCCCAGGGAATGTATAATCCAGTATGGGTGATTTTTCTGTGGACTTCTGTTTTGAATTGTGTATCAGTGCTAGTAATCTTAGGGTTAAAAAATTATATTTGGTTCGTTTTTTAAGGTTAACTTAATTTTGGGTGTATAGAATTAACGTGATTGAAAAACATTAAGTATGTGTTCTGTAGATGTGAATCCAGCAATTGTATCATCAACATACATTTACCAGTATTGTGGTGGGTGGAAGGCTGAACTGATTGCTTGAAATTCAATCTGTGTCATAAAATTGTTGGCTAGAACTAGTGGCATGGGATTCCCCATACTTAGGCCATTTATTTGTAGGTAGTTTTGGTTATTGAACATAAAGTTAGTTTTGGTGGTAGTGAATTCTATAAAGATTGCTTTTTCGTTGCTGGAGATGTGTATCAATGGGTTGGGGCCTTGAATATAAAGTTCTAAAGCTATCTTGCAGACTTCAGTTGTGACTTCTGTGAAGAGGAAGATTACATCAAAACTGACCATTAAGGCAATGAAACAAAACAAAAAACTCAACATATTAAGAAACAAAAGCCACAAAACTAACATAAACTTAACAATGAAACCAACAAAATAAAACAACATTTCATCAACATCAAGAAATGTCTTCAAAAACTGTGGAAAAAATTATACACACACACTTGGACATAATTACAATAATTGAAATGTGACTGTATTATAAAATATTAGTCCACTAAAATGCAGCCAAGACAGGAAAGACTAAAGGTCAGTTTTATATTACTGTCTTTTTGTGTTATAATATGTAGTTATTCTAGCATGAAAAACTTCATTTACATTTATTTCCAAAGTTTTTATGATGGTTGCGAGGTTGGTCAAATGACAGATCACACATAGTTAGAGTAGAAAAAATAACATAAAACAGTCTTGCTGAAAATAAGTGTCTGAAAGTACTTAGGAGGTTTTAGAGATTGTGAAAATAATATCTGAGATTTTTAAACAAAGAATAATTTTTTTAATCATAACATGAAATCAGTTTGCACTCAGATTCACAAAGAATCTTTAATAAAAATTAAAAAATCTGATATCTTTATACACAAAATATTTGTAATCTTTACCAAATTTTGTGAAGATACATGCTGCATCAAAAGTTATAGTGCAAATACTTAATGTATGCAGTTGTATAGATGAACTTGTATATTACACTGAGCCCATAGCAAAATGGTTAACCTGATGTGAATAATAATATTCAGTGGTAAGGTTTCTGCTTTTTAAGTTAGATGCATGTTTTACACTAAGTAAGTATTAGTGCTATGTAGAGATACACTCTAGATATTTATGTTAGGAATATTCTATTCTAAGAATATTCTATGCAAAACATTGTGGTTAGGCTTTCCATTTTTGTAGAATATGGTATGTGATACTGGTGTTGTTAATAACAAAAGTTGATTAATAACATTAGACATTATACTCATAACTAATTACTATTTAGAAATAAGTTATGGAGCCTATTTTTCTTAAATATTGAACAATAAAAAATATAGAAGTAAAGCAAACAATTATCTCTTCTTGCTACAATTTTTGTACTCAGTTGCTGCTCTAAGTCTTTTAAAATTTTGCATATGAAGGATATCAAACAAAATTTTTTTCAGGTTTTCTACACACACACACACACACACACACACATATATATATATATATATATATATACAGTTAAATTACCAAAACATCATAAATAACTAAACTGATACCATAGAATTTAACTGTAATTTATATAGCTTAGTACCTAAAATTTATTTAGATTTAGTAAAATATGAAATTTCAATCAGACTAAAGACACGACCTATCTTCTTGAAATTTTGGTTTGAAAGAACGTGGCAGCTTTTTTACAGATTAAAAGAGCTGAGTAAACTACTCTGGAGGATATTCTAAACTTTTGATTGGTTATTCACATATCATTTTGAAGTAAGTGTATATAACAAACCATATGGTAAAAGAAGCCACTAGGTTTGATTCAGTATGCAAGTCGTATCTCAGCAAAATAAAAAGATATAAGGTTCTTATTATTACATAATTTCTTTCACTGCTCTGTGATAATGGAGTTCTGTCTCCTGAGATATGGTAAGCAGGTATACAAGGTAAATTTGGGTACAGTGGGTATCTTGTGTACAAACAAATTAGTCAAGGATGAGATAGTTATTTTTTCCAAGAAATGTAGCTGTTCTTTAAGCTTCTGGCCTGTTATCTATAGAAGTAATGTTGATGAAACATACCCAAACCATTGACTGTCTTGATTCATATCACCCATCTATACAGTTAACTCATGAAATTGAGACAAATAACTCTTGTATGTTTTCTTTTAACCATAATGTTTATGGCTTTTCAATTTCTGTCTGTTGTAAAAACAATTAAAGACCTTCTTACTCAGTTTGACACCCTTTTCTTTAAAATGCAGTTTTATTCTCTGTTTATTAAATAGAAGCTAATCTTATCTCATCCAGTCTAGCCTTTTGTAAAGATATTACTTTCATTCAAAGCATTCTCTTTCAAAATGGCTACCCTATGCACTTATTGGAGAAAATAATTTTCTTATTCTTAATTTATTTTCCATTTTCTTGTGTTATAACTGTAAATTTATGTTGTTTATTTCTTAAGTACATATTTCTCTTGTAATTACAAATATTGTTTGCTTTGTATCTTTAGATTATTGGTGATTTAATTATTCTGATTTTGAAATGCTTCCTATTATCACATTTGTGTTTTGATTTATCATGAATGCAAGATCTTTTAATAAAGTCAATTTCTAGTATGTGATATCAACTTCTTTAATTGCCAAAAGTTTACTAGTTTCAGTTGTGTGTGTTCAGATTAAACATTTTCTGAAAGTGTTTTGACTTTATGTTTAACATAAATTACAGCTTTTACTTATTTTAAATGTGTTTACCATAGGCATTTCTAAGATAACATGCAAACATAATATAAAATCATGAAGAAACTTCTTGTATATCAAGATTATTTACATTATGTGTACAGGCAGGCTAGTAACCATCTTGTCAGTAGATTGTATAAATAAAGACACCATCAGTGGTTATTGAAAGTACATACATATTTTATTTGCTTGGATTGTTATCTTGGTATTGATATTGAAATGTGAAAATTATTGTAATACTGATGAAGGATATTATTCTGTTTGAACATAAAATGTTTTAAATAATGATTGCACCTTAGGTGTTTTAAAAGCTTCTTGTTTTAAACAGATTTTAATATGCTGTGACCATGTGTTTCACAAGTTTTTATGGCATTTGTAAAAAGTTCATAGTACAGAATGTATAATTTATTAAATCTTTTACATGTATTAAATCTTTTATCACTTCAAAAGACTTAATATACCTAAAACAAATTTGCTCTACTAATGCTATGTAATAATTTAACACAGTTGTTTTACTGTTATTTAGGATCATATCTAAATAGGCCCTGCATGGCCAGGTGCTTGATTCACAATATACATATATATTTCCCTACAAGTGGGTTTTCTCGATATCATTAAAGTAAGTTTTACTTTGCAGGTAACATTGTTATCAAACAAATGAAGACAACATGTACTACTCAATGTTCCTCTTTATTGAATCACTAAATGTCAACACAAATATATGTTATATACACTGAAAGTTTGCCAAATTTCGTACAGATACATAAGTCGTATCGATACACTCCTCTCGAGTTCTTCATGGTAAGTACTGGCATGTTACTCTGTTATCGACACATTTTTAATATTTAGTGTTTGAATTAATTTAATACAGAAACAGACAAGGAAAGTTATTCAACCGTTGATGAAATAAAACATGATTATTTTACTGTCAAAACAAGGGCAAACTGCTATCTGCAGTGCCGTATATGGAAGCGTCGTAAACCACGATAAGGTCTTCCCTCCAATTTTAGCTAACCTATAGCCAGGAGAAAAGCCGAATTTACACCCTGACAGGCAAACCGTAATTTTCACTTGGGGCACTCAACCGTGCGACTAACCATTACTAGTACATCTGTACAACATACATGCCTGATTGACAACTTTACGTAAGCATGTGTAAAACATGCATATCGTGTTAACTACTTTACTGTTACCACTCAACAGCATACATTCCTGGTTTACTACTTTATTAATAGCTTTGAACAACATACATTCCTGGTTTACTACTTTATTAATAGCTTTGAACAACATACATTCCTGGTTTACTACTTTATTAATAGCTTTGAACAACATACATTCCTGGTTTACTACTTTATTAATAGCTTTGAACAACATACATTCCTTGTTTACTACTTTATTAATAGCTTTGAACAACATACATTCCTTGTTTACTACTTTATTAATAGCTTTGAACAACACACATTCCTGGTTGACTATTTTATTAGTAGCTTTGAACAACATACATTCCTGGTTTACTACTTTGTTAATAGCTTTGAACAACACACATTCCTGGTTGACTATTTTACTGATACATCTGAATAATATACAAATATAAATGAAAATAACAATTATAAATCTGTACGAACAGTTTTACTCAGATATACTATAGACTTTATAATTTTGTAAGATTTATTGAGTGTAAGTCACAGAGATGTGATGAACCAATCGAGACTTTCATGTTTGTTTATATGTAAAGTCTGACGAGATTCTACATTATACAATTTACCTGTTGTTTTTAACCCTTAATTCCATAGCCTATGGACGTATTTTTAACAATACAAAATTTACCTATTATTTTGAGCTTCTAAACCCAAATCCTATTATTGTATTTGTTAAGTAATTCTCATTTCTTGACATACTAAATACTCAAGCTTGGTTTTTCGTACAATTTTTAGTGGTTTACTTTTTACAGACTTTTTATCTTACCCTCTTTTGATGCTACAGAATTCGATCACAACAACAGTCAATGAAAACCGACTTTGAAAGTAGCTGTAGACAATATTTGATTGGACAGAGAACATTATTTACTACGTGTTTTATACATACTGTGAACCGTGGTGTCTGTTTATGACGGCTTCACTTCTCATGTTGAGTGTGAAAAGATACGGATGAAGTCAAAGTACAACATTAACTTTTTAAATAACAGTAGAACAGGTATGAATAATGTTGACAACAAACAGGATATTCTACACTAACTTGTTATGAATTAATAACACTATTTATCAAATGTAAACATAACGGTTTGTTATTAAATTGTTCTTAGCAGAACACTCACTATACAAACATGGAACATCAAACACAGAAAACCAAAACTCATGTAACACACTTACTCTAGAGTATCACACAGTCTTACAATTTGTTTTCAATCACTGCTACACGAGGGCTATTTGCGCTAGTCGTCCCTAATGTAGCAGAAAGACCAGATGGAATGCAAGTAGTCATCGCTACCCACCGCCAAGTCTTGGGATTGGCTATCACATTATAATGCCCACATGGATAAAAGGTCGATCATGTTTGGTGTGGCGTGGAGAAGTACACCGGACTTTTGTACCATTTGCTGGTGTATAACTCATCATGTACAAACATGATCATCATTAGGTTCCTCGACTGAAATCACAACAAGTTGGTGTATATATATAAATAATTTACGTAAGTTCTCATACACTTTCTCGCTTCATTTACTACTATAACTGAATTTATATATACACATATATACGTATGTACATAGATGTAGACGGACGGGAATTTAAATAGAGATGTTGTTGTTTTTTTATGTAAACACTGTCTTCTCGGTCAACGTTGTACGAATATTGAAGACAAAGTACGTATGGACAATTCCATAGAAACCGCGCATGTCAGGTAGATATAAATGGTTGTCCGATTTAATAACAAGCTCAGCGATGGTAAAACTATTTTAAAATTTGAAGAAAAATAAACATATGAGTATCTAGAAAACTATGGGAAAATATCAGTATATTTAGTGAAGTATTTGTTGTATTTTTTACTTTATAAGCAATTGTATCTTTTTAAGAGTAGTAACACAGAAATTCAAAAATGTTTCGGTGTTTGTCCGATTATGAATTATTTAGATTTTTATTGATTACTTCAATTACCACTCCTCAACATATTTCACACTTGAACATTGATAATAAAACTGTAAACAGTTTCAGGTTTGTTTTGTTTTCTTTTAACTCCTAAACATCAGAATCCCCAGACGTTAAGTGATTTATAGAACTGTGTATTCTTAAAAAACACATTAACTCAATACAATAAAATTTATGTCAGGCTGTGACTGTTATACAAGATTAAATATTAAAATAAATAGATACAGCTTAAAGGATTTACCGGAGTTTTCAAAATCTATAAAATAAAAATCAGTCATAGCCTCAGACTCACCAGAATCAAAAATCCACGAAACGTATCAGGGATTTTATTGGAAAGAAATGCAAACAGCTTTCCAAAAGAAAATAAATGTCAGAAGAGAATAAATAACTGTTTTTACAGGAAAGTCATCAAAGCTACTGCGCTTCTTTTCCGTTTGCTCAGAATCACTTATTTTCTCTTCTGCATCAGTCCTCATGACGATACTCACCTAGAGAGGGAGTACATGGTCACTAACGCCTTGTTGTAGTCCTCCAAGTAAGTCTTTCAAGTCTAATTTTAAATGAACGGGAAAAGCAAAAAAATGTGAGTCTAGTTCTTACTGGCCATAAATCTGTTATTTACACATGGCCAGGTGAGTTAAGGCGTTCGACTCCTAATCTAAGGGTCGCGGGTTCGAATCCCGGTCGTACCAATCATGCTCACCCTTTCAGCCATGGGGCGTTATAATGTGACGGTCAATCCCACTATCCGTTGGTAAAAGAGTAGCACAAGAGTTGACGGTGGGTGGTGATGACTAGCTGCCTTCCCTCTAGTCTTACACTGCTAAATTAGGGACGGCTAGCGCAGATATCCATCGAGTAAAGCTGCGCGAAATTCAAAACAAAAAAATAACCTTCTATTTTGCTTACGTCACTTCATTACAACAATTGATTCACCAGTATTGTTACGCTTACTACTAGTTAAAACTGTAAAAGACAACAATAAAATGGGACCACAATATTATTGAATATTTGCGTATAGTAACTAAGGGGACTAGATATTAAAATGAAAACCTAACTGTGTGAAGAAAAAAAAAAATATGGAAGAAAGTTTCTCACACTGCATTTCATGGCTACTTCGTCCAGCACAATTTGTATGTATAAAATTTTCTATAAATATTTTAATTTATATTCACATGGAAACATTTTATTCATCTGAATTAAATTCTTGAAAATAAGAAACAAAAGTTAAACAATTAGTAAGTGACATTCACTTTACTCCACAACCAGTGAGAAGCCTAGTAAGTAATGTTAGCAAATACTTGTTTGTTTTCGATAACGTCGTATTAAAAAACTTAGAAGAATTGAACATTTTCTATATAAAAAAAGAGAGAATCTTTATACAAGTACTGAATGGGAAAGGATATCGGATTGTCCTAATATACACTGTATTTTTTATCTATTAAATGGGGTACCGTTTATTTAAAAAATAATTTTTGAACTCCATTTCTTAAAACTGTATCTATAAATTATTTCAATAAAAAAAAAAGATATAATCAAATCTTCAGGTTAGTCCTAGTGAAAATCGGGCTCTTGTAATACAAAGAGTACTTAATATTTATTTCTATGGAAAACAAACGCTTGTTGTTCGTATCGTAGTTACTTTTAAAATTATCCGAATTTAGAATGCTAAAGTTGGAATTTTTTATAAATTTTTCTTTATAGCGACATTTGATAAATAGTGACACACTGTATTTATTATTTCGGTCAAGCCTAGCATGGCCGAGCACGTTAAGGCATGCGCTCGTAATCCGATGGTCGCGGGTTCGCATCCCAGTCGCGCTAAACATGCTCGCCCTTTCAGCCGTGGGGGCGCTATAATGTGACGGTCAATCCCACTATTCGTTGGTAAAAGAGTAGCCCATGGGTAGTGATGACTAGCTGCCTTCCCTCTAGTCTTACACTGCAAAATTAGGGACGGTTAAGGTTTCTCTACCTGGTTGGGGGTTGTGCAGTGTGCTAACAATTTACTCACTTAAAAAAACCAGTTTGTTAATGAATTCGCAAGAGATTGCGGCCCTATGTTCCTTCATGGAATTGAGAGGCATAATAATAATAAAATTCAATTACGCTTAACCGAATATTGAGATTGTATGTTTCTATCAAAACGTATCATAATTGGAGGTTTCAGCATTCAGTAGTATATCGTGACATGAATCTTGAATCTTCCAATGCACAAGCTAATCTCTAGGTCGCTCTAGGCTCGACCTTATGCAGGAGTAAGTACGACTGTACGAGTAACATGTGAATATTCAGATATTTAGAGCTAAAAGATTAATAATGGTCTAAAAGTATCTGTAATTTCGATCTGGACATTTTATTAAAAGTTTTATCTAGTGAGACAATTTATCATTTTATAAACAAAATCAGAGAATTAATTTACGTGTGTCTGTTTCGATGTGATCATAGTTTCATTTGATATGCAGCTTATAATAGAAAACAAAAGATGAAATATCATATACATATAGATGAACAAACTACTGATAATATGAAATACTTTAGGTTTAACATCACACAATACACATGCTGTTTTGAAAAACATAACTTCAGCGGAAACAAACAAAGTCACATGTATATTTTGAAACGTATTTTTAAACAAAGTTAATACAGAAACTTTTAATAGTAACATTATAAAATTAGGTTATTATAATTATTTTATACCTTCTGTGTTCCGTGATTCAACTTTATTGTCTCTTTCTCGACGCGAACAGAAGCGTCTAAGTCCGACTCACTTCTATAAAATTTCGGCTTTCTTAAAAGATGCGTTGTAAACACAAACCGAAAGTGACAAAAAAAATAAATTATTGTATTAATGAACAAAGTTAACTTATTTTTTAACAATGAATATAAACTTTGTAAATAAAAATTGTTTTTAAGAAAAAAAAGGGTTAGTAAAAATGTACAATTTTAATAATGTACAGTTAACAAAAATTTGATTATGAAGTAGCAATATTATAACTTAATATATGTGTGTATATATATATTATTTAAGTGCAAGTTAGTTTTCATACAAGTTGAAGAACATGTGATAAACCAAGCAGCCTGTTGATACTTAAAACTTTATTAAGTGTTTACTTTATCTTGTTTTAACTTACTGAGAACAAAACTCTTTACATTACCAATTACTATTATGTGAATTTCGTTTTCAAGCTGGCAAAGCACAATTATAATTAATTACACTTGTTATAAGACGTTAGTATTAGATCTATTGTATTTTGTAACACTACATTTTTATTCGGGCTCTGGGAGTTTGAAGGAGAAAAAGAATGTATAACAGTATTTTAACCTTATTAAATGTAAATAACATTTCTCTGTGTATGTTCTTATAGCAAAATCACCTCGGGATATCTGCTGTGTCCACCGAGGAGAACTGAAACCCTGATTTTAGTTTTCTAAATCCGAAAATTTACCGCTGTCCCAACGAGGGAAAGTGACATTTCTGATTGAAATGGATTGAAATGCACAAACTATTGAACAACATTGGAGGTCATATTTCTGACAGAGATGATTATTACAAGTCTGTCAAACAGTAACTACCTTTCTAAATGTCTATCATTTAATATGGAAATGATAACTCGTATTCTCACCGAAATATCATATCACTTTACATATATCGCATATAAAATTTAAAAAATATATATTTTTTCTCTATTCACTATTCCACCTTCTAAATTAATAAAAGTGTCATAGAACTACCCTGATTTATTTGTCAGAGTATCAGTGTCAAGTATTTATAATCGAACAGTTGCTTTGACCTCATTCCAGTTGACCAGAACAACAAACTTATAGTTCTAATTTTGAAGAATGCTTTAATGTATAATATGTGAAAGAATGAAACAGTTTTTAACAGTAACATTCAACTAATTAATGTGATTAATTATTCTATTTTTGTAGCTTTTGTGTTAAGAATTTAAAAAATATATTTTTCTAGTTCTTGGTGTAATGATAAGTTAGTGGTAATAATTTTAAATCTTCTGAAGTGGATAGGGAGAGTGTTGATAATCTAGTTTTGTAGGTGTTTGCAACTTTCTAAAATACAATCTATTTGAATTTTATATTATGAATTATAAGTCGAATGGCGATGATTGACAATACGCCAAAGTCACTTTCATTGGTGTCTTCTGAAAACAACTTGTACGAGCATAACGAATAGAAATACACTAACAATAACAATATAAAAAATTAAATCAAGAAAAACTTTAAAGAAATTATCCACAGGTATAGCTTAACTGAATCTTTAAAATCATAAAGCAAACTAAAATTCATATTTTCCCTTAAAGTTTTCTTACAGAGACAACTATTACTAATTCACACCAATAGATGACATTAAAGCATGAATATGTTATATTGCGATCAGTCGGATAATCCAGTTTACAGGTGGAGCCTATGTACAATACTATCTCTATTGCATTGATAAGATCCCACGTGGCATGCATGTAACTAACTCTTCCAACAATTGGTCAAGCTAATATTTAGGAATGCATACAAGCCAAATATAGTATCCTATAACAAGTGAACTAATATTTTGGAATGGGAACAAGCCTATCATAACACCCACGGAAATATCAAACTAGTAACAATAAATATAACTGCCACTAATAAACATCAAGTCAGATTGCTGATCCTCATGATTATTAATGATCTACAGAGAAATGTACAGTAATATTTCATGTATACATGGTTTCATAACATTGTGATCTGTATTATCTGAAGTATGAGTTTCGGTTTTATATATTTTGTAGCTTGTGTTGTTCTTTATAATAGATATACTTTACATGCAAAATAAATATTATATCGTAAAGCTAAACTTATGTTATTGAATTACAAATTTTCTTAGCTGAGCATTAAAAAGAGAAACTAAAAACTAAAATTATTTTCTGATGTATGAGCCTATGTTTGTTTTTGAATTTCGCACAAAGCTACTCGAGGGCTATCTGTGCTAGCCGTCCCTAATTTAGCAGTGTAAGACTAGAGGGAAGGCAGCTAGTCATCACCACCCACCGCCAACTCTTGGGCTACTCTTTTACCAACGAATAGTGGGATTGACCGAAAATTATAACGCCCCCACGGCTGGGAGGGCGAGCATGTTTGGCGCGACTCGAGCGCGAACCCGCGACCCTCAGATTACGATGCGCACACCTTAACGCGCTAGGCCATGCCAGGCCATGTATGAGCCTACACAACTTCATCAGCACACAAGATACTGTGCAGTCACTTTGAATATAATAAACTCGTATTTTTAGATGGACCTTGTAATATAAATTCAAAACGCTTCAAGTGAAGAAAGTCAGTGCAAAATTCATTTCTCATAAAAAGTATTCTTGTCTGGTAAGCAATTATCAACATAATCAGTGATGTCGAGAAACCCACTTGTTGAGAAATTTATATACAGAAACGGCTCGTTTGGGTTGAGAAAATATTTTACATAGAAGAGCGAACAACGTTTCGACCTTCTTCGGTCATCGTCAGGTTGTTACCATGTAGAAAACGAAGCCCATGTTCAATTTCTTCTTAGCTGTATTCACACACGCTTTGTAACTTTAGAGTTCTTGTACAATAAAATTTGTCATTTTTTTCATATTGCATATACATCTACGTATGTAAAAATGCCAACTTTCTGTGCATAGTGAGAACATATTACAGAAAGAAACATTATCACCACTCGGAAATGCCCCATTCTACACAGAATCAGATCATGTAACCTGCCATAATGTAGCTGTAAATCACTGAAAACCAACACTATTATAAATGAACGTAAACAAGGTTCGATTTTCAAGATGTGTATATAAATCTGGACTTGACAAACAACACATAATTATGTAATAAGTTCTTTTATAAACAATAACTAACTATAGGAGTCGTGTGTCCCCACCGTAACAACCTAAGGAACGCTCCAGGATACACGAAACAATTACATGTATGTGTTATTGAGAACATTTAAGTGGTAAATAAAGTTTCTGGGCTCGATATGGCCAGGTGGTTAAGGCGCTTGACTAGTAATGTGAAGGTCGCAGGTTCGAATCTCCATCACGACTATGCGTAGAAACTTATTTGATTAAAAGGGCGTATATAAATCTCCGGTGGCGCAATTGGTTAACGTACAGTACGTAGAAGGCAAAGCTTGTGGGATATACCAGGGTTGTGAGTTCGAACCTCACCTGGGGAATGTAGCTTTTATCCCCCAGTGGCTCAGCGATATGTCTGCGAACCAACCAGGCTAAAAATCGGGTTTCTGGTGAGGTAGAGCACGGATATCGTTGTGCTTAATTCAAAACAACAATAACTTAACGTAAAACCTTCTGAAACAAACGAAACTTTAAATTTTGTGTGTGTATGTGCATGTATCACAGTTTGGAAATGAAAAAACAATCTATAATTATTAATTGTTTTCAAATCACATAGTTTTTACAAATAGGTTTATTCAAAAGAAACACATTATTAATTTGTTTTTGATGCTTCTTTAAAATGTAGTCTATTTGGAGTCGTCACAAAAGCTACTTGACTGTCATTGGCCAAACTGATTCAAAGGTGAAAGTTGTGAAGATCAGGCGGCGTACGTGAGTTAGGATATAATTTGTAAGTGTAGTCATTAGAATTTGTAATTAGCGTTAATCATTTGATTCTTGTTAATTAATTTTTTTATAAATTAATAATATATTATTAATCTGCTATTACTAGAATATCTTCATTATGCGGACATATTTAACACTTAAACTTTGAAGAAAAGATAGATTATGACTCAGAATCCAATTCAAACTGAATGAAATTGGATGTCTTATTCGATTTTGAGCCAAATGTCGCTATCTGAATACTGAAGTGACACACCAACTTGTTATGTACATGTAGGCCTCTTGTAACCAGGCTTAGATTTAATTATAATTTTATGTTGTAAATGTACATATTGTAAGTTATTAGTAATAATGAGCGAAGGAAGTTGTAACAATGTGATAAAAATGTAGTAATATTTAAGAGTTTCTTTGTTTTGAATTTCTCGCTGAGCTACTCGAGGGCTATGCGCTCGTCGCCCCTACTTTAGCAGTGCAAGGCAACTAGTGATCACCATCGACCGCCAAATCATGGGCTTACGTTTTACCAACGAATAGTGTTATTGATTATCACCTTATAACACCCCCACGGCTGAAAGGGAGAACATGTTTGGTGCGACGGGATTCGAACCCGCGACCCTCATATTACGAGTCGAACGTAAGTTAAGAATTCCAGAATACTATATTAACAATAATTTGAGTAAATGAATAACATATATTGTTTATAATATTTACAGGGCCATTTTTTTATCGTTTTATTATTTGAATTTTGTTAGTTTAGTATTTGTAATTAAACCATGAATTATGATGCTCTTGTTTCATGTGTGAGGTCTAACAAATAGCTTAATATTTAGTATTAAATATTTGTACTGACAGTACAATAATGTTTGATACTTAGAAGTTTTTACAATGTTAATAAAATGTTTATTTTCTTACTAAGTTATAATATTGTTTGTGAGGTTTATACAGTTTTTAAAGGCATTCTCTGTTGATGTTAATTATTTTAATATTTTTGTATCATTCTGCATGAAACTTAACTATTGTATTAGTTTTTGTAGTATTAGTTGGAAGAGTTTCAGAAGTGAATAAAAATTTAATTATGTAGGAAGTAGAGTATGGTATAAAGTATACATCATTTGATTAGAATAACCATTATACTTTAAGTTTATCAGTGTCTTATTTTGGGACCTATGATGTTTATGTGTTTCAAAAGCTTGTTTATATACTTCAGGGGAACTTATGGGTTTAAATGGGGAAACCTAGACATTTACAAGTTATACCTTTTTCTTTCATTAATGATGCATTAGTAAAGGCAGAAATGGAATATCAGTAATCATAAAATGACGCACGTGTTAGTTTGTTATAACTTGAAAACAAATTGAATAAAAAAAATGCTGCATTGACTGAAAATATCCCAGGGTACAAGCTACAGTGTGGGATCATAATATTTACCCTAGGTTTTGGAGGTGACTGAAGAAATAGGACCCACATTGCAGTGGGGATACACCATCTATCAGTCTTTATCTTTATTTGCCAGTCTCACATAAGAAATAAAGAGTAGCAATTGATATAGAATTAGAAATTAGGAGAGAGAGGTGTGGGTGCTCGAGTCCATATTGTCCCACATGGTTTTGAGTTATAACAAACAAGTATAATTAGTCAGAGGTTTAGGTTTGCTGTTTTTAATGCACTATTTAATTTCATTAAATGTATTTAGTTTCACTGATACATATCAATGATTGTGGTAAATATACTGACAGAAACAGGTTGTACATTGATGTTGTATAACTAAAGTTGTTAGTGTGAAATTTTATAAAATGAAAATCAAACAAATTCAAATGTTTGGAAAGACTTGAGACCTACTAGAGTGATGATAAGATGATGCTTTTGAGAAAGTCTTTAAAAGGTTTAATGAGTGAACATGAATTTTGAAATTTTTTTTCACTGATAAGATCAACAGGAGAGGAGTTTTATGGAGGATTAGACACTTGTTCTGCAAATATTAAGGCTAATTTGTGACACCTTTGCTATTTTTCTTGTAAGAGCAAAGAAAATTAATTAGCTTATTAAAATAAACTCTATGATTTTAAAAATTTAAGAATGGGTTTCTCATGGTGAAACATACTATCTCAGGATATCCATCATAAGTATGATCTTTTACTGTCTTTTCATCATTGCTTTCAGACATGGGATGACAGCAGAATTTTGGGAGCAAGTCAACTTGTCAACTAAAATTAATCAGAATTGGTCTCTGTTGGTACTACGTTTTGTAGTCAGTAAACAAATTTTCAATATCTTGTGCAAATGTGAACAACTATTTCTGTCCTTATCATGAAGCTAGAAACAATTAAGGAATGTTATGGAGAAAAAAGAATTTAAATGTGATTGTTTGTAAATTTTTGAAACATTCTGTTGTGTACTTGATTTGGGGGAAGGAAGTGAGTTTTTTCTGGAAGTTGAATTTTATGTTTAAGAAATAAGAGGATTTCTTTCAGTAGGTATGGAAAAACCTATGTTTCATCATACATATAAATAGAATTGTATTATTAGGGTATTTGTCTCAGTTTATGATGACAGTATTGTTTGTTTATTAAATATAATCTTCTAATGTCTACAAATAATTTGTGGTCTACGTGGAAATGACTTCAAGATTATCTCTTCACATTATTGTAGTATGTATTGTAGTGCCACTTGCATGTTAAACAACTGAGAGAACTGTTTAGAACTGGAAAATGTAATTGGTTATCTTCAAGCAGTGTTTACATTGATTAGGTTTATACAGTCTAATCAAAACTATAACTAAATCAATTGTCACTATAATAATAAACTAATTGCAAATAGAGATAACAACTTTCTCTATTTTTGGTAATTCTATTTATCCAAGTAATAAAAATGTTACTTTGTTTGCTGCTGAGCACAAAGCTACATAACTGACAAATTAAATCATGAACATCAGATAATATAAAACTTTTAATTGTAAATATGCTTTAATATCTAGTTTATTAACATATAGTTAATAAATTTTGAATATAACTTATAAGGTGCACTTCAACTGAGCTTAGACTGTATGATTAACCCATTCCCATGATTCAGTTCTTCTATTTATGAAGTAATCCTAGTAGTTCTGTGAATACTTTTGAATAAATACTATCCTTTCTTACACAATAAGAACAGGATTGTAAGAGAAAGTGAAGTGACTTTAACTAGTGTACAGATTGTTTACAAGTCCATGCTTTCTGTCATCCAACCTTTTTATAATCTAGCAAGTGGGATTTTTTTTTAAAACTCTTTGGATACTATCAATGGATTTATCTGACTTGACATTTAGAGCTGTTTGGTACGACAAGTGGATTTACCCAACAGTGTTGCAAAAACATTTTATTATGGTGCAACAGTTGGGTTACTCACATGTCCTTGTAATTTCCACACTGGTACAGGGTGTGTATACCTCAATAGAAAAATGTAATGCTGTATTTTATTGTTTCTCAGGATCACTGAAATAACAAAAACATTATTTTGCTGTTTGTAAAATTTAAACTGTAGATCTATTCCTGTACTTCAAAACTTTAAGTTATGGTTCTTGTTTCCGTTGAGAATCAAAGGAGTTACTGTGTACTAATTTGAAAGTTTAGTGCTCTGAGGAACTATTTTGGCATGCTAATAGTATTTTATTTATAAAACAGATTGAGCTTGTAATATGTTTAGACTAAATTTCTGATTTAATATAAATGTGCTCTTTTGCTTCCACAGTTTCTAAATGAAGATGAAATGAATTCTGACTTTGAAAAGTTTTTGTGTATTCCAAGTGTTATAATATATTATATTAAATTATCATCATATTTTAAAATTAGTTCACATACAATGAGATTGTCATTTGCCTTTTTTTAACCATTAAAAATGTTTAATGTGATTGTTTCTCTCAATTTGCTCCCCTTCATTATTCTCCCATTTTTCATGGAGAGTTGACAATAATCCACAAGGCAGTGATGATTTTCCTATAATCTTGAGAGAGACTGACTGTGGTCGAAGCCACATGACCAGTGTGCCCCAATGGAAGCTGGATCAGGCAAACTAGCCCTCTTTCACTGCTCTTGCAGAACTTAATATTGTCAGCATCTGTAAACCGTCAATAGATGACTGTGCGGCAGCAGCAACTGACTGTATTATACAAGCAGCTGCTCAATGTATTCCTCAAACCTTGACACATTTTCCACTATATCCTCGTCCATGGTGGAATCCTGCCTGCCACATGGAACTGAAGGCTCAAAAATGGGCCTGGGATACTTTCTGAAGATATCCCACACTCTTGAACTGCATTGCTTTTCAGCGGGCCCGTGCACATGCTAGGTGGGTAAGATGTCAAAGCCAAAAGGATTCTTGGATTAAGTTCAGAACCAGCATATCTTCTACCATCTGTTCCAAAGTCATATGGGACAATATTAGAAAAGTCTGTGGGCAATATAATTCTGTCCCCTTCTTTATCTTGCCGTCTGATGACCAAGAAGTAACTGATACCCTGAGCATCGCTGATACTCTAGGTAAAAGCTTTTGCCAGGTATCTAGCACTTCTCCTTCTTCTTCCTCCTTCTTAGCCATCAAGACTTGTGCAGAGGAATCACCTCTTTCCTTTTGAGGTGATTGTCTCTATAACTATAATCGTCCCTTTACACTGGTGGAACTGAAACTGGCCCTTCATTGGTCTGGCAGTACATCGGTTGGACCAGATGATGTACACTATGATATGCTGTGCCATCTACCTCTTTCTTCTCTTGCTATTTTCCAATTGTTTTTTAACTGGACCTGGCAGGAGAATGTTTTTCCTATTGTCTGGTACCAGGCTATTGTCCTACCTTTCTCTAAGCCTGGGAAGGACCCCAAGATTCCTTCAAACTACCATCCAATTGCTTTGACGAGCTGTCTCTGTAAGACCTCAGAGAGGATGGTTAGTGCTTGTCTTGTTTGGTTCTTTGAATCAAAGAACCTCCTCCTGCCCACCCAGTGTGGGTTCTGATGACAACACTCAACCATGGACCACCTGATACAACATCTTGTATCAATATTCTTTGACATTGAGAAGGCTTATGATACAACATGGAGGTATAGCATTTTGCGAGACCTCCATATATATGTGTTACGTGGCCATTTGCCATTTTTATTGAATACTTTTTATTGGACAGGCAATTTCAAGTTTGAGTAGGTTTGACACTTTCCCATTCTTTTCTTGGAGTCCCTCAAAGCTGTGTTCTATGTTTCACACTTTTCAGTATAAAAATTAATGCCATCACTGAACAACTCTCTCTCACTGTTACAAATGGGCTCTATGTCGATGACTTTCATTTCTCACATCAGTCGTCGAGCATGAGGTATATTGAATGGCAGCTATAGACTGTTATAAAATCAAAATAATTTTTCATATTTATTCTTGGATAACATTGCTGTATCCACTGGTCAGCCAATCCCACCATGACTTCTTTAAGGTAGACATGCTTGATTGGAAATACTGTCTGCTATTTGCTGAACATCTTTTGAACCATTCTTCCATTTCCATTTATACCTACAATTGAACTCAGATGACTGTGTGGGCTCTGCCATGGTTTGTTGTGGTTCTGTAGTTGCTCGAAGAATCCCCTCTACAGCTTCTATGTTCACTGCTGAACTGTATGTCTCTTGCCCTGGGTTATGTAAAACTAAGCAGTACTCAAACTGCCAGTGCTCTACTGGTCATGGAATCACTTCATGTTGGTTCTCACCATGTTCTCCCCCCAATATTCAAAACCGAATGTCCCATTTCCCTATAACATGTACTTCTATCCAGTTTTTCTGGAAACCAGGCTACATTAGTATTTGTGGGAATGAGATTGCTGACACCGTAGCTAAGTCTATCTGCTTTGGCACTATCACTACTCTGCCTATCCAATACATGGACTATGGTCCTGTAATCAAGGCTCTGTGTCAGCTGGTAGTTGACTTGGAGCATTATAATCTAAACTTGTAACTTTTAATATATATTAATATAAGATTTTATCATTCCATGGTAAATGTTTCAGTTAATAATTTTTTTAAAGTAGTTTATGAACTTTACTGAAACTGCCTAGGCCCATTGGACCAAACCCATAACTATTTGTACCAATTAGTTTACATACTAGCAACTTCTAATATATTAAGTGTATATTCACAAAATTTGGTAGATTTTTACTGAACATTACAAGGCTGTTGCACACGAAAAGTCATAATTTTTAATAGATAATTTGTTTTATTAATATTTGTTCATGTGCATTTTAACCTGGGGATTAACTCTCAGTCTTCTACTTTGAGTTATCATTATTATCACAACATAACAAAAAGGATGTCTTTCAAAAATAAACCTCCCATGGACTTTGTGGAGTACTTTCATAAGAAATTTTTTAATACTGAATCAAGTAATACATGTTTTTTAGCCTTTCTGCAATAAAATATAAAATAAATCAAGTATAAAACCTTGGTATTTTCGTAAATTCATAATAATACTTGGTTTTCCGAAATATAAAATTCCTGGTCTTAAAAGAGTTGGTTAAACAATATGTTTATAAAGATGCAAGTAATACATAAATTGCTCTAAAAATTAACATCCAGGAGTTGCAAATTATCAAAGAAATCACCATCAAATACTGGTTGCCAACATTCGTATATAGATTTAAGAACTAAGTTAATTCTAAATAAGTTCATGAATGTTAATCATACTGTATTTTTATCATGTGTAAAGTATAGGTTAGGTGAGGTCAGGTTAGGTTAGGGTTAGGTCAGGATAGGTTAGGTTAGGGTTAGTTTAGGTTATTTTAGGGTTTGGGTTGGGTTGGGTTAGGTTTAGGTTAGGTCAGGTCAGTATTAACAATTTGAGATGTTACTTATTTTTAGATGTACATATTTAGTAAGAATAATCACCAAAATATCATGAAAGTTCAATAATTGCAGTAAAAACTTGTATAATTTTTATTTCTGTTTTTTAAAATTTAGACTTTGGCAAGGGATGTGACAACCATACATTGTTATTTTCTTGAATTTTAAATACATGTTACAAATTAGACAATATTATAAGGAATTGAAATATTTGCTGTTGTAATGCTATCAATATTAATGTGTTCAATTTGTAAACAAGATGATAAACTAAATTGTTTTTAATTGGTCAGTGGAATGTGCAAGTTATCAGGAATGACATATTTTATTTGAAAGAACTCTTTGGTTCTGGTTCTGATACACTGCTTGCCAAAATCTTAAGGCCAATGAACATAAAGAGAAAATATGCATTTTGCATTGTTAGACTCAACCACTTATTTGAGAAGAGCTTCAAAAGAGGAAAATAAGAAAAATGAAAATAAAAATAAAAAAAACTTTTTTAGCATTTAATAGGGAAAATGAACACTTTGAAATTAGCCTAAATACAAGCTGGTCAAAAGATTAAGACCATACTGAAACGAAGTGCTAACCAGTAAACATTCAATGAAATTTAGTCATTTGTGTTCAAGCATTAGCATTGTCAACATTTCCCACTGATATCTCCTGTGTTACATTGGGTAAAAACATGGCAAAGGCTAAAAAGTTGACAGAATTTATATGTAGCAGAATTGTTGAGCGCAAAAGCAAGGTCTCTCTCAACGTGCTGTAGTGGGTGGGATTGGGCGTAGTAAAACTGCTGATGCAAATTTCTTAAAAGACCCTGAGGGATACGGAACGAGAATTTCAAGTGGTTGACCCAAGAAAATTTCCCTGGCGTTGAACAGGAGGATTCGAAGGGTTGTCCGGCAAGACACCAGCTAATCGTCGAACCAGATTAAGGCCCTCACGGATGCAAAATGCAGCTCAAGAACAATAATAAAGCATCTATGAGAGAAAGGCTTTAAAATCATAAACATCTTCAAAAGCCATGCTTCCTTCCACACCACAAAACAGCTGAGAAGCACCAAATATGGGATGTAGAAAAGTGGACGAAGGTTTTGTTCTCTGATGAGAAGAAATTTAACCTGGATGGTCCAGATGGCTTCCAATGTTACTGGCACGATAAAGATATCCCACCGGAGACATTTATTACACGACCCAGTTTAGGAGGTTCCATCATGATCTAGGGTGCTTTCTTCTTAAATGAAACAATGTATAACCATACAGGGGCATCAAAGAGCAGCTGGCTACATTGGCATTTTGGAGAGAGCATCCTTATTGACTGAAGGCTCTCGCTTGTGTGGATACCACTGGATCTTTCAGCGGGATAACGCTGCAATCCACAATGCCTGCAAGACAAAGGACTTTTTCATGGCAAATAACGTGATTCTTTTGGACCATCCAGCTTGTTCGTCCGAACTGAACCCCATTAAAAATGTTTGGGGGTGGATGGGAAGGGAAGTCTATAGAAATGGATGTCAATTCCAAATTCTGCATAATCTTTGTGAAACCATCTTCACCACTTGGAATAACATTCCAGCCAGCCTTCTGCAAATGCTTATATCTACCATGCCAAAGCAAATGTTTGCAGTTATTCACAATGACAGCAACAACTCACTACTGAGGCCTCTTGTTGGGCATTTCCTACCCTGTTTAGGACTTCTTTTTGGTATGGTCTTACATTTTTGACCAGCTAGTATTTAGGCTAATTTCAGTGTTCACATTTTCCATATTAAATGCTAAAAAAGTTGTTTTTTTATTTTCCTTTTTCTTATTTTCATCTTTTGAAGCTCTATTCAAATAAGTGATTGAGTCTAAGAATGCAAAATGCATGTTTTTTCTTTATGTTCATTGGCCTTAAGATTTTGGCCAGCAGCACATCTACTTTTCAGGCATTTAGTGTTCTGTCAGTTGTGGAATATTAGTGTTTTAGATTTTAATTGTGCATAAAATCCATTTTTCAAAAATGTGAAATTCAGGTTTTAACTTGTTCTTGTTTTTCAACCCTGTAGTCCTAATATGGTTTTTATCATTTATATCTTGCATACAGCCATTACTGACACATACTGTTGTTCTCAACACTGCATCTATGAACATGGTTTTTACCATTTATATTTTGTATACAGCCATTACTGACACCTACTGTTGTTCTCAACACTGTATCTATAAACATGGTTTTTACCATTTATATTTTGTATACAGCTGTTACTGACATCTATTGTTGTTTTCAACTCTGTATCTATGAACATGGTTTTTACCATTTATATTTTGTATACAGCCGTTACTGACGTCTATTGTTGTTCTCAACTCTGTATCTATGAACATGGTTTTTACCATTTTTATTTTGTATACAGCCATTACTGACATCTGTTGTTGTTCTCAACTCTGTATCTATGAACATGGTTTTCACCATTTATATCTTGTTTACAGCCATTACTGACGTCTATTGTTGTTCTCAACTCTGTATCTATGAACATGGTTTTACCATTTATATCTTGTATACAGCCACTACTGACATCTACTGTTGTTGCTCTCAACCATTTAGCTGTGAATATGGTTTTTATCACTGATATCTTACAAATAACTGTTAGTAACTGGCTCTGTTTTCAGAACTAGTGATACGTTTTATAATAAATCCAGTAGTATAGTAGTTTGGAATGTCTATCATAGTTGATTACTTTGCTCATATTGTTTTTAGAACATGGTACACATACTGTGTTTGTTTTTCAATGTATATCAAACTCGAACAGTGTTTGTGCTCATGTTGCTAGTTTTTTATCTAGGAAAGCAGTATGGTAGTCATGCCGTATTTCCTTTGGAATGTTTACCACCACTATTCCAAGAACAGTTAGAACACTGTTGTTGTCAATTTAAAGAGTACCAAGAAGTTACCATTAAGGAGAACTTGCATCTGTGGGACCAAATACAAGATGAAGACTCTTCCCTTTTAGACTACTTAAAGGATGAATGTGTGAAGTTCTTTCAGAAGTACAATATCAACTATCTAGAAACCAACAAGAGGATTATAAAAGATAGCAGACCTAATGTGGTAATTGTATAACTTTTTTCTTTACAACTGATCATTCTAATTAGAGCAAAGTTTTTTGTTATAATTATAACATCATATTTATTATATAACTGTTTTACTCTACTTGATAAACTTTGCTTGTTTCATAAAAGTGGAATAAAAAATAATTTTAACTTTCATTGTTACAGAGATTTTTTTTATCAGTTCTATAACTGTTAAAATGTACAAGTTCTAAACTGATTATGAGATTTGTAAAGCATTCACTGCAACAGTAAGTGAACCAAATATTGATAAAAAGTTATTAGACATAATCCTTAAAAATGAATTGAGGTAATAGTTTTATCATTGGATTGAAAGTTTTTCAATTGGTCATCTCCTTTAAGTATTAACGTTTCTTGTGTGCATTTGGTTATTTCCTTCAAGTATTAACCTTTCTTATGTGCATTTGGTCATCTCCTTTAAGTATTAACCTTTCCTATGTGCATTTGGTCATCTCCATTAAGTATTAACGTTTATTATGTACATTTGGTCATCTCCTTTAAGTATTAACGTTTCTTGTGTGCATTTGGTTATTTCCTTTAAGTATTAACGTTTCCTATGTGCATTTTTAAGTATTAACGTTTCTTATGTGCATTTGGTCATCTCCTTTAAGTATTAACGTTTCCTATGTGCATTTGGTCATCTCCTTTAAGTATTAACGTTTCTTATGTGCATTTGGTCATCTCCTTTAAGTATTAACGTTTATTATGTACATTTGGTCATTTCCTTTAAGTATTAACGTTTATTATGTACATTTGGTCATCTCCTTTAAGTATTAACGTATCTTATGTGCATTTGGTCATTTCCTCTAAGTATTAACATTTCTTATGAACATTTGGTCATCTCCTTTAAGTATTAACGTTTCTTATGGACATTTGGTCATCTCCTTTAAGTATTAACGTTTCTTATGGACATTTGGTCATCTCCTTTAAGTATTAACGTTTCTTATGAACATTTGGTCATCTCCTTTAAGTATTAACGTTTCTTATGTGCATTTGGTCATTTCCTTTAAGTATTAACATTTCTAATGTGCATTTGGTTATATCCTTTAAGTATTAACCTTTCTTATGTAGATTTGGTCATCTCCTTTAAGTATTAACGTTTCTTATGAACATTTCGTCATCTCCTTTAAGTATTAACGTTTCTTATGAACATTTCGTCATCTCCTTTAAGTATTGACTGATTAGTGTTTTAACTTTATATTTTTAAGTTATTTTCAAATATTTTTAATAAATTGATATAGGCTGAAACGTTAAAAGAAATGTATATTAAGAGACATATTCTTACTTCGTCAACTGTATATTAATTAAAGAAATGTATACTAAAAGATATATTCTTACTTGGTCAACTGTATATTAATTTATGGATCTTATTTTAGGACTACATATTTTCCTGGTTTTGGCTGTTAACCTGCTGAGCTGAAGAAGTGTGCTTTAATTTAGGCATTTTAAAAATTCAAATGTGTTATAGGTTAAACCTGCAGGTTATTATAAAGCTCTAGCCAAGGGTTCTGAGTGGACAAAGTTTATAGATATTGCATCAGTAGTACTATAATTTGATTGTACATGCTTGTAATTTGATAATTTTTTTACACAGAACTGGGTTAATTGCTTTTTTGTTAAATCTAAATGACTAGGAGGTTTGTAAGGTATTAGCTGTGGTTGTTGAAATGAATAGTGTATTACTCTTTATTATAATATAAAGTCATTTCAGAAATGTTGTTTGTTATCAAGCACAAAGGGCTATCTGTGTTCTCTCCATCACAGGTGTCAAATATTATTTTGTTGCTAACATGAAAAAATCATTTTGTACTTGGACTGACTTAGTAATGCTGTTGTAAGCTCAGATCATTTATAAAAATACTTTATTAAAAATGTGATTTCTTTTTGTGTACAATAAGCATGTAATATTTACTTCTTTTTTTTATTTCATGAAGGTGCACTCAGCAAATTTAAAGCTATATCATGGTGGTTACAAGATTGGTCAAAATGATCACACCTGTACTTGAAGAGTTAAATTTTAATCTGAAAAATATGTTTTGATCATGTTATTTTAAAATGAAACCATTTTAAAATTGTATAAGAAAATTAAGAGGTGGTAAGACAATTTTTAATGTATAAAATTTTTTTCTTAGTAATACTCAGCTATAAATTAGTGAAAAATTACAAAATAAGGAAACTTAATACATATATGTATATACTTTTCAGTGTGGAGTTCCTATTAAACATGAAAGAATAGATTCCAAACAATGGGTAACTGCAGGGACAACCTTAAGAAATGTATGGAGTTCAAAGTTTTGTCAACAGCCTCTATTGAATCTATTTCATAGACTCAAAGTTCATGTTCAAGTATGCCTTATTTTTTACAAGTGACTGTTAGTATATATTAGTGCACGTTATTAAACATTAACTAATAGTTTCACTCCAGCTCTTCCTTTTAGTTTTCATAAGTAATTGTCTTTAAGTTAAACGTGATCAGTGTTGTTCATAAACAATAACACATGATGTTTTAATAGTTATTTCAGTTTGAATCTGAAACCCTATCCAAACTTTAAAGATACTGATAATATTTGTTTAAGGTTTTACTAATTGTATGTTTTTTTACTTTCTAAAGTTGTGAAGTTTTTAAAACATTCTTTGTTTAGGCAAAGTATTCATGATGAAACTTTGAAGAATGGACTGCAACTGCCTGTGGTGGAAAAACAAGTGTTTTGGACGACGTTTTGAACATCTTCCGATTTTTGTCTTTAGGCCAGTATGTGTGTGTGTAGATGTTGTCAGTCTTTTATAGTGTCCTGGTGGATTGTGGAGAAACAGTGACAATCCAATCAGTCATAACACGCTCTTCACAAACCACCGGGACACTATAAAAGACTGACAATACCTATACACACGCACACTGACCTGAAGACGAAAAGGCGGAAGATTTTTGAAACATCGTCCTCTACCCTTGTGTCTCCACAACAGGCAGTTGCCATCCATTCCACAAAGTTTCGTTTTTAAAATGTTATTTCAAAATTAGTAGGTTGACAGTGTTGTGATACAGCTAGCAAGAGATATAATTGTTTTACAGCCAATGAAAGTAAAATAATGGTCACAGGTGAGCCATCACAGTATATTAAGTTGTTCTTAGTAATGATGATACACCAGGTGAACCATCACAGTATATAGACAAAAATCTATAAGATTCCCACTTTGGTATTCTAAATTCAGATAATTATAAAACAAAAATAATTACAAAACGTACAACAAACCTTTGTTCATTATAGAACAGAATTTTAAGTACTGTCCTTGTAACAAGAACACGACTTTCACTGGGAGTAAACCAGGGATGGATACAGAGGGGGGGGATGCATCCCCCACACTGACCATACCAAAATTGTGTACGATTGCTTGTAACTTGATATTTTGGAATAAAATCAATAAACGAAAATTCATAGTCATATATGTTTCTTTTATTTGTTTCTAAATGAATTTCATGAAATTTACGCTGCAGTAAAAAAAAAAAAAATTACTTCTGGTCAGGTTTAACTCACTGTTACTTAGTCGATCATACTCCCCCTACCAAAAAAATCCTGTATCCACCCCTGTACTAAAACTGAAGGTTTGATTACATCTTTATTGATGTAATTTATAAATATAATTTTAAGACATGGAGCTTAAAATACTTATTTTTTCAATAAACGGTACCACATTTAACAGATAAAAAATTACTGTTTATATTACCACAAACCGAACGCTTTTCCCCTGCAGTACTTTCTGTAAAATGATTTTTTTTCAGAAAATGTTTACTTTTTCTAAATTTTTCAATACGACGCTATCTAAAACACTAATTACTAAGCCTCTCTCAGGTTTTAGAGTAACGTAATTGTTTCTCATTTCAGAAATGTAATTCAGATTTATAGAATGACCTTATGTGAACATAATATTTACACAAAACTTTATGCCTACAAATCGTACTTGTCGAAGTATCCTTGGAATGCAATGTGAGAAACCTTTTCATCCAAAATATTGTTCTTTCTTCGCACCGTTTGGTTTTTATTTTAATATCTGGTCTCCTTAGTTACTGTATAGAAATATTTACTAATACTGTGGTTCCGTTTTATTGTTGTCTTTCACAGTTTGTATTGGTTGGAGGTGTAACAATACTGGTGAATCAGTTTTGTAAAGATATGACGTAAGTGAAATAGAATGAAAATAACAGAAATATAAAACTGGTGAGGGATAAGTGGGAAAAGTTAGACGTTAAAAGTTGAGTTATAAAAATAAAAATATCCTTTTAAACTTAGTTAAGGAGTTGTACATAGTGTAAATAAAGGGTCGTTCTTCACGATCACGTGTGTAAATTTGTTAGTGAAGATCTCAGAATAACAAGTTTGATATGTGAAAAGTCATACTGGTCATCTGAAGATTTATATGTATATTTGTATTACATGAAATATAAAAATAGAGAGAACCATAAAATGTTTTATGATTAGGTTAAAGTACACAAATAGATGCTGCTGAGAAAAAAAACGTTTAAAGTTGAAAGGATAATTAATTTACTCGCAGTGATAAAAACACTATACGATAGTGTGACACTCTAGAATAAATGTGTTAAATGGGTTTTGTTTTTCTGTTTAATGTTCCACATTTGTATGAGAAGCGTTCTATTACGAACCATTCAACAATAACACACCGTTACGTCACATGTTGATATGTATATGATAGTGTTATTAACTCATAACAAGTTAGTGTAGAACGTCCTGTTTGTTGTCAACATTTTTCATACCTGTTCTACAGTTATGTAAATAGTTAATATTGAACTTTACTTTCATCCGTAGCTTTTCACACTCAACACGAGGAGTGCCCGTCATATACAGAAGATAGATGAACTGACGAGCAGACACCACGGTTCACAGTATACGATGGCCCGGCATGACCAAGCGTGTTAAGGCGTGCAACTCGTAATCTGAGGGTCGCGGGTTCGCATCATTCCCTTCGCGCCAAACATGCTCGCCCTTTTAGCCGTGGGGGCGTTATAATGTGACGGTCTATCCCACTATTCGTTGGTAAAAGAGTAGCCCAAGAGTTGGCGGTGGGTGGTGATGACTAGCTGCCTTCCCTCTAGTCTTACACTGCTAAATTAGGGACGGCTAGCACAGATAGCCCTCGAGTAGCTTTGTGCGAAATTCAAAACAAACACACACAGTATACATAAAATAATCACATTCAGATGTTGACTACAGCTACTTTGAAAGTCGGTCTTCATTGGTGGTTGTTCAGTCTATCAAGTAATAAAGATTTGTTAACAAACACATCCATAGACTTTGAGATTAGAGGTTAAAATTAATTTAAAATATTAACTGTTTACTGTATAATCTGGTCACATGTAAACAAACATGAAAGTGTGGATGGATTTCATATTTCTTTGTGACTTACATTGAATAAATGTTACAAAATTATAAATTTTGAGTAAAACTGTTCGTACAGATTTATAATTATTTTTACATTTTACTTTAAATGTCAAAGTAAACCTTGACATTTGCTTTTTTTCAGAATTCAAGCTTCGTCACGTTATTCGAAAGTTTCTCAAATTTAAAGAACCAAACCAAAATTTTCGTCAGCTTATCAAATTTCTCTAAAGAGACTTGGTTTGTTTTAAATTTGGCTCCAAGCTACCCAAGGATTATCTTCACTAGTCGTCCGTAATTTAGCAGTGAAAGAAGAGAGGCACCTAGAAATCACTACACACCAACAACTCATTCACACACACACAAACTTACTGAAACAGTTCAATGTGTACTCTACTTACCTTACGATCGTTGTTGCCAGTGTTCAATACACCGGTGTACTAAACAAGTGGTACCAGTGGACCGAAGACAAATTCCTCGACGTGAACATGTTCAAAATTTGAGGCTGAATTGATTGACTAATAGCGTTCATTCCTAGTTTCATCCTGGCGACCTGATTGTTAACCTAAGTAATTGTAACATAAATAATCAGAGTAAATCAGTTCTAGCTAAAGGTCTTTATTTCTCTTTTCCACCACTTAAATTCAGTGTATATAGTTTTAAGAAATGAAGTTTAAGAGAAAAACTTCTTTCAATAAACGGTACCATAGTTAATACATAAAAAATTACTGTTTGTATCAGCACAATCCGAATACTTTTCCCCTGCAGTACTTGATGTAAAAAAATCTTTATTTTTTTCTTAGAAACCTTCACTTTTTTCTAAAAGTTTTCAGAATCACGCTATCGAAAACAGCTCAGTGTTCGCTAACACTAATTACTAAGCCTCTGGCAGAGTTAAGAGTAACGTAAATGATATTTCCAAAATGTGCAACTTTTGTTTCTTATTTCAAGAATTTAATTCAGATTTATCGAATGATCTTATGTGAATATACAATTAAAATATTTATACAAAACTTTATACCTACAAATTGTACTGGTCGAAGTACCCATGAAATGCAAGGTGAGAAACTTTTCACCATAAAATTTAGTTCTTTCTTCGCACAGCTCGGTTCTTACTTTAAGATTTCGTCTCCTTAGTTACTGTATGCAAGTATTCAATAATATTATGCTTACATTTTATTGTTGTCTTTCTCAGTTTGTATTGGTTAGAAATCAAGCAATATATCATGCTTGAAGCACCTGGCTGCCAGATGTTCACAGTGAATAACACAGTGAACAGGGAGAAACTCTGTAAAGCTGGGATCACTTTTCATAAGTGCAATTAATCCTTCATTTTTCCCCACCATTGCAGGTGCTACATCTGTTGCACACTGACGAGTTTACCCAGTGGAATATCAGTATTTGTTCTGTCAAACGCATATTTAATGTCAACACCACGAGTTGTTTTTTTTCAGTGCCAGAAAGTCCAACATTTTTTTCACAGTTACATCAGAGGAAACATAACGAATAAATACCGCCAGTTGTGAGTTGTCTTGTATGACTGTAGATTCGTCAAGGGCTAAGCTGAATGCAAGAGAATTCTTTAAATCATTTTGCATTTCGCGTGCGACTTCAGTGCTGATCTGGGAGATACGTCTCTCTTTAGTGTGGCGTGAAGCTACTGGTTGTGCTGTTAATCACTGAAGTTTTGTGTTATTTGAAAGTGACACTGCAGTAACTTCAGCGATATTCTTGTTAACAAATTCACCATAATAATATAGGCGTTTAGTACGAGAAATATTCCATTATATAACAAAACTAGCTACATTCGTTGTATCAACTTCCTTACTGAACATTGTAAACAGTATCTCCTGGCCATTTATTGATGATTTTAACACAGTTAAATTCTTTTTTCTGTAATTATGATTTAGGTGGATAATCAGACGATACGTTTGTGTGATTTTTTTCATAGTGGCGTTTCAAGTTACTGGCTTTGTAATGACTGAGTAACACGTTGCAGGTAATATATAAAGATTTACCTCCTTTAACGGTGAATGTAAAATATTCCGCCCACTCTGGCTTAAAATTTCTGTTTTCATCTACACACTTTCGCTTCTTACAATTTGATGACGTCAACTTCCTTCACAAAATTTTCACAGACACAGTGAAAAAAAGCATTACTTTTAAAAAAAAATTTACGTAATACATTGTTTAAACCATTGTTTTAACTATAAACGACAACAGCTAAGTATTTACAAATACAATGGTACCTCGGTTCTCGAAATTAATCCGTTTCAGAAGGCAGTTCATTAACCGAATCAATTTTTCCCATAAGAAATTTGTTTTCTTTTTTGAATTTCGCACAAAGCTACTCGAGGGCCATCTGTGCTAGCCGTCCCTAATTTAGTAGTGTAAGCTGGTGAGTAAAAGTGGCTCACAGAACTGTTATTGCAGTGGTTCTCAACCTTTTTGTATGTTTCAAGAAATCATTCTCTTCTTTAAGGTCGATTCTTGACAGTGTTTCGAACTCTTTGGCTGACATGTTGTAGATAACTAGTTTTTCTTCGTGGTCAATGTGGAGCCCAAGACGTTACCAAAGATGTGGGAAATGGCTTGTGTCCATAAAAACTTTAAACACAATACAATAATACTACGAAATACTTAACAACTATAGTTACCTAATAAACGGTAAGATTAATCTTTCACTGAATATCAAAATCAATACTCATGAATAAACTAACTTTCATTTAAACAAAACTATTTCTTAAATAAATTTGTTCCGACGAAAGTTTTGAAATTATTCAACTGAAACTTAGGTTTAACGTTGAAAATATGCCTCTTTTTAGAGTAAATTGGTAGACATCACGAAAAACCATGAGGTTTTAAAAGTCTCATTGTAAAAAAGGGTTTCATATGCTAAATAATTACAATGGTCAACACATTCAACAAACATTGATATTTTTTGTTCACAGAATTCATTTGACTGACGTACAATAACGTTCTCCATTTTTTAAACTGTTTTGACCACTTTTGTATTTACATGTTTTAACTCTGGTGTAGTATTTATCTATTATTTACAAATGAAAATGTTGTTCTAAATGTCTGTTCATAGATCCTACACAGTCTCCTGTGTATATATGTTTCTACTTAACAACAAACAAGGCCCGGCATGGCCTAGCGCGTAAGGCGTGCGAGTCGTAATTCGAGGTTCGCGCCCGCGTCGCGCTAAACATGCTCGCCCTCCCAGCCGTGGGGGTGTATAATGTTACGGTCAATCCCACTATTCGTTGGTAAAAGAGTAGCCCTAGAGTTGGCGGTGGGTGGTGATGACTAGCTGCCTTCCCTCTAGTCTTACACTGCTAAATTCCCAAACAAACAAACAACAAACAAATCAACTAACTACTCACAGGACCAATGGTTAACAATTTTGTTGGAAGAAAGTCTTCTTTTATGAGCTAGAAACATCAAACAAGACCAGCACCAATGAAAATAGGTATGACAGATGAAAGATAAAGACCACTATCGACACATAGTTGTGCTGCGTATTGACACTGCTAGAACCCTGGTTTTGATACCTGTGGTGAGCAGAGCACACATATAGATCTTTATGCTTAAATATAAAACAAAAGATAAAAGTGAAACGCAATTGAATCCATTCTTGGAAATTTTGCTTCAGTTCATATTAAACAGTCAACGTACCAACAAAGTTTTGAATTCCTCAAAATCTGTTATAAATAGGTAACCAGGAACAGGGCTTATAAAACGTGGAAGATAACGATATTTACTTTCTGATCTTATATTTCTCAGACAGCTCATAATCTAGAACTCTCAACTATTTTACATCAACATAGAATGAGGAATAGCAGGATAACATTTCCGTAACTTTCAAAATAATGTAATTACATTTTTTTAAAATAAATGTTTCTGTGAATATAAACCTAAAATTTGTGTCAGAAAGAATTTACCTAAAATAGTTATTGTTTATTTAAATACAAGGGTTTTATTTCCATAGTGTGCTTCGACTTTGGAAGCAGTATTTTTAACATACGAAAAGAGTACCTGCTAACATTTCATGGCTTTAACGTTTCACTTAACTAAAACTAGAATCTCCAATCATCTCTTAAATAACACTTTGACTTTATATTTGTATTTGATATGGCTGTTTAGTAGGCATTTAAATGTGCTATGCTGATAAAAAGAAAATAATGTGTACATTCGATACGACAGAAAAGTAATTTCTAACGCCAAGAATAACTAAGAAATAATTTAAATAAACGTACCCACTAAACTGTGGTGTTTCCATGTAAGATCGTTACTATTACTATTTGTAAAGCGATACTGTAGATCAAATGAAAAGAAATAATCTGTGTAAGTTTCAATGTGTATTATTGTACTTATTATAAATCATACTTTCACAATCTAAAACTGAATCATCTATTAAAACATACCTTTTCAGTACGTCACTATATTACTGAAAAAAGACAAGGGTTCGATTCCCCTGGATGGGCTCAGCAGATAGCCGATGTGGCTTTACTATAAGAAACACACACACACACGTGTGTTTTTTCAAAAGAATCTTTATTTGAGCTACAGATACAAAAAAGACATTACACCAACATAGAATGAGGAATAGCAGAATTACGTAACTGTTTCTTTATTTAAATTTTACATAATTTTGTTTTTAAACGGTTATTCAATTAGTGATTTTAACATCAAAATAAATTTTCCACACAAAGCTATGAACTTCAAGGAAGTAGTCATGGAAATTGTACTGTTCTCAAATAACATGAGCAAAAACTATTAATTTGGTTAATATTAGTACACATAAAGTTGAAAGTAGTAACTACTAAGTCTAATTCAAATTAAAAATATACTTCTTATGTTTTCCAAAATTTCAATCTCTTTATGATACGATGAACTGCATTTTTAATTGTAGTCATGTTTGGCCTTGGTTGTTCTTCTCGGATGATGCGTTCGTTGTCTGTAAAGCAACCATTGGGTTGTGAGATTTTCAGTTGATTTATTGCGCCACTCAGAAGAACACGTGATGGTGTATCCTAGTTTTGACACAGATTGAAACAGAAGGCAATTATATATTGTCTTTACAAACTTGTAATACTTTTTTAAAACACGTGGACACCTTCCATCCAAGATGTTTAAAGTGTTTGTCAGCCTTTGGTTTCACTTTTGGTAAAGTTTCCATCAAACTTTTCTTTGAGCCGTGAATCGTCATTAAATATCCACGATCAGTAAATTCCGTCTGAAACACTAATGTTTCATCAATACAGCCGATGAAATAATCCTCACGCTTTTTTTGATCTTGAAGAAGCTTTGGTGATAAAAGAACTTCTGCTGGTTCAGTTTCATAACATGTAATTCCTTGTATGAATGTATTAATACTCGTCTTCAGGAATAATGAAATGTCTTTATATAATGAATAAAGAAAGGGAATATGGTCCCACATCCTTGAAACTGATATTTCTTATCTTCAGGAAGATACCAATGTTGTTCAGGTGCTGGAGTGGTAAGTGAACTGCCTAGTTTACATGTGGAGAGCGTTTCAACTGGAATCCTGTGTCTGATTCCACCAATACTCAAACGTATAGTCTTTATTCCTTCAGGAAACATGGAAAAATATCAAGCTCTACTTATTTTACCTGAGATTTTTATTTCTCAAAATCTCATTATTTTACTTGCTATCGTTCATTAACTTGTCATGTAGTAACTATATTTCATAAATGTGTACATATTTTCATATCTAAGCATTACTTTTTAATTATTGATACGTAATACATTGTTTTATCAATAAACGACAATAACTATCATTGAATAACTTTTCTTTCCACGTTTCCTCATTTCGTAACCAATCAACAAAATACTTGACAGAGTGACGTACGATGGCTTGAGGGGTGAGTTGGAACCTTCATCTTCTATTTAAATAAACGTCACTATACGTGTGCATCTGTTCATTAAACGTTTCCACATTTATTGATAAAAGAGCACCAAACTTGACATAGTGATTCAGTAAGACATGGTCTTCTCTTTTACCAACGAACAGTGAGATTGACCGAAACTTTATAACGCCCCCACGGCTAAATGGGCGAGCATGTTTGGTGCGACGGGGATTCGATACCGCGACCCTCAGATTACGAGTCGAAATGCCTAAACCGACCTGGCCATGCAAGGTCACCAAGACACTTAAGATAATTTGAATTAGGTTGGTGAAGAATCCCAGTGGTGGTGATACTATATTAACAATAATATGAGTAAATGAATAACGTTAATACGTAATATTAATAGTAATTCAGTGGCATGGTGATTTGACGAGCTGTGAAGTGTGATAGATACAAATACAATTAATTGGATACTTTATCATGATAGTAGTTTCATACTTTTGACTCAGAAGTTCCAAACTTATAAAAGGCAATTGTGCAAAGTCAAGTAACAAAATCTTTCATTATAACACCCATTTAATGTTGTGGAATTGTTTGGTATCCTAATAACTTTAGGTTTCAAGCAAAGTAGTTTAACTGTATAGTACTGATAATAGTGTCTCACAAATAATCAGTTAATATTAGATTCACATAAAACAATTTATGGAATAAATATACCCTCCAAGACCAATATATATTGTCTATAATATTTACAGAGCCATTTTTCTATAGTTTTATAATTTGAATTTTGTTAGTTTAGTACTTGTAATTAAACCATGAATTATGATGTTCTTGCTTCATGCGTGAGGTCTAACAAATAGCTTAATATTTAGTAGTAAATATTTATACTGTTGATGTTCATCATTTTAATATTTTTGTATCATTGTTCATAAAACTTAATTATTGTATTAGTTTTTGTAGTATTAGTTGGAAGAGTTCCAGAAGTGAATAAAAATTTAATTTGTAAGAAGAGTTTGGTATAATTGTCACTCTGCTCTCGTGACAATTCTCTAAGCTTTTTGGGCAATGAAAATAAAACTTAATATAATGTGTTAAACACTCTCTGTGTGAAGGTTTATTTGTGAAGTTTTATGAAATTTATTTCTAACATACACCGGTACCATATGTTAGTTCCTTACTAGCTTCTTTCTATATAGTTAACACACTGCATTGAGCACCATGACAGTTATTTCAGATTTTAAATTTAATCACTATGTTCATTCAAGCAAAACCCTTATGATATGTCCTTGGTACAAGTTTATGGAAATTCCAAAGAATGACAAGTATTCTCATACTGATTCATCGGTTGTTAACAGTAAAGTATTACCATGTTGTTTCAGGTGTAAAATATTTGAGTTTTCTTACGTGGTGACATGGAAGAATTAGCCCCACAAAATGGAAAGAATGACAAAATATTTTCTTGTCTTAACACTTTTGTGTTTGTGTTTTCTTATAGCAAAGCTACATCGGACTATCTGTTGAGTCCATCGAACCCCTGATTTTAGCATTGTAACTCCGTAGACTTTCCACTGTAACAGCGGGAGACAACACTTTTGTTCAGTACTGTAATTGAATACTTGTTAGATATGATTTTGGTTTGTTTTGTTTTAAATTTCACGCAAAGCTACTCTCTGCACTAGCCATCCCTAATTTAGCAGTGCAAAAATAGAGGGAAGGCAGCTAGTCACCACTAACCACCGCCAACTCTTGGGCTACTCTTTTATTAACGAATAGTGTGATTAGTCGTAACATTATAACGTCCCCACGACTGAAAGGGCGAGCATGTTTGGTGTGATGGGGATTCGAACCCACGATCTTCAGATTGCGAGTCGAGTGCCTTAACCGCCTGGCCATGCTGTGCTCACTCGGGAGTTACAAATTTACATAAAATTTAGAGATTTATAGAAATATCTGAGACAAAACAGAAAGAACGATAACACCCAGAACAATATTTATTAGAAATACAGGGTTTTCGGAAAGTCACTGTGCACTTATATATTTATTAACAGACATGTTTCAATATCGAATAGGAGGTAAATATGAATGATAATTGCAAAAAATGTTGAAAGTGACCCCCGTTGGCATCAATACAGGCTTGGATCCTTCTTATTTTGTTTCTAAACACCGCTATCAGTTGCTGGCTTGAAATAGACTGAATGAATGCTGTTATCGCTGTTTTCAAAACTACACAGTGACTTTCCGAACACCCTGTATAATCTCACAAAAAAAGCAAATTACAATTGTAGTGTGTTGTAAAATAGAAGGAAAGATAGTTTCACTTGATAACGAACCAGTAGACAGTAGAGATCAAACTTTAACAGAAACTGAAGGACGGTCTTTAACAGGATAATTACAATGTGGTTGGCACAGAGAAATAGCAAGCTTTTCGTGGAACTGTTGACAGTTTAATCCACACTGAAATACAAGGATGAAGGTAATATTGACAACAGTAAGATACACATTTAGTACGAAGTAATCCAAATGGGTGTATAGCCACTATAAAACTACCACTGACAACAGGTGACAGGATGAAAGGTTTTAAGTGGACAATGAAACACACACAACGAGATGACCAAAGTTAGAAACGTGTACTTTTAGCAGGTGCATTCTATATCGAATTATCTGGTAAGGATGAAAGACATTTTGTTTGATGGGATAGAGAAAAATGGATCAATGAAATATTCACAACAATGGTTTGGATTTCACAATTAACATGTTTTACGCTGAATAGGCTTATATAAAAACTGAGAAAGTTAATTAAAAGGCTTAGCTGAACTGTGGAGAGTAACACGGGACATTTGTAACGATAATCCAAATTACATATTGACAAACGGTAGAGCAGCATGAGAAAACGGTGTGATGTTTCATGTGATGAGAAGGTCTCACATCAAAATGGTAATCACGCCCCTCGTCATGTTGACAAAACGTTAAAATCCCTTCACTATTGATCTCTTTTAGTAGGATGGTCAAATTCCTGAACTCTTTATGGTTATTATTCTGTTAAAGATCTCAATGCCGTAAGATAAACCAGATAGTAAAACTTGTGTCTATAAAGATAGTAACGAAGATGGTACACTACATGGAAATTTCTAAAAACGCTTTATCAAAAGTATAGCATCTTTTTACGCAGTTATTTCATGACTTCCTTATATAGAAAAAAAGATTTTCCTTTCTCTCCTATTACACTATTTTTTCTAGTGATGGTGAGCTTTTGGTAAGATAACACTGGTATTGTGGTAAAACTTTCTTTTGGAATACTTAAATTCTTTTTTTCTCTCAATCTTATCTTAATCATTGGGATAAAATATTATGGTATGGAAATCTATACTCTAACATACTCCATTGATAATTAGAGAGTTAAACAGCAGTATCGAATCATATGGCATGGTAATCTATACTTTAACATACTCCATTAATAGGTAGAGAGTTAGACAGTAGGATAAAATCATATGGTATGGTGATCTATACTCTAACACACCCATAAAATAGCAATGGGTGGTAAGCAGTGTCAGAAAAGTCCCTAGTAACGGGGGGTAAGCAGTGGGGAAATGTCCCAAGCAACAAGTAGATAAGCAGTGGGGGAAATGCCCCTAGCAATGGAGGTAAGTTGTGGTGGAAATGTCTCTAGTATCGGGAGTAAGCTGTGTGTCAAATGGCCCAAGCAACGGGCGGGTATCAGCGGGGGAAATGTCCCAAGCAACAGTGAGGTAAGCAGTGAGGGAAATTCCCTGAAAACGGGGGTAAGCAATGGGATGTCCCTAACAACGGGGGGTAAGCAGTGTCGGAAAAGTCCCTACCAACGGGGAATAAGCAGTGTCGGAAATGTCCCTAGCAATGGGGGGTAAGCAGTGTCGAAAATGTCCCTAGCAACGGGGTAAGCAATTTTGGAAATGTCCCTTGAAACGGGGGGTAAGCAGTATTGGAAATCTCCCAAGCAACATTTGGGTAAGAAGTGTTGGAAATGTACCAAGCAACGAGTGGTTAAGCACTGTTGTAAATGTCTCTAGCATCGGGGAATAAGCAGTGATGATGATGATGATACTAATGATGATGATACCACTGATGATAATGATGATAACGACACTAATGATGATGATGATGATACCACTGATGATAATGATGATAACGACACTAATGATGATGATACTACTGATGATGATGATCATGATGATACTATGATGATGATGATGATGATGATGATGATGATATGATGATGATGATGATGATGATGATGATGATGATAATGATGATAATACCATGATGATGATACCATGATGATGATACCACTGATGATGATGATGATGATACTGATGATGATGATGATGATACCAATGATACTAATGATGATGATGATGATACCATGATGATGATGATGATACCACTGATGATAATGATGATAACGATACTAATTATGATAATGATGATGATACCATTGATAATAATGATGATGACACCAATAATGATGATGATGATACAAAAGTTAATAATGATGATGATGATACAAAAGATAATAATGATGATGATGATATGATATTAATGATGATGATAATGATGATGATACAAAAAATAATAATAATGATGATGATGATACAAAAAGATAATAATGATGATGATGATGATGATATTAATGATGATACTAATGATGATGATACAAAAGATAATAATGATGATGATGATGATGATATTAATGATGATACTAATGATGGTGATGATACTTGATCGTCAGCTTTTAGATTATTATAATCAAATCACAAGGGTGCCAGCTCTTAGACTATAATAATTACATCACTTGACCGTCAGCTTTTAGACTATTATAATCAAATCACATGACTACCAACTCTTGGACTATTATGATTACATCATTTGACCATCACTCTTACGGTATACTGAAAACCACAAAGTGCTTGCGCCATTTGTTTCTGCAATGGGATGCGAACCACGGATCCACAATCCAACACGTTAAGTGCTAAATCACATCCTGCCCAGAGAGAACGAGCGAGCCACATAAGAGGAAAAATGTGCTTGAGTAAAAGACAAATGTTGGAAGAGAATTCTTCTTTAGATACGATGTGTTTTGTCTACATTTATATTGCATTAAAATATTGTAAATAAACAATGTATATCAAAACTTTGTTTTCTGATGTCATTTGTGTTATTTATACGATAAAACTTAAATCATCAATCTCATACACTGGCACAGTTTTCTTTATTCTTATACAAGACGGTAGAGTACGTTTTGACACCGGAAATCCGATAAATATCTTTAATGGTTCATGTGCAACATGTGTGTTTCACACGTCTCACGCTACTGTTTAAAATAGCAATATTTAGAATGTGAAATTATATTGAAAATTGCTTCGGTCACGGATGACGTTATTCACAGTTCTTGCTCCTAAAGGACAAGAAAGGATGTTTAGTTACGTACAGGAGAAAGTTATTCGTCAAGAAGAAAATGATCGAAAAAGTGCATTGATTGTCTACCGAGAAACCACGATAGCTCAGAAGAGAGTTTTAATATCAATAACAGTGGTTGTACACGCACGACACAACCTCGGACATGCGCATTTTATTTCACAGAAGATGTTTATCTTCTGTTTACTTACGAAAGCTTAAAGAAATTTAGGTGTATGTTTTTTTGACAACACTGGGAAAAGTCGGCTATTTCTATAATTCGTTTTTGGTTTGTTTGTTTTTTTGACAAACTTCAGAAACATTTCTATCTTAAAAATCTAACCGCGTCTTGACCATTTGGCACGATCGCGAAATCTAATATAAGAATCAGAGTACTTTATTTCTATGAGGGAGTTAATGTGGACAACATTACATTCAAGAAAGTGGCGCCACAATAAAGATTTTCTATCAGAAATTGGGTCAAAGATCAAACTGTTTCAGGTCAACACTACATTCCAAAAAGGTGGTGCGGTAATACAGATTACCTATTAGAGATTGGGTCAAAGATAAAATATTTCGGGTCAACATGACATTCGAGAAAGGTGGCGTCACAGTAAAATTTCCTGTTAGAGATTAGGTCAAAGTTAAAACTGTCTCAACGATTTCCGCTTCGCGCCGCCGTTTCATTTCTGTATGAGAAGTTAAAGTTTAACGTGATCATAAAAGATATTGTGTAGAAAAACCCAGACTAACTTTCGGTTGGGACAAGTTCTTTTGTTGAAGACTACAGCAATAATTATGATCTCCACGCCCCACAGGTTTATAACCAATGTCACTCCCTTGAATTAACTCTAGTAACACTCAACAAGCGTGTTAAGGCGTGCGACTTGTAATCTGAAGGTCGTGGTTTCGCATCCCCGTCGCGCCAAACATGCTCGCTCTTTCAGCCGTAGGGCGTTAAAATGTAAGGGTCAGTATTTGTTGGTAAAAGAGTAGCTCAAGAGTTGGCGGTGGGTGGTGATGACTAGCTGCCTTCCCTTTAGTCTTACACTGCTAAATTAGGGGCCCTCGAGTAGCTTTGCGCGAAATTCAAAAATGAACAAACACTCAACAATGTTTAACCTCCAGAACAGTATAATTATTCTTAATACACTCCAACAAATAATATCAACAAAAGAGTGTCTTTCAGAGCTCAACCTGTGTTATAGCAGAAACAATCATATTGTAGTGTCTTTCAGAACAATTACTGGTGATTTTAACAGGGGCGTTTCGGATGAGAAACTTTTTACAACAAACGTGAGCAAACAAGTTGTAATGAGTGTCATTGTAAATATACGTTTTACTCAAGCACGTGAATATTGTATGCGTACTCTCAGTTTGTGTATACAAATATTTCTACAATAAATTTTAAAATTATAATCACTGCCGTATAACTCTGTTTTACACAAGGAAATCAGGAAGGTTTTACCTAAGATTAAAAGAGAAGAGAAAATGTAATATTTCGTTTTTAAAAACAACATATTTTGATTGATGTGTAGCTACGCCTTCTCCGACCTCTTTCGTTTAACATTTTATTGCCTTGTAACTAGGCCTGTTGCCGGGAGTGTAGGTGTGTCATAATTATTTTGTTCGAGTCAAAATGTTGGTTGTATTTCTGTTTGTATTTATTATATGTGTGTATTGCATGCGACTCCCACGTGGTTAATGTCGTATCCTAAACTTAGTGTTAAGTTTTTTACAGAGAGCTTTCGCTCTAGCTTGTGAGTATTGAATATAATGATCATGCGGCCGTGCTTCTAATTCCCTAAGTAATCTTGCCCCTGTGAAAAATTTTTGGTGACCCCTGAGCTAGAAACAAACAGAAATACAACCAACATTTTATTTACCAAAAGGTTATCAAAGAAGGTGACATTAGCAAAACAATTGTCATATCGCACATAGTGAGTACATATCTAAATTTCACTAAGCTGCAAAAAAGTTAGTGAGATTTATGAAATTGGCGTTTGGCTTTTAAAATATCTTCAATGTTTGGTTCTGAATTGCTGCATTGAATCATTAGAATTGCTTTCAAATGTTCATCAGTCAACCTTGATCGACGTACCGACATCACATACTTCATTTTGAAAATGCTTATTCACAGACATAAGTTGTTCCGCACATTCATGCCATACCAGATTCGTACTGCTTCAGCTTTGGAAAATCATCATCAGGTATGCAGCTGTAAAATGCAATAAGTTGCTTCTCTCTGTGTTTTGCTTTCAACAAGTCATTTCCTTGCAAATCGATGACCTCCAGCTGAAGTTCCACTGGCACGTCATCAATGACACAATCAAAAAGAATTTTGAAAAAGGAGAACGTCACTTTCGATTCTGTCGAGATCCAAAATCTCTCTAAAATGCTTATTTAAATCACCAATAATCTTTTCTGAAACTCCAGGTTGACATCTTCTGTGATTCCAGCATGAAACTCATTGAAACACTAAAATGAGAGAGGTTCCTCCTTCCAAATGTGCTTCAAACAATGACAGCTTTCTCCAAAATCCTTTAATGATTCTATAGAGAACACAGGCAAAGTTATTCTCACCCTGAAGTTTCAAGTTCAATTCATTCATGTGATGTCAATCAAAATTGACAACTTTGACAACCAGGTTGGATCCGACAGAAGTGGATCGGCTCTATATTTCTCGATAAAATTATATCTATTTCTCTTCTCAGCTTATAAAAACGAGACAAGACGTTACCGCAGCTGAGCCACCTCACCGCCGTGTGATAAGGCAAGTCACAGAAATCCGAATCAATTTCTTCAAGAAACACCTTGAACTGGCGATGATTAAGTGCATGACTCCGAATGAAATTCACTGCAGAAATGACTTGTTTCAGTACGCAAGAAATATCTAAGTCTTTTCTACAGAGTGCTTGCTCGTGTATGATGCAGTGTATGAACAGAGCGCTTCAGAGTTGAAGATCTTCCAACTGTTTCCTGATCAGACCCGTCTTTACTCCAGCCATGTTTCTTCCTCCATCAACTGTAACACCTCTAAGCTGATTCCACTGAAGGCTATAGTCTTTCAAAGTTTTATGCACTTCCATGAAAATGTCTTCTCCACTTGTTCTTCCGTGCGTGCTGCAAACTGATGCCAACTCTTCCGTGATCTGAAAGTCCAAATTAACTCCACGAATGAACACGAGAAATTGTGACGTACTTGAGAGATCAGTAGACTCATCCTGTGCCAGAGAATACCATAGGGAGTTTCTAGCTTTTTGGCGTATCTGTAATGCGATGTTCTCTCCAAGTTCTTCTGCTCTCCGTACAACTGAAGTTGCTGAAAGGCAAATTGTCTTTTCAGGACACAGCTCATTTGCTGCTTCCATCATACGCTCTTTGATGAAGTTGTCGTCAATAAAGGTTTTCCTCGCTCTGCCATCCTATGCACTATTTTGTAACTTGTACGAGTGACAGATTCATTTTCAGCAAACTTTCTCGTGAAGAGATTCTTTTGAGATTCAAAACCACGTATCATGGATTCAAATTTCTCAGAACGGAACTTTCCTGAAAATTTCAAATATGTTGATCGATGTTTTGTTTCATAGTGACGCCGAAGACTATACTTTTTTAAAATGGCAACACTTTCTGTGCATATCACACAAGTAGCTTTCTGTTTTCTTGTTTCCACAAAGTGCTTTTCTCCCCATTCATTCTTGACGACACTCAGAGTCCACTTTTCTTCTTTTAAAAGCAGTCATAACGATGGGTGAAAAAACAGGATCTGAAAATGAAAAACACAGAACGCTGTGAGAAAAGTATTGTACTGGTCCAAGAACGCACAAACAAAATATATTGAAACGTACCTTTGGCACGAAACTTACCTAAGAACGAGTTACGAAAAGCTCATAACCCGACTACTAAGAGAAATGAGCTTGCTGAAGCGGTAACCCAAGCCCGCTGAATTTACAAGACGAGTCGATAGGACGAGGGTTAAGTCTGTACTTGTTTTCGAAATCCAAATGCTTTATAGATACGTGCCCCGATATGAATAAACGGGCAGCAAGGACGAAAGAAGAATTTTCCTATTGGTTAAAATGCGCGTGACAGCCTTGTTTCTTTTTATGATAACGTCTTGTATTTGTCAGCTTGAAGCGACCATCGGTGTGATTTATTTTGTTATGACAGTCGGACATTTTAATTTCAAGCGGCTAGCTGCTGGCGGGCCGGTCAAAATTACCTCGAGGGCCGTAGTTTGGTGACTCCTGGCCTACAACATTCAGTTTGATTTTCTCCTCCATATTTGAGGGTCAAGCAATTGAAAAGTCGAAAGTTCGAGCGACCATGATACTAAAGACGTTCCTTTTTTTTTTTACAGCTGAGAGTGCTTTATAAGTATGATCGTCGATTACATTGTTCGATATGATTTTAAACAACATCTTTATTGCGGAGGGTGTTGACGATTATTTGTCTTTCCTTTCTCGTGATTTGTGAGTCAAAGATAGAGACGGCTGCATTCTATGGCGTTTCTCACCTGGTCATTAAGATTCGTGTTCCCACAGGGAATTTCACATTCAACATCAATATTTTCATGCTTTCTTCCATTAGTGAATTTATTTATTAGTTGGATATTTAATCAGTTCCAAGTCTCTAACCTTGTATTCATTTCTTTTGGTATTCTAACATTTTGTTTGAGATCTCATCTGTTGCAAAGTGCTCTGTTTTTAGTTTTTCTAATTCCTCAGATTTATTCATAACCTTTTAGTTATTTTATATATTTTCATTTTAAGACGAAAAATAAATAAAATCATTGTTCATTAGTCACAACCGATCAACAATAACAATAAGAGGTGCTTCAATGTGTTAAAAGTTCAGCTGTCTTTACCTTTCCATCTTCCTATCTTTATCAGGTTGTTTTCCTGTCTTTATCTATCCGCCTGTCTGTCTTTACCTATTAGTCTTTGTGTCTTTATATACCAGTCTTTCTTCTTTTTATCAATGCGTTTTCTTGGCTAATTCAACAGTTTTCCTGTTATTATACACCTGTCATCAAGGTACTGTTAATATAATCTATAAGTGTACTCACCCATTTCAGTCTCTTGGTGTTGGGCTTCTCTGTGTCACATTTTAACGATCCACAGAAGGTAAAGTTACAGTAAAGTGTGAATGTTGTATTATGTTCTATTTAATATTATAGAGACAAGTTATGGCAGTATCCGTGTAACAACTTAAACAAATGTTTTTCTTTTCTTTTCGAGTTACGAAGGGAGAAGTGTAATGAGTAGAAACAACTGTGTTAGAATTAAAACGTCGTTCCAAACGAATAGTGGGATTGGCCGTACCATTATGACGCTCCCACTGCTGAAAGGGCGAGCATTAAGATGTTTGGTGCGACCGGGATTCGAACCAAATCGAACGCCTTAACCCACCTGGCCATCTTAATGGCCAACCATCTTAATTCAGTGAAGACAGGTTGAGAGGATTACTGTTAAGTCAACAGTGAAACAGCTGTTTCCTTTTGGTTCTGACAGACAACATAACGTATGGACGTTTAAAAGTTTGATTGACGATAAAAGACAAACTGAAAACACGCTTAAAGTTTGTATTTATGATTAACTGCTTATTTTAAACATTAGTTTATTCAGAACCAAAGTAACCAGATGTAAAAACTGAACCTGTCAGGATTAGAACCTCCGATTCTCCAGAGGCGTGGGTTAGAATACCGTTTGATTCTAATTTCTACGAAGTCAGATTTTGGAATAAATGAATAAAACGTGTAAACGGTTCTGTTTCCTGTTAAAGTATTTATATTTTTAAGAAAACCACCAAGCCTAGCCGTCCCTAATATTGAAGTGATAGTCTAGAAGGTAACAATTAACACAACACCACCTACCGTCTACTCTTGGGCTGCTCTTTACCAACAAAAAGCGAGATTGATCGTCACATACAACGCTCCGAAGGCTGAAAGGATGACTACGTTCGAGTACGGGTTTCGATCATGTGACCAGCAGATTGCGAGTCTTGGGCACTAACCACCAGGCGATGCAAAGCCCGCTAAGGGATGCACTGTCACTCTTATAACGCACCAATATATTATAGTGCAGGGAATATTTTACATTATCGCGCGGAATCGAAGTAGATTCGATAGCTCCAAAATCCAGAGATCTACTAGCCCGGACTCAAATTCTAATAGAAAGAGTTGTAAAGTAAACTGTTATGATATGGGGAAAGAGAAGGTTTACAGTGACGTAATATTAAAATGACATCTGAGTATCTGAAGGAAAATCTAATAACAATCAGCGAGTCTTACGGGTCGAACAAGTGTATATGTACATTAACAAGAGGGCATAAAGTTAGGTCAAATACTTTTCCTTTACTGACACGTGCATATAAAGTTCTTCGTGAAGAATGTAACCAGACCCTCTGTCAAGTAATGAAAGTGACTTAGAAGCTGTGGGTAGAGGAAAAAGTAACGTAGACACTTTCCATTATCCGGCTGTAAAACTACAAATCGTTGTTGAGTATTTTTAGTTTATGGTCTGTCTCAATGTGGCAGCAGTTTGAAAGTTTAAACAGATTTTATCGGATGATTATTCAATTGCAAAATTGAAGCACACACACTGTGTTGCATCTGGTAGTTTATTACTACAACTGTAAAGTGTGGGTCTAAAAATGACTTTTATTTTAGCACACTCTTACAGTTTGTGTCTCAGGATTAAAAGTATTGTTACTGGTGCTTAAAAAGAATAAATTCTGACAATTCTCAAATTATGTTTCGTCCTGTTGGTTTATCATTGAACTGTTTCCATGGATAGTATGGTATTATCTTAACAAAGAATTGAGAAATAACTTTTATCAGAGATGTGAATGGTTGTTGATAACAACAGTATCAAACATGCAATCATTAAGTGTTAGAAACAGATTCGCATTTGAAAGATTGGAGAGTACATCAGAAGAAATCAGAGACAAAATACAACTTGGTTATGGAAGGTTATCACATGCAGACTTTAATAAATGATGAACACATTCTTCAGTTTCCTTACATATTTTTACAACACTTGAAGTTACCTTTTTCAAGCCTCTCTGTCGTTTTTAGGTACAAAAGCTTTTCTTTCTTTATTGGACAATGTGTACACCACAACACAAGCTTTCTGGGTTTTTTTTGTTAACCATTCAAACTTTATACTCTTCATTATAGAACATTGATATGTCCTTGTAAAAATACAGTTTATTAAATTTGGTACTTCAGCATAATCATGCCCATTCATGACTGACTTTTAATAAAGTAGGTCATAATTTTGATGACTGAAATATCTGAACATGCAGTGACAGTGGGAGCATCAGCTACAACATCAACATCAATTAACAGTACAAATGTTTTTGTTGTTGAGGGTATAATTGCCCAGGTCTCCCACTCTACTGTGATATGAAAATAGCCTTTTCTGTGTAGCCATGAATTGTTGATCAGTGGGGTTGTTATTGAAGCCACCTTTGACACGGATAGCTGAAAATAATGGCTCATGGTAATCCTGACCCATTTTATAGGTCGATAAATACCTTATAAATTGACTTGAATCTTCCACCATTGGTGTTTTGCGAGAGGTTAAACATTGACTCCATGAAAAAAAAAACAAAGAAATACGAGGTCAGAGATCGGTTAATTCTAATACCTGATAATTTAGCTGTGGAAGGAAAACTGGAGTGCCACGAGAGAAACCCACTTTCACAAACCAGATGCCAAAATATATGTGGATGGGAAGGTCTAAACTAAAGTTGGGAGTTAATAGTTCTTGATTCTGCCGAAAAATATATCTGGTTAGTGCTTGACTTGTAAAGAAAAAAGATAATTGGACAAGATAATCATTACTAAATTGAGATAAAAGACATTAGTAAATAAAGTTGAGAGTATTATTGGGTGAAATGTGCGTTTGCCAAGAGGAGGGAGTAGCTGATAGATCGGTAAACTGGGTTGTAAGCGAGTTATGGTTTACTGCTTCGTTGTAAAATTTAGTGACTCGTTGAAGTAAACGTGTTTTAATAGGTGATATGTTGTGTATTTTATCGAGGTAACAATGGGGAGTATAGCATGGCAAACGGAAGGCAGTCCTAGTAGCCGTGTATTGTAATGTTTGTAATTTTTTTGGTGAGAGAGTCGGGCATGTTACAGAGTAGCATGCAACTATACTCGACCGAGGGGTATAATGTATACGAATATAATAGTTTGAGGGGTACATCCTTTGTTCATACCGCTAATCCTTCAAAGGAAGGAGATGCGTTGACTGAAACGTGATGCAATTATGTTAATATGGGTTGGCCAGTAAGTTTAGAATTAAAATGGACACCTAGAAATTTAACAGATTTTGAGAAGGGGATCACAGTATTATGGATTTTAAGTTGTACCTTGGACATTCTTTTCTTTTACTTTTAAAGCATCTATAAAATAAAATGGCTTGAGATTTGTGAGGATTAAGTGCTTCCTGCCAGTTGTCGCACCATTGCGTGATGGTAGTCTGTACACGATAAGCGGGTTAGTAGACGTACTCCAAACAGCTCTGTCATCGGCGTATTGTGAATCATGAGTGTGAGTAATGGCATGGAAAGAAATGCCATTCACAGAGAATGTATAGCAAAGGGCTGAGCACGGAGTCTTGGGGACTCCCGCTAATATGGGAAACGAGTGAGAGAGTTCATTGTTAACTTTAACTCTGGCGAAAGCTACCTATCCAACGGGTAAAGGTATACGGACTGTTCATGGAGAAAAGCTTATAGAGCAGAGCGTTATGCCACACCGAATCAAAAGCTTGCCTGATATCAAGGAATACGGCTACCTGATTCCGGTTAAAAGTTTGAAATGGAGATTCAGTAACTCAAACGAGGTGATTAGCAGTTTGACGTCGGGAGGCTTTCTGAATATTTGCCAGGAGATTATTAGTCTCAGCGAAGAAAATAAGTCTATTTGTAACTGGGGCGTAGATTTTATACACCCGATGGGGGAGGATGATTTTTGCAACCACTTAGGTGGAATACCGAGCCGACTGACCACCTGGGCATCGCTGGACAATAATGTGTGATAGCTACAACACAAGTAATTGCAAGTTTCTCGAAAATACTTAAACAATCACAAATATATTACATTCCTGTTAAACGCTCATCAAACACGTTGTGATATAATGTCTATAAGCACGTCTATTAAATAAAAGCGTATTACCGTAAAGCACAAGCACTTTATTAGAGGGCAGTTATAATCTGAAATTTCATGGATTAATGAGGGCCACAAACACAGATCTGATGAGCCCTGTTGTAAAATCGAGGCTCAGACTAAAGGGAGCGTAGGGGAGGTGATGTAGGGCGCGTCTGGATCCAAGCAGCCCGAACCTGTCGTTAACTGTACACTAAACGTACACTATGGTCAGCGACTTCGGCAGCTAAGGAGAGTAAGGCGTTCGACAATAAAACCGGCTAGACATGCATGAGAATAAATGGCGTAGGAAAACCGCACAATATAAACATAAGATTGATGCAGCTACAAGCTACAAATGGCCTGCCAGATCCAGATCACAGGAGTTTACGCTTGGGAGCAATATTTTCGAATTTCATGCTCTGTTCAATCTGTTGTGATGAAAAGTTTACTTAATCTTACACCACGTACAAGACGTAGGTAGATTCTGTGATAGTGCTTGCAAGCCTTGCATGTATACTTGGGCTTACTGACTGATACTTACGAACTATCGCTGAGATCGAAAAGTTTAGAAACATGCCTATATTCATCATCATCATCTGCCACTCAATTCCTTAAGGAACATAGGACCGCAATCACTGCGGTTTCCGTAACAGGTTTTTTAAGTGAGTAGGTTGTTAGCCCATTGCACCTAGCCGTCCGTAATTTAGAAGTGTAAGACTAGAGGGAAGGTAGTTAGTCATCACCACCCACCGCCAACTCTTGGGCTACACTTTTTACAAACGAATAGTGGGATTGCTCGTGACATTATAACACACCCACAGCTGGGAGGGCGAGCATGTTTAGCGCGACGCGGACGCGAACCCGCGACCCTCAGATTACGAGTCGCATGCCTTAACGCGCTCGGCCATGCCTATATTAAAGATGTACATTTAGGTTACTGAAAAAGCCTACATCTAAGCCCAATTATGTAATTCGATTGGCAAGAACACGAGAATCACAAGAACAAACACAAATTTGTGAGCCTGTAATGCAATAAAACAATTCAACTGACCAAACTGTAGGGAGGGATGATTGTATGCACCGCCCCCCACCTAAAATGAAGGGGGGGGATGTATCCCCTATTTCCCAGATCTACGCCCCTGCTGGTGGTAATTCTACGATACCCGATGTGTTTGTTTTCTTGTGGGTTTTTTTATTTTGCGCAAAGCTACACAAGGGATGTATGCGCTAGCCGTCCTTAATTTAGCAGTGTAAGACTGGAGGAAGATCAGTTAGTCATCATCACCCACCGCCAACTCTTGGGCTTCTCTTTTACCAACGAATAGTGGAATTGACCGTCGTAGTATAACACCCCTACGGCTGAAAGGGCGAGTATGTTTGGTGCGACGGGGATTCAAACCCGCGATTTTCAGATTACGAGTCAAGCGTCTTAACCACCTGGCCATGTTGGGCCCAACCCGATGTGTATATAGTGTGATCACAGTAATGACCAAAACTTTGTATGTGTTTTAAATAATAGTCTTCGTTACCGTAAAACCAGTTACATGTAATAAAATAATACTTAACCAATAAGTAAACTTAAAACGAAACTATTAAAGTGAGATTTGCTTCTGAAGTATTTTGATACACGTTTTCACATGCTAATACAATTTTGTGTCTTTCAATAAATGCATCAGATAATACGTAATAATTAATACGTATATTAATTATTTTGTCCCAACAGCTTTCATTAACTCTTTTCTTTTCTAAAAAAATATTTAAAAATATTTGAAGTTTGATATTTTTAACCTGTTCGACACTTCAAGCAATACATTAGTTAAAGGACTATATTAGAAATCTCCAGGTTCGGAAGCAACCGTTCCTAATTTACAACTGGTGGTTAGATGTGGGTGGGAGAGTGAATCATTCAGCAGCACCCACTGCATACCTTTAACGGAATGTAACGACACTGAACTACTGCTTTTGTAAAATATTCACTGCTGAAAGTATAAATCATGTATGACAACATTGTGTGCTCTCGAACGTTGGACTTTCGAATATGCAACCTGACATACTAAATGCCCAAGGCGGTGAGTAGTAATGACTAGCTGCCTTCCCTCTTGTTTTACACTGCTAAATTAGGGACGGATAGCACAGATACCTGTCGTGTAGCTTTGGGCGAAATTCAAAACAAACCAAACCAGTCTTTTTGTGTGTGACGTATATTCATCACAGTTAACAGGTGGATCATTGTTGTCAAGTAGACTTTCGGAAAACTCGCGTGATTTGTATAAAAGCAGCCAACCAAGAGTCAAGAGAAAATATTATTGGACAGCTACAGTCAGTGTGCTATAGGTGTATGAAGCCATAACTGTGATTAACGTCTATATTTAATCGGAAACTACAGAACTTGACCAGAAACATTATAGATTTCGAAAATTATCAACCGTTCAACTTCAGTGAGATACTTCGGACGTTATTATTTACGAGGACATTAAATGTCTCCCTCGCCGAAAGAAGTTAACTCGTGTGATTGTGAAGCTATCTAAGAAAGGCGTCATTAGTATAGACGCCAACCAAACTAGCTAACTTAAGCAAGATGTGTGACAATATTTACTCAGAATTAATTTGCTCGTCGTGTATCGTCGATAGAATATTCGGTTCCAGACCGGACATAAGACTCAATACTGTCTGTAAAACTGTTCTTTTTTAGCCGTCATTTGTAATAATTATTAGTAATAACTGTTATTATAAATTGTATTATTTTTATGTTTATATACTAAAATATATTTGTGTTAAAAGAGGAAATTGTGTATATCAATCTTGTTCGCAAATATAAATTTCATACATATTAATAGTTAATTAACAACTAAATTTAAGTTTCAAGTAACTTGGAAACTCTTTTTAAATAATAATAATTCGTAACACTTGTAAGCTAATTTAGTTTGTTTAGAATTAAGCACAAAGCTACACAAGAAACTATCTAGGCTGTGCCAATCATGGGTATCGAAACCCGGTTTTTAAACGTTCAGGTTAATAGTTAATTAACAACTAAATTTAAGTTTCAAGTAACTTGGAAACTCTTTTAAATAATAATTCGTAACACTTGTAAGCTAATTTAGTTTGTTTAGAATTAAGCACAAAGCTACACAAGAGACTATCTAGGCTGTGCCAATCATGGGTATCGAAACCCGGTTTTTAAACGTTCAGGTCCGCAGACATACCGCTGTAAGATAAATGATAAATCAATGTCATTATTAAAAGCACAAACTCACCAAAATAAACTCAAAATTGAATTGAAAAAGGCTCAATTGAATCTTAACAAAATCTATAAGATTTCAACAAAACCTCAATCAAAACATGTCTTAACATCTTTAAAAGATCTATATTATTTGATACACGACAGTTAGAAATAACAATTACACTAAATATAATTATTTTGGATCATACATTTCCAGTCATCATTTGTTCACTATGCAATTTTTCACAAACCACACTGGCTGTACAATGTTTCTTTCATTAAAATTATCGTAACAGCAGAGATATGGCAGTGAAGTCATAACACAGATCAAGCGTTATACGTATAACACTCCTTATATTTTATGAGTACAACCTCACGTGACAGCTAAACAAGTGAGTCTCACCAAACATGCTCGCCCTTTGAGCCGTGGGAGCGTTATAATGTTATGGTTAATCCCACTATTCGTTGGTAAAATGGTAGCCCAAGAGTTGGCGGTGGGTGATGATGACTAGCTGCCTTCCCTCTAGTCTTATACTGCTAAATTAGTGACGGCTAGCACAGGTAGCCCTCGAGTAGCTGTGCGCGAAATTCAAAACAAATCAAGTGATTCGTGGGAGTATTCTTTAATGAACCTGTTTTAGTATGAACAGTTGTAACACTGATGCACCACTCAACGGAAAAATAAAAGATCCCTGAATAAGGTTTACATAAATGAAAATTGTTTTGATGTATCAGTGTCTGTCATCACTGCTGAGCAGTGTTGGATAGTATGAAACGACCAGAAAAGTGTGTTTGAAAGTGCTATCGACTGACATTAGTCACTGCATTCTAACACTTTAAAATTACAATAAGTAATTACGAACAACATTTCCTATTTACAAAATTTAAAATTTTAATGAAGCTGTACAGCTTCCACTGAACATTCTGTTAGTTGTGTTTCTCAAAACGTACTGGTATGGGCGTTAACACTTTATTATTAATACAGCAAAAAACAACGTTTCGACCTTCCTTGGTCATCTTCAGGTTAACAAATAGAGAGTTTGCAACTGACCGTTGCCGGCCGTCCTGAAATACTTTTTATTTCAAGTAGGTTTCTGGTAGTCAAGAAGAATTCTTTTAGTTCCATGAACACATCAAGCAAGAATTAACTCCTGACTTCACATTAAATGGTATAATAAATTATTAAGTTATGAGACTAATTATATCACCTGTCAGGTGGAATTAATGTGTATATATACATATACACACCTCCCCGCTAGTCCAGCGGTATGTCTTCGGATTTACATCGCTAACATCAGGGATTCGATTCCACTCAGTGGGCCGAGAAATTGTCATCCCGGTTGGGGGTTGTGCAGTAGGCTAACAATTGTTGTTGTTGTTGTTTTGAATTTCGCACAAAGTTACTTGAGGGTTATCTGTGCTAGCCGTCCCTAACTTAGCAGTGTAAGATTAGAGTGAAGGCAGCAAGTCATTACCACCCACCGCCAACTCTTGGGCTACTCTGTTACCAACGAATAGTGGGATTGACCGTAACATTATAAAGCCCCACGGCTGAAAGGGCGAGCATGTTTGGTACGACGGGGATGCGAACCCGCGACCCTCAGATTACGAGTCGCACGCTTTAACGCGCTTGGCCATGTTAACAACTGTTGGCTTCTTGTAAGGGTAAGGTTCAGTAGCCAGTGCAATAAATACTTAGTGGATAGAGGAACTACATTTCTCTTCTTAAAATGTCATGTTAGAGGAGGATAGGAACAAAAGAAATGAACCCTTTCATTACAGACTCACTCTGTGTGACTTTGTTCATAATCATCAGTTTCCACACTGTAACTTTTAAAATGATATGTGTATCTTCACAAAATCTGACTAGCTTTCTGTAAATATTACTAGTTTTTTGTATACAAAAAAATTCAAAGTTTTTGATCAAGTATTTCACTAAAATTAAGTTATCTTTTGAAATTCAAGAATTGTTCAAACTGGTCCACTTTCTCTTTTCCTCCTCTTCAAAAACTGCATTACAACAAACTTTAAGTGTTTTCAATCAATGGCAAGTAGTGTAGTGACTAGAAAATATAAGTTTAGGGTTGTAAGATAAAATACACTGTTTAATGTAAGTAGTGTTAATTTTGTGAGTTAATATTTCATGACTGTTTTGTTTCACAGTAAGAAAGTTGAAAGCAGAAGGTTATTGAAAGTTGTGTAATTCATATCAAGGCTACAGAGATTTCTAGAATGCCTCAATGCAAGAAATAAAAAGTGTCAACAACCATATTAAAGATCACAGAGTAGGAAGTGAGCCAAAAGTAAAACCAAGGAAAAGAGAGTTTCAGTCAGAGAGAAGTTAGAAAATGTGAAATGAATCATTTAAAATAGAGAAAAATAGTTTGGCTTGTCAACTGCATTTTAAACCAATTGAATTTGGCTAAAATGAATTTTTGTGAAGAAGAGAACCATACAGTATTTAGATCCAGTTGTGATACATGTAGTGTGAAGAATTTGTCATGTTTCACTTGTTTTGAACATATTTTAAAATAAGTGGAATGCATGCTGTTCATTTATTTTTGAATTTATCTCCAAAATGTGGCAAACACCCATTGTAAAAGAATCCTTAGTCCAACACACCAATTTAAATGATTATATATACTATTTAAAAGTAAGTTTCTAACTGGAATGAAATCAGAACATTGGAATAATTGTGGTTCTTTAAAAAGCTTTGGGAGTGGGTGTGCTTTTAGGTCTAATACACCAGTGTCCAAATGTATTTCATAGTCACCAAAACTGTTTAAAATGTGTTTACATTTTCACCATTTGGAAAAACTGCATTTTTATAATCACCAAAACTGTTTAAAATGTGTTAAAAGTTTTTCTATGTGGCAAAAAATTAACTGTGTTTTTACAGATGGGTAAAAAATAAATAATAATGTTTTCAATTATTTATTAATAGAATTAATTATACTGAAAAATAGGTGGTAGAAGTAAAGCACCAGTTCACCACAGGTCAATAGCTGTTTTGGCATGTGTGAAGTGGTGACCATGTGAACCCCATGGGTCTGAGGGATCCAGGGCATGTGAAAAACAATATTCTTTTCTCTCTTCACATATCTGGTACCAATGAATGTGTTTGATTGTCAAACATAATGAATCTAATAATTACATGTTCTTATTCTGTTTGAAAAGAAGAAAGTCGTGTTTATGTTTATTATTTCCAAAACAAATCTGATTGATAAAATGTTTTAAAATGAATTTATTGCAAATAGAAACAGTTAACTGCTTTATAAGCTTTAATACTTTTAAAGACAAACATATTTATCAATGCATTTGATGCACAAGTAAAGTATTCACATGCTGAACTGGAAACAAGTGTTGATAAGTGGATATTTCTAGGCATCTGTTAAAAAAACCTTGCAAGAATTTTTTAAAATTATTTTCCTGATTCAGTAAAGTGAAACTTCAATTACTCAGGAGCCTCTTGTTGGGAAAGTTTTGTTTACATATTTTGACATACATGCTGTTTTGCCTATCTTCATGAAAAGTAATTAAAGGTTGTTTAATCAAATTATAGATGATAACAACCAGAGTAACCAGACAATAATAAAGCTGTATTGTACTTAATTTTACCCTTCTTTCATAAATCAACAAACATGGCAGTGGACTTGAAGTACTATTGACACCCACCTGGAAAATAGAATAACAACTGTTCTCAGTGTTCTGGAAATGAAACTAGTATTTATGTCTGAGAAAAGAAGGAAAATAGTTAAATTTTGTCTTGATTTGTTGAAAGTAGAATTAGTTGGTATACTGATACCATAAACCTCATTGCTATATCGTGTATATATATATATATAAAACACAAATATCTGTCTTTCTCTTGTTACATTATCTTCACTGGACCAATCTTAACCAAACTGTGTGAAATGTTTTTAAAGAAGACCAAAAACAGCACTGCTTTCAATAGATGACTATCCTTCTTCATGAGAGTAAATGTGAAGATAATTTGGAAAAGGGGACATATTAATGTAGGGTTCGTAACTCCTCCACCCCCATTATTGCTGTTATTGAACACTTTAATAAAGTTAACATTAATTATATTTGTAGATGGTGTCTTGATCTTAAACTAAAAAGTAAGACACGTTTATAATTTTTCTAATATGCATGCATACAGTGTGCCTAAAGCAGACAAACATTTAATATATACATCTCAGAGACTGTGCTGGGCTCTCTTTGGAGGAATTAAATGAACAAAGATGACTGCCTTTGTTACAATAATGCATAAACTGAGATGAAGTTTCTATTTCAACAGCCACCATAAGGCTGGTATGAAAAGCTGTTGTTTGAGTTGTAATAATTTCTTACTTTGACCTGTCTGTAAGACACTTCTGTAGCCATTGGTTTTCTATTAAATAATCATGTGAAACACTGCAGAAAGATGTGATGAGCTGGGTGTTGAAAGCAGGTAACAGAATGCACCCCTACTGACATTACAATTGATACTACCTCTTTCTACAGGGTCATAATAACCATTATACAGTCTAGTAAATGAATGTTCTAAATGAATTGTATGAAAATCAAGATTTTTCTAATTTATCATATCTTCCAGCCCCAGGTTTTGTTTAAGTTCATGTACAAATAAAGGACAGGTACCTCAGCTTGATAAATATGAAACATAAAATTCGGAGTTATTTTTATGATTCTAGCTCAGAACTTCTTACTAGGGCATGTGCTAGTTGACTTCTAGGTGTTGCTGTACCTAATATGAGTCATGACAGCTGGTACCTGCTGCTTCATGGGATAGTTCACCTGGTATCAACTTGAGTGTGAATTTGTGTCATTAATGGCACAAAAGTAATATGTTCTTCTGGATTATTGCCATCTAAGTTGATTGGCCAGCTACAAGGAGAACATAAATCATGTAATTAGTTTCTGTTTCGAAAGAATTGTGACCTGTAAAGTGCAGAATTTTTATCTAGGTATGTGTTGAGTCTGCAGTGCATTTTTTAATATTTTTTTCCTTTTGAGTCTGTTTCAATTTTCATTCCATTTGTCAATTTTATTTTGCAAAGTGGTAAACATGTGAACTGATTATAGATTATCAAAAAGTTAGAACTTGTGTTTGGTAAACCCCATGTTCTTTATAATGTAATATTTTCTCACACTAATCTTCCATCTCAATAAATCACCAAGTGTGTCAGTATGCAGGGTGTGGATTACATGAATGCCTCTATTTTTGTAAACTATAATAATTAATCACATCAGTACTTCCAAAGTTTATTTTTCATTGTATGGATCTCTGGTAAATCTGTTTTAAGTTTATTTTATATTGTCTTGACAGAACTAATGGGGGCATCTAGTCAACTGTGAAAGTATTATCAAAGTAGCCATTATTCTAAACCAAAACATATATGGTTAAGGTAGAATAGAATAGCTCTTCATCCCTACCATGCCTTGTATTGAGTGAATCATTACGGTCTGCATTTGAAAATAGATCTTTGTGGTCATCCATTGCACTGTTTCAAGTGTTGTTGTTCCTTCAGACTCTCCACTGTATTTTATGCCCTCACTTTTCTTCTAATGAAGATTGATAGCCCTTATTACATTCCAGTTTTCCCATGAGTACCACACCTTCCTTACATGGGTAAAATGTACACCTGGCTCGTACAGTTTCCCACACCAGTTCTCCAAATTTGACTTTCTTATTTTCAGGTGTGTCCTTTGGATGACTTTGGAGGATGCTTCTTTCCTTCCCTCAAACTGTTTCTTCCACCTATTCAGTGTAAGATTTTCACTATCTGTTGATATGACATAATGTACTGTATTGGAAGTTGTAATTCTCCCAAACTGTAAATTTATTTCTGGAAGGTTCTTACCTCATTTCACACTTCCCATCTTACCTTTTCATTAAAACCTGATGCTTCCAGATTCTAAGAGAACTCAAAGTGATATCTGGTAGAATTGAACAGAGGAAGTCATAAGCGTAATGAGAATACCTTGCACTTTTACTGATGGAGGGTTGTCACATGATAATTTTAATGAATAATTTGCAATCAAGAGGAGGCAGTAACTCAGGACATGCTTGAAAACAAGTTTCACAAATAGATGCCAGCATTGAATGAGAATATCTATTGATGTAAAAGGATTGTTTGTTTGTTTTATAATTTCGTGAAAGCTACATGAGGTCTATCTCCACTAGCCATCCTTAATTTAGCAGTGTAAGACTAGAGGGAAGACAGCTAGTCATCACCACTCGCTGCCAACTCTTGGGCTACTTCTCTACCAATGAATGTTGGGATTGACCGTAACATTAGAAGTCCCCTACAGCCAAAGGGTGAGCATGTTTGGTGTGATGGGGATTGGAACTAGCAACTTTCAAATTACGAGTTGAGGGTCTTAACTGCCTGGTTATTTCAGACCTGTGTAAAAGGAGATAAGTACTTATTGGAATTACATTTTAGTACAAAAAATTATAAATAACACAACAATTTTATAGAATACGTGATGTAGATTAAAAATAAGTATGCAGATTAATCAGTCTGTAGAATGGTATTCTTGAAGTATTGAAAATATGATTCAAATTATAAAATTTAGTAATTTTAAATATTAAAACATCTAATACTTTTATGACCTGCCAAGGAAAGAAAAAAAAAAATGTAGTGTTGGTAATTTGATTCATCCAAAACAGCTTACATCAATAAGGGTTTGTATTCAGTTGTAATTATTTCAGTCCCAGTAAAAATAGTTGCATAACTCAGTGTTAAAATGTGTAACTGAATAACTGTACATTTTGATTTAAAGGGAGATTCGACAAATTCTGAAGAGTTAAAATAACAGTTTTAGAAATATATTATTTCCAAGGAACTTTCAAAGTGTGATCACAGTAATGGTTACAAGGTTTATAGATCAAAATAATCCATTGTGTTATTAATATTGTAAGGATTAAAACCATACATTTACTAAAATAGATTAATTTCTGCATATAATCTAAGCAGAACTGTTGTATTACATATTCAAAACTAACATCATATTATTAGGACATTGCGAATGTTACAGCTACATACACTTCTAAAAGGTTATTAATATAACTTGGAGAAATGGTGCTTACTTGTGTGAATATAATACACCACTTACTTAGTAAAATTCATATAATTAAATAGTAATTGTGCACAATTTTCTAACTGCTGCATAATAAACTTACAAGGAAAGTATACAGTTTTATCACCTCACAAAAATATAAGACTAGAAACATATTAATCCATTACTTTTTAAAAGGTACAATAATTTTATAAATAGCATGTGGTAATATGTTCACATTACAAATTATTAGTATACATAATGAATAATGGACTATTTTTAAAAAGGGTCGATAATGAGTCTGAAAACGTCTCGTGGTCGTCGTTTTTCGAAGATTGTTTTTTCTTTGTAGGAGTAAAAATGTTGAGAACACGAGACAGTAATAGAAGATTCTGTCGAACACAGCATCAGTTCCATATCTGTGGGGTGAATGAGACTCTCTCGATAATGAGTGTCGAAATCTTCAAAAGTCGCTAACAGGTTGTTTGTCTGTCTTAGTTCTCCAGGCTATCTTGGAAATACATATCTAGGTTTCAACATGCTTGTTTGGAAGAAATCAGTTGATGTTTAAAAGTGCGTTTGTGATGATTGAGTTTTCATTATATCCTTCTTTGTATGGAGTGTCTGTGTAAATTTGTCTATTGACTTAAATAGCTTCTCGACTTGTGTATTCTGCATGAACATGTCTTTGAAATTTGTTTCTAGTTGTGGATGCTTTTTTGGTAAGAATGGCTTGGATGAAGGTGGCGGATGTCCAATGTTTCGGGGCCCAGCATGGCCAGGTGGTTAAAGCGCTCGGATCGTAATCTGAGACTTGCGGGTTCGAATACCCGTCGCACCAAACATGCTCGCCATTTTAGTCGTGGGAGCGTTATAATGTCACGGTCAATCACACTATTTGTTGATAAAAGAGTAGCCCAAGAGTTGGTGGTGATGACTAGCTGTCTTCCTTTTAGTTTTACACTGCTAAATTAGGGACGGCTAGAACAAATAGCCCTCGTGTAGCTGTGCATGAAATTCAAAAACCAAACAAAAACCAATATTTCCTTGAAGTTTACTATTCTTCTGGCGCTGCATGGCCAGGTGGTTAAGGCGCTTAACTTGTAATGCGAGGGTCGCGGGTTCGAATTTCCGTCTCACCAAACATGCTAGTCCTTTCAGCCGTAGGGGCATTATAGTGTCCCGATCAAACCCACTATTCGTTGGTAAAAGAGTAGCCCAAGAGTTGGCGGTCAGTGGTGATAACAAGCTGCCTTCCTTCTATTCTTACATTGCTAAATTAGGGACGGCTAATACAGTTAGCCCTCGTGTAAATGTGCGCGAAATTCGAAAAAGAAAACAAAAACCAATATTTCGTTGAAGTTTTCTATTTTTCTACCTAAAAGTTAAAGCTTAACGTCAAGGCCACTTATTAACGAGTGTTTTATATCTTGAATATTATGAAGTGTTTGTTTATTATGATTTATATGTTTATTGTAGAGCATATTCAGCGGGGGTATCAACCGTGTTGAAAATCGATACACTTATCTCTGTCCCACTATGGATCTTTTTATAAAGTGAATGGAGTAAGTTGTTTGTTTGTTGTTAAACGCAATGTTTCGTGAAGGGCTATTTGTATGCTGTCGAAGGTTTTTTAAAATTCGAATTTTACTTTATATGTGCTATCAGAATTGTTATCACTTGCAGCATTGAAATCAATAAAAGATACATTCTACTTAAGTTGTTTACTTTTGTTGTGTTTGAGAAACGAGCTTTTGCTGAAAAGGTGCTAAGTGTCTTAGTTTTGTTTCTCTTTACACGTCCCTCCCAGTGCCACAGTCTGTAAACTCGCACCGCTACAAACCGGGTTTAGATACCCATCGTGTAGCTTTGTGTTTAATTCCAAACAAGCAAGCAATTAAATCTTTAGACGTAATATGTGAAAAAAACAAAAGTAATTTATCACGTGACTGACTGGACAGTGGTCAGCGTTCTGGACTGTGAATCGGAGGTCTTACATGTTGCCTTAAAATCGCGCCTCGCACTTTGGGTCTGTGTCAAAAGAGCGACATTGAAATTACATTATTAGAGTGGCTCAAGGGCTGGATGTCAGCGCTGTTGTAGCCACTTTAAAATTAGGGACTACTAACCCAGATAGCCCTTGTAAATATCCGAAACAAACAAAATTATTTCTCTTAGTGGCCGTTCCCTACATAGCTTTGACCCTCACTGAGCTGAGACTCCGTCGCCTTTTGACTATGAGATTTCACTGACCCCTATGCCCTTGGGTTAAGTCTTGATGGGAGATCAATCGCTTGTACTTGTCGGGTTTTAAAAGACTTTCATAAAAGCAGTCTTCACGTGTCAACTTGTTTAGATAGTTTTCAATAGCGTCTGTTTGTACAAGTGTGCACGAAATATTTCTATTACCTAAATTACTGAGACAAAACTAGTACAGTTTAACTGTTGTCTCCTGGCGACATATATTTCATAATAGTTTTTACTTTTATGAGACTTTTTTATTTGTTTTAAGTTCAAATTCCTTTAGTAACAAGTTTCTCCAGTATAGCTGTTTACATGGAACACCAATCAAATATTACTTTGTTATTATATGGTTACAAGTCTTATTTTACATTGTAGATTATTAGTAGCGTGTTAACAGTAGTCAGGATTTTTGAGATTGGAAGAAATATTTTTACCCTGGCATTGATTACGTAAAACAAACCGTAAAAAGGTTATAACATAATTGTTTAAAATTAATGGATTAAAATCAGTCAAGCATGTCTTCATTCGTTGAATTGATTAAAATCAATCAAGCATGTCTTCATTCGTTGAATTTCTTTTTATTTTTGTTGTACTTTGGTCTCTCTAAGTGTTTCGGTCTCGTTCAGGCCAGTCGAGAGGTTGTACAAAGTAAATATAGGCAGCGATTATGTCTTGACTGTACTTTTCAGGTACTACTTTTTGTTATCTTGGTTAAAATCTTACACCTAGCTCCTGTCAGTACACTTTCTAAAGGATGGCATGTGTGAGGTTGTACAAAATGAGTTGAAGTAGTCATTAGGTCTTAAATGTGTTACCTGTACTTTTCAGGTACTAATTTTTGTTATCTTGGGTTAAGAATCGTACACTTAGCTCCTGTCAGTAAAGTTTTAAAGATAGCATCAAAAGGGCTGAAACTGGTAAAGCAACCAAAGAAAGCTTGTTTCACCATCAAACTTGATGCTTCGCGTGAAGGGCCCTTTAAAAGAAATCCAAAATACTTCCGCAGCCCCGTGGGTCTTCAAAGCCGGTATTTCCAGGTCGACAGCGGTTATATGAATGCCGTAGGTGAATTTCGTTTGATCGTCAGTTCATCGTTGTACAAACGGTTTCTTTAACGACACTATAATAAACAAGAAAAGTAACTGATTTCACTCCCAGGTTTTAGGCAGAAATATATAATTGCTCAATATGATAAAATTAGTTGGACAAACGGTTGTGCTCACTTGTCTCTTGTTAAATGCAAAGCTACATAACGGACTATATTTGACTGTGCCAACCGCGTATCGAACTCCGATTTTATTTATCTTGATGAGCCTGTAAGATTACTTCTGCGTTAGCGAGAGCACCCCATTCTAGTGGACAGTGTAAGAACTTGAAGACTGATGTTGATATAAGCCTTCACCTCGTGCAACTAACTATTCACGTAATGTAATATATATCTTCGAGAGAATTTTGTAAACTTGGCTGAGAGCTGTAAATTCGAATAGCCCTTCAGTAATTAAGTTGTACCTGTGAAAAAAAGAAGGGCTGGCGAAACGACGAGTAAGTAACTGAACAAGAACATTAAACAAATATTTGGAAGTACATGCTTGGATTGGAAAAGTTGTTTCAGTCTTATAAGGTAATACGACGTGAACTGGAAGATAAGTGTTAACCCTAAAGTTGATTTGGTTTTAATAACGTTAAAAAAACTCGTTGAACGTTTGAAACCTGTCTCACACGTATATCGCTGTTGTGCAAGATTCGAATCTTCGTTCCAAACTTTTCTCTAAAACCAGTAGTTAACGTGAATTATTTTTCGTGTTTAATCAGCGATAACAGGAATAATTATGTGGATACAGATAATTAAGATTTATTTCCCTTTTGCTCTTTAACCTTTTGTTTAAAATCGTAATACTATTTTCTGATATCTTTGTACCGATATCGCCTTGAAAACATACTGTTTATCAGTATTGTAGGGTCAATACTAACTAGCTCTTACTGTTATTTTTAGCCGCGGCATAGCGGTTCGTAGTACACCTCTGAGTTGTTGTTTTTAAAAGCACAAACGTTTAGCTCACAGCTTCGTCATTTCTTGATGGATTTGAGATTTAATTGCAGTTTTGAACTCGGAAGATCAAACCCTTTCGACTGACGTATTTGATCACGTCCAAAGTCTCATAGATGAATCTACTCTAATCGTGCCTAAAAGAATTTCTATTTGAGGGTAGGCGAGTAGATAACGTGCTGAGTAATAAAGTTGAATCGGGTTGTATGCTTGGTATTGCCTATACAGAAAAATATAGCTAATAAATCGACTAGTAGATTATCCATGCCTAAAAGTGTTCCAAGTGTTGTAGATATTAAGGATTCCTTCTTATTTATTTTAGTAACCTTTAATTTTTCGGAGCAATTCAATAACGTAATAAGTTATTAGTAGCGTACTAGGTTAATACTGTATTTCTGGAAACGGATTCCTGCTTATCCTAGAATTTCCAGTTCATCAATTCGAAAATAAATGTTGGGTTATTACAAAGGGTTGCCATTGTTGTTTGTTATTAAACACAAAAATTCACAAAGGGTTATCTGTGTTCTGCCCACCATGGGTATCAAAACCCGGTTTCTTGTGGTATAAGTCCGCCGACATTCCACTGTGCTACTGGGGAATCACAGAGGGTTCTTGCCTTCATAATATTTATCTTTTGCCATAACTAGAAAACCTACAATAACTTCAGAATATATTTCACGGTATCACTGACCATTAGATACCACTTTGGAGAGCTAATTTTTAGAATATTTTAGAATAGGCCTTTGTTTGCAGTTATAACTCTGAGTGTAAGTTGTAGAACAGTCTTTCATTGCAGTTATAACTTTGAAAATGAGTTATCAGTTCGAGAATAATACCTGTAATATTACCCCACCTTTAAATAGTCTAAAACGTCATTTTTGTATAAATATTTATTTACAATAAAAGAATACAACATTAAAATCTTTGCAACTTCTCTTTGTTGACATGAAAATGACATAAGAATGTCGAAATGTTGTTCTTCACTTTACTTTACTTAAAGTTTCAATACTCGTACCAGCCATCTTGATAATACATTTTTACTTCAAGTGGGTTTTTCGTTATCACGGACAATAAATAGTTATTAAAAACAGGACTAGCCATAAAAGAGATTTCACATATGTTTCGGTATCTGTGTAAAGTATTGTAACATTGTATTAATTTCAATCGTAAATACTCCATTTTATTACAGACATTAGAGTAGCCTATTTTTCGGAAAGTCAGTGTTAAAATTCCGTAGTTTTTAATGTCGATAATGATTTCAGAGATATAACATGAAATAATTCAGAAATGAAATAAATTTTATAATATTGTTCAGATTGTTGGTACAAAATAAATTTCTGTTTAAAATTAACTTTACTAGAGTGTTGCTTCATACAAGTTCACATAAACCTCGTTCATGCGAATGTATATAAATAATTTGTGTATCTAGTAAAAATAAAAATAAAATGTATTAACTGTTGCGTTTTTTATTATTTTCATGGAGAAAAAACAATCTTGTATTATTTGGAGGTTATGTCACAAGTTCCTGAAGAAATCTACCACACGAAGTATTATACAGATATTAAGGTATACACTCAACGTCTTTCAAGGTTTTTGTGTAAAATATTTGAGTTTTATAGAAGGATCTCCACCTTTCATAGTTTAGACGAACAGAAAGAATTAATTCATTAAATATTCATAAAGGAAAAAAGATTTCAAATAATGGCATAAACATGGAAATTTCTGATCATATGTCAAATATTCAACATACTTCTTGTGAAAAAGATGACTTTGTGAAGTCATGTTCAGAAAATAGAACTTTCTGTATTCCAGATACGAACTATCCAGATAATATCATCTACTCAGAAGCTTCACACGAACCATCTTCCAAAGAAAAGGTAGCCGGACAAAAAACTGACAGAAAAATATGATACTCTGGGCCGAATTAATGTAGAGGACACAGACAAAAGTATCAGTTGTGGTTATTTGACGATGCGGATTTTCGACAGGATTTAGAAGATGAATTAAATAACTTATGCAGCGAATTGACATAGCCCAAGTCGAAACGGTTTTTCGTAGCCACAAAACACTTGTGTTTGTGTGCCAGTGTCTGGCCAATCTGTATTTGAGAAAGCCAGAGGAAGAATGGCAGTTAGCCCTGACAGGTATCCCTGTCCTGCTGTTTGATGAAGGAGAAACGAAAGCACGAACTCAACGAAGACTGAAACTGGTCCTCGCCGAAAAATGCACAGGTTTCATTCTTTGGCATGATGTCATTGACAATTTGACGAACTGCGAGGCCCAAGATAATACTTTTCACACCATGTTCCTTTCCACCGATCCTGTGAAACCACCAAATGGGTGGTTTCAGTTTCGAAAACAAAACAGCTGCCAGATAGTTTCACGAACAAGTCGACCTACTGACGTCGGACCCTCTCAATATATCTTTATCCGTTCCTAAAGCTAAAGGGAAAAATTCCAGGAAGTTGAAAAAAAAAAAAGTTACCCTAAAAATGTGATATTTCTCTTCCTTGCTGTTTCGAACACGTCACAAGTATTGATATTAGAGATAAAGAGCAATTTTATACGCTGACGAATTTAGTGCAAAGGAAATCTAAAAAGGCATTAGAGCAATCTGTTCATGAGTAGACGTCCATTGGGACCAATAGTACCTTTCCTCATGGAGACCAAATTAATGTAGAATGCCCGTACTTAATTATTATTAGACTAGAAGGTTTTGATGTTTCGCCGATATCGTAAAAACGATTCGTGAACAGTATAAGCACTAGTGTGACGTTTCGTATGATGACAATTTTTATATTAAATGTGCAAAGTGGAGAATGGTAATTCGAACAATATGTGCAAGTTTGTTAAGAATCGCTGTGTATTTGTGATTTCTTTCTCTCAGAACATATGTGAACCCTAGAACGAACCACATCTATTGGACAAAGTGACATACACAGTTATAATAATCGTATTTTCTTATAGGACGCAATTTTTTTTCAATTTTAAAAAATGGATTTCAAACAGTCCGTTTATATTGAGAATTTCATGTATCGTTTTTGTTAATTTAAGTTTGATACATAAGCACGTTTCTGCAACAGTTAAGTACGTTTAGAGAACTAATATATAACTTAATTCTCAAGTTAGGATTCTATTAGTGAAATATATTAACCAGTTTTAGAGTAGAAATAGGTTTTTAAAAGACAAACCATCTCTCGAGATGTTACCTTCAGGTTATAGTTAATAAAATTATGTGTCAACTTTCTTTTAAGAACTTTATATTGAACACAGCAGTATAAATTAATTTAGAAAATTAGGTTTTTAGCTTTAAGATTCAAACAAGGCTTGGTTCAATATATATATATTATTCATTAATATTTACTTTATTTCTGCACTTGATTACAAGAGCTGACATTTTGGAATGTATAGATCGCTCTCTCTCTCTCTCTCTCTCTATATATATATATATATATATATATATGTATGTATGTATGTATGTGTGTGTGTATTGCCATTACATAAACAAGTCTGGATTTAAAATATGAATATCTTTTAATTATTTTAACTGATTTAAACCTTAATTATAACAAAAAAATCAGATGGCGCTGTCTTTCTTAAAAGCAGACTAAGCTTTTTAGCTCATGTTATCTTGTATTTGTCAACAAACTTCTTATATAAACTTTTATAACAAAATGTAGTCAACATTAACGACACGTAAACCACTAATAATTATTCGCTCTGGTTATAACAGATATAGTGTTGTTGAAATGTTGTGGAACAGATTTCTTTATTTGCGGGCAGAAATCCTTATTAATATTTTAAACCTGAAATTGCTAATGTATTTTCTTGTATGTTGTAGAATTCACTAAGACTTAAATCACAAAAAAACGTGACATTTGTAAATGACTTTTAATTAACTTCTATGTTTGGTTACAACGTTATTTTTATATGGAGAGTGAACCTGAAAATGTGTGCACACGTGTATGTACTGCAATATAATGACAAAAACCCTTAAACCAATTTTTTAGTAAATATTACGTCCTGTGAATTCTTTTTAAAAAACTAGTTTCTTCAAATATCGGAATTTTTCTTTAATACCAACTTTCGTGAGTCAAGTTCTCTGTCATCACCAATTTTCGTGAAACAAGCTTCCTTCCTTTATAAAAATAATGTGCAACAATTATGTGTAGTTAGAATACAGACAGTTTTATACGACATTTTATGAATAATTAGTTAGTTAGATCTCATTAACAAGAATTGTTTTTAAATTACTTAAGTTAAAACTCGTAACGATCCTTAATTTCTTGTGTTTTTATAAAAACAGACCTTGAAATTTAAACCAATAGTGTGATGGTAGAGATACTAGAAATAGCATGAACTTTATGAATTATGGTTCAAAAAAAGGAAAAAAAAACCTGTAATTAAATAATTTGGCCTTACTGTTTGCTGTCGTTAAACTTTATTACATATGTCTTCGAAAAATATGTGTCGTTGATATATATATACATGAATAGACGCCTTTCATTCGAGTTAATTTTTATTAGTTTATTATATCTTAGTACAGAGCCGGGGTTGTTTTTAAGGGACAGAATCCGATATTTCCATCAGTCTTACAGTGTTATTGTTGTTATATGAACGTATAACTACTTATACTGTTTTTGTTCAAAAAAAGTTTTAAATTGTATAGACAAACATAATTTATGTGGCTTGTACGTCACTAAAAGTTAACTACTTTGAATAATTTTATTCCAGGATCTTTTCTGGTTTGTGCCTTCTTGTTTTTTAAATTTTATTTTGTACATTTATGCATTAGATATGGAAATGGTGCTTGCATTGTGATCTCTACATATATTTACTTCGTTCTATATTAAACCTCAGCTAAGCCTTTTTCATTTATCAATAAATTTTCACCTGACAAATATTTAGCGATCTGCAGATAATTTGTTCACCGAGGAAGACAGGAAGAGCTAAACATCTGTTTCTTTTCTTTGTATAACGTTTACACAACCAGTTCCCCCAATCATCAGGTTTCTGAATTACATTCACAAACTACTTACTAAAAACAGCATCGTCGATTTTCTGTGTAGCATCTGTTAAAGCGAAGCTGTAAAAGAATTTATTTTCATTTTCTTACGTTAATAATCGGAGCAGGAGGTGAATGTGTGGTGAGTAAAGAAAAAGTTCGCAGAATTTTTCAGCTTGAAGTGGCACTTATCTGAGATAGTTCAGTGGAAACCACTGATAATTTGTGAAGAGAATTTATTAGACTCGTGTTTGTACTTCATTAAAGAATACTTTCTGTGTAACGGAAACAAATTTTTATTCAGAAAAAAGTGAGTAAACCTAATACATGAGAAATACTCAAGAATCTGAAAATGTATCAGTGAAGTATTCGAGGATAAGACCTCATCGCACTAATTCAGATAATAGTGTATTTTTACCTTTTCTGATACACTAAGGTATTCTTGATTTTTGATATACAGTGGCACCTCGGTTCTTGAACTTATTCCGTTCCAGAAGGCTGTTTGAAAACTGAATCAATTTTTCTCATAAAAAATACTGTAAATTAAATTAATCCGTTACAGACCTCCAAAAATTACGCATTATGAAGCATTTTAAGTAAAATATTGCTTATTTATACCTATATGATAATATTTATATGCATAAAGTCAACCACAAAAACTATAAACACAACAAAAAAGCAATAAATGAAAATTTAACTGCACTTTACCTGTGCTGAGGAGAGCTGATGGCGTAAGTGAAAGGTGGAGAGTAGGAGGGTTATTATTATTTGGAAGGGGAGTCACCTTCCATAAAAACGTCAGGTAACTCTCCTTCTGGGGGTTCTTTCTCTTTTCTGTCTCTCTGCACCGCTGCAACCTGCTTGAGACTTATTGGACCTATTTCTCACTAAAATATTGTCTAATGAGGTTTGTTTCTGCCTGCATTTTAAAATGTTTCTGAAGTAAGACATGGCATTGTTATTGAAAAGGTTTATGCTGCGATTTCCTACAGCTTTGTCAGGGTGAAAATTTTCCACAAAACTTTGTAACTCTCCCATATTTCCACACATTTCCTTGATCAGTGAACTAGAAACATCATCCCTTCCCTCCTCCACATCTGAAGACACTCCCTCAGTTGCCTTCTGTTGCTGCTCCATCTAAAGGTCTTGGAGTTCTTCCGTGGGGAGCTCAGTGTTGTGGTTTTCCACCAACTCCTACACATCATCACCACTCACATTCAAGCCTATACACTTGCTTAGTGAGACAATATCCTCGACAACAGGCTCAACCTCAAAGCCTTCAAAGTCTCTATTTGCTACTGAGTCTGGCCACAATTTATTCTGAGTTCATAGTCCTCAAAGACACTTCCCTCCAGGTTTTGTCTATGATTCTCAAGCAATGGAGTACATTAAAGTGATTTTTCCAGAACTCTCTGAGGGTTAGCTCTCTGTTAGTGGTCACTTCAAAGCACCTTTGAAGCAGTGCTTTGGTGTAGATTTTCTTAAAGTTCGATATGACCTGCTGGTCCATTGGCTGAATGAGAGGAGTCGTGTTAGGGGGCAAGAGCTTTACAGTAATGAAACTGTACTCCTCCACCAACCCGTTTTCCAAGCCTGGTGAGTGAGCAGGTGCATTGTCCATCACAAGAAGGGCCTTGAGTGGTAACTATTTTTCTGTGAAGTAATTCTTTACACTTGGAGCAAACACTTCATGGACTCACTCCATAAAAAACTGCCTGGCTACCCATGCTTTACTATTAGCCCTCCACATGACATTTAGTTTACTTTTCAGGACAATATTTTTCTTAAAAACCCTCGGATTCTCAGAATGGTACACAAGCAAAGGCTTAAGTTTTAAGTCCCCACTTGCATTACTACATAACAATAGAGTTAGCCTGTCCTTCATTGGCTTGTGTCCTAGTAGTAACTTCTCCTCCTTGGTGATGTAGGTCCTCTTTGGCATTTTCTTCCAAAAGAGGCCTTTCTCATCACAGTTGAACACTTATTGGGGAATAAAACCCTCAGCTTCTACAGAGTCCTTAGATTTCCAAACAAATTTATCAGCAGCGTCTTTCTTAGAAATGGCACCTTCCCCATGTCTTACCACACTATGTATGCCACTTCTCTTCCCAACTTTTTCAAACCATCCCCCACTAGCCTTAAAGGCATCGCTTGTATCAGTACTCGTTCCAGCGGTGTTTTTCAGGAGGTCAGCATGTAACTGCTTTGCTCTCTCACAAATGATGGTCTCAGAAATGCTATCACCAGATAACTGTTTTTCGTTTACCCAAATCAATAACAGTTTTTCTACCTCTTCCACTGTTTGTGATCTTTGTTTCGTAAGCACTGTCACTACTTTTGCAATATCAGCTCCTTTGATGAACTCTTTATTTTTCAGTATGGTGCAGACTGTAGACTTCGCCATACCAAACTGTGTAGCAAGGTTAAACACGCGAACACCACTCTCATACTTCGCTATGAGATCTTTTTTGTCACCTCTATTGTGGCTCTAACAACTTTTCTTTTTGGTTTGCTACTTTCATTATCTTTCTTTGACCCCATGGTGGCTTATTTAATCAGAATATTTAGAAAAAAACAACAAAGGAAAACGAGAACGTTCACAGCAGATTTTAGCGGGGGGTGTGGACTGAGCGACATTTGCGGGTAAAATGTTTTGGGCAAGCTTGGCGTGGGCTGAAAATGGTCGTTTGGGTCATCAGTCGGGTTATTTTGGGGATTCGGGCTACGACAGCTTGGTTCGGGAACCGAGTTTACGTTCGACAATCGAGACATTTTTTTCTCAAACAATATGTTCGAAACCCGAATTGTTCGAAAACCGAGGCACCACTGTAATTTCAAATTATCACCTACACGAGATAGTTGATAACTTTGCTGTAAGGAATTTTGATGTTATATTATTGGGTCACTTAGGTAGTTTCTCTGGGGACTTCTTTATCTTCTCGGAGTAATACAAATTCGTTAATAATAATAACATACTTCGCTTTAGAAACGTATTATCAATTCATGATCTGATATAAAAATTAGACTACAACAGGTGTTTTTTATGAATTGTTATAAAAATATTACTATTTATGAAAACAGTTTGTGGCAACGATTGAATATTTTAAATAGAACGTAACGAATATCTTTATTTTAAAGGCTTTAAGTATATTGTATTTTTATTGTATTAAACAAGCAAAAATTGGTTTTAAAGTGATATTTAGACGTGGAATTTTGCTGTACATAGAACTATTTTTATTTCTGCCTTTACTGCGTTAAAATATTACATTTTTGTTTTGTATGTTTATATTATAAATTTTGAATGTTAACTTCATATGATGTTTCAGGCTGGAATGTAACATCCGAGCTATGCTGTATGTGTACGATGGCTGGATGTAAGTTCAAATATAAAGCCTTCATTTTTATCTCTTTTTCTATAAAGAATGTAGGCTATAACATTAAATAAAAGAATATAAAATAATAAAAATGTTTTTCATAGCATCTTTATTGTGGTTATTCCTAAAATAAATCAGTACTAATATTTTAATAGTATTTCCTAGTATGGTTCGCTCGTTGATGAGTACAAAGACACATGGGCTATCTGTCTCTTGTTCTTTGTAAAAATTGTTACATTAATATGAGTGTCTCTAGTTCTTTGTAACAAGTGTTATATTAACGTGAGTGTTTCTTGTTTTTTGTAACGTGTTATATTAACATGATTGTCTCTTGTTCTTTGTAACAAGTGTTACATTAACACGAGTTCTCTTGTTCTTTGTAACAAGTGTTACATTGACATGATTGTTTCTTGTTCTTTGTAACAAGTGTTACATTAACATGAGTGTCTCTTGTTTTTTGTAACAAGTGTTACATTAACATGAGTGTCTAGTTTTTTGTAACAAGTGTTATATTAACACGAGTTTTCTTGTTCTTTGTAACAAGTGTTACGTTGACATTATTGTCTCTTCTTGTTTTTAACAAGTGTTACATTAACATGAGTGTTTCTAGTTCTTTGTAACAAGTGCTATATTAACGTGAGTCTTTCTTGTTTTTTATTATATGTGTTATATTAACATGAATGTCCCTTGTTCTTTGTAACAAGTGTTATATTAACACGAGTTCTCGTTCTTTGTAACAAGGGTTAAATTGACATGATTGTTTCTCGTTCTTTGTAATAAGTTTTACATTAACATGAGTGTCTTTTGTTCTTTGTAACAAGTATTATATTAACACGAGTTGTCTTGTTCCTTGTAACAAGTGTTACATTGACATGATTGTTTCTTGTTCTTTGTAACAAGTGTTACATTAACATGAGTGTCTCTAGTTCTTTGTAACAAGTGCTATATTAACTTAAGTGTTTCTTGTTTTTGTAACGTGTTATTTTAACATGATTGTTTCTTGTTCTTCGTAAGAAGTGTTACATTAACAAGAATGTCCCTTGTTCTTTGTAACAAGTGTTATATTAACACAATTTCTCTCTTTCTTTGTAATAAGTGTTACATTAACATGAGTGTCTTTTGTTCTTTGTAACAAGTGTTACATTAACACGAGTGTCTTGTTCTTTGTAACAAGTGTTATATTAACACGAGTTCTCTTGTTCTTTGTAACAAGTGTTACGTTGACATTATTGTTTCTTGTTCTTTGTAACAAGTGTTAAATTAACATGAGTGTCTCTTGTTTTTTGTAACAAGTGTTACATTAACATAAGTGTCTAGTTTTTTGTAACAAGTGTTATATTAAAACGAGTTCTCTTGTTCTTTGTAACAAGTATTACGTTGACATTATTGTTTCTTGTTGTTTTTAACAAGTGTTACATTAACATGAGTGTTTCTAGTTCTTTGTAACAAGTGCTATATTAACGTGAGTCTTTCTTGTTTTTTATTATATGTGTTATATTAACATGAATGTCCCTTGTTCTTTGTAACAAGTGTTATATTAACACGACTTCTCGTTCTTTGTAATAAGTCACATTAACATGAGTGTCTCTGTTCTTTGTAATTAAGTGTTAACATTAACATGAGTTCTCTTGTTCTTTGTAACAAGTGTTACATTGACATGATTGTTTCTTGTTCTTTGTAACAAGTGTTACATTAACATGAGTGTCTCTTGTTCTTTGTAACAAGTGTTACATTAACATGAGTGTCTCTTGTTCTTTGTAACAAGTGTTACATTAACATGAGTGTTCTTGTTCTTTGTAACGTGTTATATTAACATGATTGTCTCTTGTTCTTTGTAACAAGTGTTACATTAACATGAATGTCCCTTGTTCTTTGTAACAAGTGTTATATTAACACGATTCTCTCTTGTTTTTGTAACAAGTGTTACATTAACATGAGTGTCTCTTGTTCTTTGTAACAAGTGTTACATTAACATGAGTGTCTCTTGTTCTTTGTAACAAGTGTTACATTAACATGAGTGTCTTTGTTCTTTGTAACAAGTGTTATATTAACACGATTTCTCTTGTTCTTTGTAACAAGTGTTACATTGACATGATTGTTTCTTGTTTTTTGTAACAAGTGTTACATTAACATGAGTGTCTCTTGTTCTTTGTAACAAGTGTTACATTAACATGAGTGTTTCTTTGTTCTTTGTAACAAGTGTTATATTAACATGAATGTCCCTTGTTCTTTGTAACAAGTGTTATATTAACACGACTTCTCTTGTTCTTTGTAACAAGTGTTACATTAACATGATTGTCTCTTGTTCTTTGTAACAAGTGTTACATTAACATGAGTGTCTCTTGTTCTTTGTAACAAGTGTTACATTAACATGATTGTTTCTTGTTCTTTTGTAACAAGTGTTACATTAACATGAGTGTCTCTTGTTCTTTGTAACAAGTGTTACATTAACATGAGTGTTTCTTGTTCTTTGTAACAAGTGTTACATTAACATGAGTGTCTCTTGTTTTTTGTAACAAGTGTTACATTAACATGAGTGTTTCTAGTTCTTTGTAACAAGTGTTATATTAACGTGAGTCTTTCTTGTTTTTTTAACAAGTGTTACATTAACATGAATGTCCCTTGTTCTTTGTAACAAGTGTTATATTAACACGAGTTCTCTTGTTCTTTGTAACAAGTGTTACATTAACATGATTGTTTCTTGTTCTTTGTAACAAGTGTTACATTAACATGAGTGTCTTGTTCTTTGTAACAAGTGTTATATTAACATGAGTGTCTCTTGTTCTTTGTAACAAGTGTTACATTAACATGATTGTCTCTTGTTCTTTGTAACAAGTGTTATATTAACATGATTGTCTCTTGTTCTTTGTAACAAGTGTTACATTAACATGAGTGTCTTTGTTCTTTGTAACAAGTGTTATATTAACACGAGTTCTCTTGTTCTTTGTAACAAGTGTTACATTAACATGATTGTCTCTTGTTCTTTGTAACAAGTGTTACATTAACATGAGTGTCCCTTGTTCTTTTGTAACAAGTGTTATATTAACACGAGTTCTCTTGTTCTTTGTAACAAGTGTTACATTAACATGATTGTCTCTTGTTCTTTTTAACAAGTGTTACATTAACATGAGTGTCTCTTGTTCTTTGTAACAAGTGTTATATTAACATGAGTGTCTCTTGTTCTTTGTAACAAGTGTTATATTAACATGAATGTCCCTTGTTCTTTGTAACAAGTGTTATATTAACACGACTTCTCGTTCTTTGTAATAAGTGTTACATTAACATGAGTGTCTCTTGTTCTTTGTAACAAGTGTTACATTAACATGAGTGTCTCTTGTTCTTTGTAACAAGTGTTACATTAACATGAGTGTCTCTTGTTTTTTGTAACAAGTGTTATATTAACACGAGTTCTCTTGTTCTTTGTAACAAGTGTTACATTGACATGATTGTTTCTTGTTCTTTGTAACAAGTGTTACATTAACATGAGTGTCTCTTGTTCTTTGTAACAAGTGTTACATTAACATGAGTGTCTCTTGTTTTTTTATAACAAGTGTTATATTAACATGAGTGTCTCTTGTTCTTTGTAACAAGTGTTATATTAACATGATTGTCTCTTGTTCTTTGTAACAAGTGTTACATTAACATGAGTGTCTCTTGTTCTTTGTAACAAGTGTTACATTAACATGAGTGTTTCTTGTTCTTTGTAACAAGTGTTACATTAACATGAATGTCCCTTGTTCTTTGTAACAAGTGTTATATTAACATGATTTCTCTTGTTTTTTGTAACAAGTGTTACATTAACATGAGTGTCTTCTTGTTCTTTGTAACAAGTGTTACATTAACATGAGTGTCTTGTTCTTTGTAACAAGTGTTATATTAACATGAGTGTCTCTTGTTCTTTGTAACAAGTGTTACATTAACATGATTGTTTCTTGTTCTTTGTAACAAGTGTTAAATTAACATGAGTGTCTCTTGTTTTTTGTAACAAGTGTTACATTAACATGAGTGTCTTTTGTTCTTTGTAACAACTGTTACATCAACACGAGTGTCTCTTGTTCTTTGTAACAAGCGTTATATTAACATGAATGTCCCTTGTTCTTTGTAACAAGTGTTATATTAACACGACTTCTCTCGTTCTTTGTAACAAGTGTTACATTGACATGAGTGTCTCTTGTTCTTTGTAACAAGTGTTACATTAACATCAGTGTCTCTTGTTCTTTGTAACAAGTGTTACATTAACATGAGTGTCTAGTTTTTGTAACAAGTGTTATATTAACACGATTTCTCTTGTTCCTTGTAACAAGTGTTACATTGACATGATTGTTTGTTGTTTTTTGTAACAAGTGTTACATTAACATGAGTGTTTCTAGTTCTTTGTAACAAGTGCTATATTAACGTGAGTGTTTCTTGTTTTTTATATATGTGTTATATTAACATGAATGTCCCTTGTTCTTTGTAACAAGTGTTATATTAACACGACTTCTCGTTCTTTGTAATAAGTGTTACATTAACATGATTGTCTCTTGTTCTTTGTAACAAGTGTTACATTAACATGAGTGTTTCTTGTTCTTTGTAACAAGTGTTACATTGACATGATTGTTTCTTGTTCTTTGTAACAAGTGTTAAATTAACATGAGTGTCTCTTGTTTTTGTAACAAGTGTTACATTAACATGAGTGTCTCTTGTTCTTTGTAACAAGTGTTATATTAACATGAGTTTTCTTGTTCTTTGTAACAAGTGTTACATTAACATGAGTGTTTCTTTCTTTTTTAACAAGTGTTACATTAACATGAGTGTTTCTAGTTCTTTGTAACAAGTGTTATATTAACATGAGTCTTTGTTCTTGTTTTTATATTAACATGTGTTATATTAACATGAATGTCCCTTGTTCTTTGTAACAAGTGTTATATTAACACGAGTTCTCTTCTTCTTTGTAACAAGTGTTAAATTGACATGATTGTTTCTTGTTCTTTGTAACAAGTGTTACATTAACATGAGTGTCTTTTGTTCTTTGTAACAAGTGTTATATTAACTTGAGTGTTTCTTGTTTTTTGTAACGTGTTATATTAACATGATTGTCTCTTGTTCTTTGTAACAAGTGTTATATTAACATGATTGTTTCTTGTTCTTTGTAACAAGTGTTACATTAACATGAGTGTCTCTTGTTCTTTGTAACAAGTGTTATATTAACACTTCTCTTGTTCTTTGTAACAAGTGTTACATTAACATGAGTGTTTCTTGTTCTTTGTAACAAGTGTTACATTAACATGAGTCTCTTGTTCTTTGTAACAAGTGTTACATTAACATGAGTGTCTCTTGTTCTTTGTAACAAGTGTTATATTAACACGAGTTCTCTTGTTCTTTGTAACAAGTGTTACATTGACATGATTGTTTCTTGTTCTTTGTAACAAGTGTTACATTAACATGAGTGTCTTCTTGTTTTTTGTAACAAGTGTTATATTAACATGAATGTCTCTTGTTCTTTGTAACAAGTGTTATATTAACATGAGTGTCTCTTGTTCTTTGTAACAAGTGTTACATTAACATGAGTGTCTCTTGTTCTTTGTAACAAGTGTTACATTAACATGAGTGTCTCTTGTTCTTTGTAACAAGTGTTACATTAACATGAGTGTCTCTTGTTCTTTGTAACAAGTGTTACATTAACATGAGTGTCTCTTGTTCTTTGTAACAAGTGTTACATTAACATGAGTGTCTCTTGTTCTTTGTAACAAGTGTTATATTAACATGAGTGTCTCTTGTTCTTTGTAACAAGTGTTACATTAACATGAGTGTCTCTTGTTCTTTGTAACAAGTGTTACATTAACATGAGTGTCTCTTGTTCTTTGTAACAAGTGTTACATTAACATGAGTGTCTCTTGTTCTTTGTAACAAGTGTTATATTAACATGAGTGTCTCTTGTTCTTTGTAACAAGTGTTATATTAACATGAGTGTCTCTTGTTCTTTGTAACAAGTGTTACATTAACATGAGTGTCTCTTGTTCTTTGTAACAAGTGTTACATTAACATGAGTGTCTCTTGTTCTTTGTAACAAGTGTTATATTAACATGAGTGTCTCTTGTTCTTTGTAACAAGTGTTATATTAACATGAATGTCTCTTGTTCTTTGTAACAAGTGTTATATTAACATGAGTGTCTCTTGTTCTTTGTAACAAGTGTTACATTAACATGAGTGTCTCTTGTTCTTTGTAACAAGTGTTATATTAACATGAGTGTCTCTTGTTCTTTGTAACAAGTGTTATATTAACATGAGTGTCTCTTGTTCTTTGTAACAAGTGTTACATTAACATGAGTGTCTCTTGTTCTTTGTAACAAGTGTTATATTAACATGAGTGTCTCTTGTTCTTTGTAACAAGTGTTACATTAACATGAGTGTCTCTTGTTCTTTGTAACAAGTGTTACATTAACATGAGTGTCTCTTGTTCTTTGTAACAAGTGTTACATTAACATGAGTGTTCTTGTTCTTTGTAACAAGTGTTACATTAACATGAGTGTCTCTTGTTCTTTGTAACAAGTGTTATATTAACATGAGTTCTCTTGTTCTTTGTAACAAGTGTTACATTAACATGAGTGTCTCTTGTTCTTTGTAACAAGTGTTACATTAACATGAGTGTCTCTTGTTCTTTTGTAACAAGTGTTACATTAACATGAGTGTCTCTTGTTCTTTGTAACAAGTGTTACATTAACATGAGTGTCTCTTGTTCTTTGTAACAAGTGTTACATTAACATGAGTGTTTCTTGTTCTTTGTAACAAGTGTTACATTAACATGAGTGTCTCTTGTTCTTTGTAACAAGTGTTATATTAACATGAGTGTCTCTTGTTCTTTGTAACAAGTGTTACATTAACATGAGTGTCTTTTGTTCTTTGTAACAAGTGTTACATTAACATGAGTGTCTCTTGTTCTTTGTAACAAGTGTTATATTAACATGAGTGTCTCTTGTTCTTTGTAACAAGTGTTATATTAACATGAGTGTCTCTTGTTCTTTGTAACAAGTGTTACATTAACATGAGTGTCTCTTGTTCTTTGTAACAAGTGTTACATTAACATGAGTGTCTCTTGTTCTTTGTAACAAGTGTTACATTAACATGAGTGTCTCTTGTTCTTTGTAACAAGTGTTACATTAACATGAGTGTCTCTTGTTCTTTGTAACAAGTGTTACATTAACATGAGTGTCTCTTGTTCTTTGTAACAAGTGTTACATTAACATGAGTGTCTCTTGTTCTTTGTAACAAGTGTTACATTAACATGAGTGTCTCTTGTTCTTTGTAACAAGTGTTACATTAACATGAGTGTCTCTTGTTCTTTGTAACAAGTGTTATATTAACATGAGTGTCTCTTGTTCTTTGTAACAAGTGTTACATTAACATGATTGTCTCTTTGTTCTTTGTAACAAGTGTTACATTAACATGAGTGTCTCTTGTTCTTTGTAACAAGTGTTATATTAACATGAGTGTCTCTTGTTCTTTGTAACAAGTGTTATATTAACATGAGTGTCTCTTGTTCTTTGTAACAAGTGTTATATTAACATGAGTGTCTTTGTTCTTTGTAACAAGTGTTACATTAACATGAGTGTCTCTTGTTCTTTGTAACAAGTGTTACATTAACATGAGTGTCTCTTGTTCTTTGTAACAAGTGTTATATTAACATGAGTGTCTCTTGTTCTTTGTAACAAGTGTTACATTAACATGAGTGTCTCTTGTTCTTTGTAACAAGTGTTACATTAACATGAGTGTCTCTTGTTCTTTGTAACAAGTGTTACATTAACATGAGTGTCTCTTGTTCTTTGTAACAAGTGTTACATTAACATGAGTGTCTCTTGTTCTTTGTAACAAGTGTTACATTAACATGAGTGTCTCTTGTTCTTTGTAACAAGTGTTACATTAACATGAACAAGTGTCTCATGATTGTTCTTTGTAACAAGTGTTACATTAACATGAGTGTCTCTTGTTCTTTGTAACAAGTGTTATATTAACATGAGTGTCTCTTGTTCTTTGTAACAAGTGTTATATTAACATGAGTGTCTCTTGTTCTTTGTAACAAGTGTTACATTAACATGAGTGTCTCTTGTTCTTTGTAACAAGTGTTATATTAACATGAGTGTCTCTTGTTCTTTGTAACAAGTGTTACATTAACATGAGTGTCTCTTGTTCTTTGTAACAAGTGTTATATTAACATGATTGTCTCTTGTTCTTTGTAACAAGTGTTACATTAACATGAGTGTCTCTTGTTCTTTGTAACAAGTGTTATATTAACATGAGTGTTCTTGTTCTTTGTAACAAGTGTTACATTAACATGAGTGTCTCTTGTTCTTTGTAACAAGTGTTATATTAACATGAGTGTCTCTTGTTCTTTGTAACAAGTGTTACATTAACATGAGTGTTTCTTGTTCTTTGTAACAAGTGTTACATTAACATGAGTGTCTCTTGTTCTTTGTAACAAGTGTTACATTAACATGAGTGTCTCTTGTTCTTTGTAACAAGTGTTATATTAACATGAGTGTCTTCTTGTTCTTTGTAACAAGTGTTATATTAACATGAGTGTCTCTTGTTCTTTGTAACAAGTGTTACATTAACATGAGTGTCTCTTGTTCTTTGTAACAAGTGTTATATTAACATGAGTGTCTCTTGTTCTTTGTAACAAGTGTTATATTAACATGAGTTCTTGTTCTTTGTAACAAGTGTTACATTAACATGATTGTTTCTTGTTCTTTGTAACAAGTGTTACATTAACATGAGTGTCTCTTGTTCTTTGTAACAAGTGTTATATTAACATGAGTGTCTCTTGTTCTTTGTAACAAGTGTTATATTAACATGAGTTCTCTTGTTCTTTGTAACAAGTGTTACATTAACATGAGTGTCTCTTGTTCTTTGTAACAAGTGTTACATTAACATGAGTGTCTCTTGTTCTTTGTAACAAGTGTTACATTAACATGAGTGTCTCTTGTTCTTTGTAACAAGTGTTACATTAACATGAGTGTCTCTTGTTCTTTGTAACAAGTGTTACATTAACATGAGTGTCTCTTGTTCTTTGTAACAAGTGTTATATTAACATGAGTTCTCTTGTTCTTTGTAACAAGTGTTACATTAACATGAGTGTCTCTTGTTCTTTGTAACAAGTGTTATATTAACATGAGTGTCTCTTGTTCTTTGTAACAAGTGTTACATTAACATGAGTGTCTCTTGTTCTTTGTAACAAGTGTTATATTAACATGAGTTTCTTTGTTCTTTGTAACAAGTGTTACATTAACATGATTGTTTCTTGTTCTTTGTAACAAGTGTTACATTAACATGAGTGTCTCTTGTTCTTTGTAACAAGTGTTACATTAACATGAGTGTCTCTTGTTCTTTGTAACAAGTGTTATATTAACATGAGTGTCTCTTGTTCTTTGTAACAAGTGTTATATTAACATGAGTGTCTCTTTGTTCTTTGTAACAAGTGTTACATTAACATGAGTGTCTCTTGTTCTTTGTAACAAGTGTTATATTAACATGAGTGTCTCTTGTTCTTTGTAACAAGTGTTATATTAACATGATTGTCTCTTGTTCTTTGTAACAAGTGTTACATTAACATGAGTGTCTCTTGTTCTTTGTAACAAGTGTTACATTAACATGAGTGTCTCTTGTTCTTTGTAACAAGTGTTATATTAACATGAGTTCTCTTGTTCTTTGTAACAAGTGTTACATTAACATGAGTGTCTCTTGTTCTTTGTAACAAGTGTTATATTAACATGAGTGTCTCTTGTTCTTTGTAACAAGTGTTACATTAACATGAGTGTCTCTTGTTCTTTGTAACAAGTGTTACATTAACATGAGTGTCTCTTGTTCTTTGTAACAAGTGTTACATTAACATGAGTGTCTCTTGTTCTTTGTAACAAGTGTTATATTAACATTCTCTTGTTCTTTGTAACAAGTGTTATATTAACATGATTGTCTCTTGTTCTTTGTAACAAGTGTTATATTAACATGAGTGTCTCTTGTTCTTTGTAACAAGTGTTACATTAACATGAGTGTCTCTTGTTCTTTGTAACAAGTGTTACATTAACATGAGTGTCTCTTGTTCTTTGTAACAAGTGTTATATTAACATGAGTTCTCTTGTTCTTTGTAACAAGTGTTACATTAACATGAGTGTCTCTTGTTCTTTGTAACAAGTGTTACATTAACATGAGTGTCTCTTGTTCTTTGTAACAAGTGTTACATTAACATGAGTGTCTCTTGTTCTTTGTAACAAGTGTTATATTAACATGAGTTTGTAACAAGTGTCTTGTTCTTTGTAACAAGTGTTACATTAACATGAGTGTCTCTTGTTCTTTGTAACAAGTGTTACATTAACATGAGTGTCTCTTGTTCTTTGTAACAAGTGTTACATTAACATGAGTGTCTCTTGTTCTTTGTAACAAGTGTTACATTAACATGAGTGTCTCTTGTTCTTTGTAACAAGTGTTACATTAACATGAGTGTCTCTTGTTCTTTGTAACAAGTGTTATATTAACATGAGTGTCTCTTGTTCTTTGTAACAAGTGTTACATTGACATGATTGTTTCTTGTTCTTTGTAACAAGTGTTACATTAACATGAGTGTCTCTTGTTCTTTGTAACAAGTGTTATATTAACATGAGTGTCTCTTGTTCTTTGTAACAAGTGTTATATTAACATGAGTGTCTCTTGTTCTTTGTAACAAGTGTTACATTAACATGAATGTCTCTTGTTCTTTGTAACAAGTGTTACATTAACATGATTGTCTCTTGTTCTTTGTAACAAGTGTTATATTAACATGAGTGTCTTTTGTTCTTTGTAACAAGTGTTATATTAACATGAGTGTCTCTTGTTCTTTGTAACAAGTGTTATATTAACATGAGTGTCTCTTGTTCTTTGTAACAAGTGTTACATTAACATGAGTGTCTCTTGTTCTTTGTAACAAGTGTTACATTAACATGAGTGTCTCTTGTTCTTTGTAACAAGTGTTATATTAACATGAGTGTCTCTTGTTCTTTGTAACAAGTGTTATATTAACATGATTGTTCTCTTGTTCTTTGTAACAAGTGTTACATTAACATGAGTGTCTCTTGTTCTTTGTAACAAGTGTTATATTAACATGAGTGTCTCTTGTTCTTTGTAACAAGTGTTATATTAACATGATTGTCTCTTGTTCTTTGTAACAAGTGTTACATTAACATGAGTGTCTCTTGTTCTTTGTAACAAGTGTTACATTAACATGAGTGTCTCTTGTTCTTTGTAACAAGTGTTATATTAACGTGAGTGTTTCTTGTTTTTTGTAACATGTGTTATATTAACATGAATGTCCCTTGTTCTTTGTAACAAGTGTTATATTAACATGAGTGTCTCTCGTTCTTTGTAACAAGTGTTACATTAACATGATTGTCTCTTGTTCTTTGTAACAAGTGTTATATTAACATGATTGTCTCTTGTTCTTTGTAACAAGTGTTACATTAACATGAGTGTCTCTTGTTCTTTGTAACAAGTGTTATATTAACACGAGTTCTCTTGTTCTTTGTAACAAGTGTTACATTAACATGAGTGTCTTTTGTTCTTTGTAACAAGTGTTATATTAACATGAGTGTCTCTTGTTCTTTGTAACAAGTGTTACATTAACATGATTGTCTCTTGTTCTTTGTAACAAGTGTTACATTAACATGAGTGTTCTTGTTCTTTGTAACAAGTGTTACATTAACATGAGTGTCTCTTGTTCTTTGTAACAAGTGTTATATTAACATGAGTGTCTCTTGTTCTTTGTAACAAGTGTTATATTAACATGAGTTGTCTCTTGTTCTTTGTAACAAGTGTTACATTAACATGAGTGTCTCTTGTTCTTTGTAACAAGTGTTACATTAACATGAGTGTCTCTTGTTCTTTGTAACAAGTGTTATATTAACATGAGTGTTTCTTGTTCTTTGTAACAAGTGTTATATTAACATGAGTGTCTCTTGTTCTTTGTAACAAGTGTTATATTAACATGAGTTCTCTCTTGTTCTTTGTAACAAGTGTTACATTAACATGAGTGTCTCTTGTTCTTTGTAACAAGTGTTATATTAACACGAGTTCTCTTGTTCTTTGTAACAAGTGTTACATTGACATGATTGTTTCTTGTTCTTTGTAACAAGTGTTACATTAACATGAGTGTCTCTTGTTCTTTGTAACAAGTGTTATATTAACATGAGTGTCTCTTGTTCTTTGTAACAAGTGTTATATTAACATGAGTGTCTCTTGTTCTTTGTAACAAGTGTTATTACTTTAACATGAGTGTTACATTGTTCTTTGTAACAAGTGTTACATTAACATGAGTGTCTCTTGTTCTTTGTAACAAGTGTTACATTAACATGAGTGTCTCTTGTTCTTTGTAACAAGTGTTATATTAACATGAGTGTCTCTTGTTCTTTGTAACAAGTGTTACATTAACATGAGTGTCTCTTGTTCTTTGTAACAAGTGTTACATTAACATGAGTGTCTCTTGTTCTTTGTAACAAGTGTTATATTAACATGATTGTCTCTTGTTCTTTGTAACAAGTGTTATATTAACATGAGTGTCTCTTGTTCTTTGTAACAAGTGTTACATTAACATGAGTGTCTCTTGTTCTTTGTAACAAGTGTTACATTAACATGAGTGTCTCTTGTTCTTTGTAACAAGTGTTATATTAACATGAGTGTCTCTTGTTCTTTGTAACAAGTGTTATATTAACATGAGTGTCTCTTGTTCTTTGTAACAAGTGTTACATTAACATGAGTGTCTCTTGTTCTTTGTAACAAGTGTTACATTAACATGAGTGTCTCTTGTTCTTTGTAACAAGTGTTATATTAACATGAGTGTCTCTTGTTCTTTGTAACAAGTGTTACATTAACATGAGTGTCTCTTGTTCTTTGTAACAAGTGTTATATTAACATGAGTGTCTCTTGTTCTTTGTAACAAGTGTTACATTAACATGAGTGTCTCTTGTTCTTTGTAACAAGTGTTATATTAACATGAGTGTCTCTTGTTCTTTGTAACAAGTGTTACATTAACATGAGTGTCTCTTTGTTCTTTGTAACAAGTGTTACATTAACATGAGTGTCATCTTCTTCTTTGTAACAAGTGTTATATTAACATGAGTGTCTCTTGTTCTTTGTAACAAGTGTTACATTAACATGATTGTTTCTTGTTCTTTGTAACAAGTGTTACATTAACATGAGTGTCTCTTGTTCTTTGTAACAAGTGTTATATTAACATGAGTGTCTCTTGTTCTTTGTAACAAGTGTTATATTAACATGAGTGTCTCTTGTTCTTTGTAACAAGTGTTATATTAACATGAGTGTCTCTTGTTCTTTGTAACAAGTGTTATATTAACATGAGTGTCTCTTGTTCTTTGTAACAAGTGTTACATTAACATGAGTGTCTCTTGTTCTTTGTAACAAGTGTTACATTAACATGAGTGTCTCTTGTTCTTTGTAACAAGTGTTATATTAACATGAGTGTCTTCTTTGTAACTTGTTCTTTTCTTGTAACAAGTGTTATATTAACATGAGTGTCTCTTGTTCTTTGTAACAAGTGTTACATTAACATGAGTGTCTCTTGTTCTTTGTAACAAGTGTTATATTAACATGAGTGTCTCTTGTTCTTTGTAACAAGTGTTACATTAACATGAGTGTTTCTTGTTCTTTGTAACAAGTGTTATATTAACATGAGTGTCTCTTGTTCTTTGTAACAAGTGTTACATTAACATGAGTGTCTCTTGTTCTTTGTAACAAGTGTTACATTAACATGAGTGTCTCTTGTTCTTTGTAACAAGTGTTACATTAACATGAGTGTCTCTTGTTCTTTGTAACAAGTGTTATATTAACATGAGTTCTCTTGTTCTTTGTAACAAGTGTTACATTAACATGATTGTCTCTTGTTCTTTGTAACAAGTGTTACATTAACATGAGTGTCTCTTGTTCTTTGTAACAAGTGTTATATTAACATGAGTTCTCTCTTGTTCTTTGTAACAAGTGTTACATTAACATGAGTGTCTCTTGTTCTTTGTAACAAGTGTTACATTAACATGAGTGTCTCTTGTTCTTTGTAACAAGTGTTACATTAACATGAGTGTCTCTTGTTCTTTGTAACAAGTGTTACATTAACATGAGTGTCTCTTGTTCTTTGTAACAAGTGTTACATTAACATGAGTGTCTCTTGTTCTTTGTAACAAGTGTTACATTAACATGAGTGTCTCTTGTTCTTTGTAACAAGTGTTATATTAACATGAGTGTCTCTTGTTCTTTGTAACAAGTGTTATATTAACATGAGTGTCTCTTGTTCTTTGTAACAAGTGTTACATTAACATGAGTGTCTCTTGTTCTTTGTAACAAGTGTTACATTAACATGAGTGTCTCTTGTTCTTTGTAACAAGTGTTACATTAACATGAGTGTCTCTTGTTCTTTTGTAACAAGTGTTACATTAACATGAGTGTCTCTTGTTCTTTGTAACAAGTGTTATATTAACATGATTGTCTTGTTCTTTGTAACAAGTGTTACATTAACATGATGTTCTTTGTTCTTTGTAACAAGTGTTACATTAACATGAGTGTCTCTTGTTCTTTGTAACAAGTGTTATATTAACACGAGTTCTCTTGTTCTTTGTAACAAGTGTTACATTGACATGATTGTTTCTTGTTCTTTGTAACAAGTGTTACATTAACATGAGTGTCTCTTGTTCTTTGTAACAAGTGTTACATTAACATGAGTGTCTCTTGTTCTTTGTAACAAGTGTTATATTAACATGAGTGTCTCTTGTTCTTTGTAACAAGTGTTACATTAACATGAGTGTCTCTTGTTCTTTGTAACAAGTGTTACATTAACATGAGTGTCTCTTGTTCTTTGTAACAAGTGTTACATTAACATGAGTGTCTCTTGTTCTTTGTAACAAGTGTTATATTAACATGAGTGTCTCTTTGTTCTTTGTAACAAGTGTTACATTAACATGAGTGTCTCTTGTTCTTTGTAACAAGTGTTACATTAACATGAGTGTCTCTTGTTCTTTGTAACAAGTGTTACATTAACATGAGTGTCTCTTGTTCTTTGTAACAAGTGTTACATTAACATGAGTGTCTCTTGTTCTTTGTAACAAGTGTTACATTAACATGATTGTTTCTTGTTCTTTGTAACAAGTGTTACATTAACATGAGTGTCTCTTGTTCTTTGTAACAAGTGTTATATTAACATGAGTAACAAGTGTTACATTAACATGAGTGTCTCTTGTTCTTTGTAACAAGTGTTACATTAACATGAGTGTCTCTTGTTCTTTGTAACAAGTGTTACATTAACATGAGTGTTCTTGTTCTTTGTAACAAGTGTTATATTAACATGAGTGTCTCTTGTTCTTTGTAACAAGTGTTACATTAACATGAGTGTCTTCTTGTTCTTGTAACAAGTGTTATATTAACATGAGTGTCTCTTGTTCTTTGTAACAAGTGTTATATTAACATGAGTGTCTCTTGTTCTTTGTAACAAGTGTTACATTAACATGAGTGTCTCTTGTTCTTTGTAACAAGTGTTACATTAACATGAGTGTCTCTTGTTCTTTGTAACAAGTGTTAATTAACATGAGTGTTATGTTATTAACATGATTGTCTCTTGTTCTTTGTAACAAGTGTTATATTAACATGAGTGTTTCTTGTTCTTTGTAACAAGTGTTACATTAACATGAGTGTCTCTTGTTCTTTGTAACAAGTGTTACATTAACATGAGTGTTCTCTTGTTCTTTGTAACAAGTGTTACATTAACATGAGTGTCTCTTGTTCTTTGTAACAAGTGTTACATTAACATGAGTGTCTCTTGTTCTTTGTAACAAGTGTTACATTAACATGATTGTCTCTTGTTCTTTGTAACAAGTGTTACATTAACATGAGTGTCTCTTGTTCTTTGTAACAAGTGTTACATTAACATGAGTGTTTCTTGTTCTTTGTAACAAGTGTTACATTAACATGAGTGTCTCTTGTTCTTTGTAACAAGTGTTATATTAACATGAGTTCTCTTGTTCTTTGTAACAAGTGTTACATTAACATGAGTGTCTCTTGTTCTTTGTAACAAGTGTTACATTAACATGAGTGTCTCTTGTTCTTTGTAACAAGTGTTACATTAACATGAGTGTCTCTTGTTCTTTGTAACAAGTGTTACATTAACATGAGTGTCTCTTGTTCTTTGTAACAAGTGTTACATTAACATGAGTGTCTCTTGTTCTTTGTAACAAGTGTTATATTAACATGAGTGTCTCTTGTTCTTTGTAACAAGTGTTATATTAACATGAGTGTCTCTTGTTCTTTGTAACAAGTGTTACATTAACATGAGTGTCTCTTGTTCTTTGTAACAAGTGTTACATTGACATGATTGTTTCTTGTTCTTTGTAACAAGTGTTATATTAACATGAGTGTCTCTTGTTCTTTGTAACAAGTGTTACATTAACATGAGTGTCTCTTGTTCTTTGTAACAAGTGTTATATTAACATGAGTTCTCTTGTTCTTTGTAACAAGTGTTACATTAACATGAGTGTCTCTTGTTCTTTGTAACAAGTGTTATATTAACATGAGTGTCTCTTGTTCTTTGTAACAAGTGTTATATTAACATGAGTGTTTTGTTCTTTGTAACAAGTGTTATATTAACATCGAGTGTTCTTTGTAACAAGTGTTACATTAACATGAGTGTCTCTTGTTCTTTGTAACAAGTGTTACATTAACATGAGTGTCTCTTGTTCTTTGTAACAAGTGTTATATTAACATGAGTGTCTCTTGTTCTTTGTAACAAGTGTTACATTAACATGAGTGTCTCTTGTTCTTTGTAACAAGTGTTACATTAACATGAGTGTCTCTTGTTCTTTGTAACAAGTGTTACATTAACATGAGTGTTTCTTGTTCTTTGTAACAAGTGTTACATTAACATGAGTGTCTCTTGTTCTTTGTAACAAGTGTTATATTAACATGAGTTCTCTTGTTCTTTGTAACAAGTGTTACATTAACATGAGTGTCTCTTGTTCTTTGTAACAAGTGTTACATTAACATGAGTGTCTCTTGTTCTTTGTAACAAGTGTTACATTAACATGAGTGTTCTCTTGTTCTTTGTAACAAGTGTTACATTAACATGAGTGTCTCTTGTTTTTGTAACAAGTGTTATATTAACATGAGTGTCTCTTGTTCTTTGTAACAAGTGTTACATTAACATGATTGTTTCTTGTTCTTTGTAACAAGTGTTACATTAACATGAGTGTCTCTTGTTCTTTGTAACAAGTGTTATATTAACATGAGTGTCTCTTGTTCTTTGTAACAAGTGTTATATTAACATGAGTGTCTCTTGTTCTTTGTAACAAGTGTTACATTAACATGAGTTGTCTCTTGTTCTTTGTAACAAGTGTTACATTAACATGAGTGTCTCTTGTTCTTTGTAACAAGTGTTACATTAACATGAGTGTCTCTTGTTCTTTGTAACAAGTGTTACATTAACATGATTGTCTCTTGTTCTTTGTAACAAGTGTTACATTAACATGAGTGTCTCTTGTTCTTTGTAACAAGTGTTACATTAACATGAGTGTCTCTTGTTCTTTGTAACAAGTGTTACATTAACATGAGTGTTTCTTGTTCTTTGTAACAAGTGTTACATTAACATGAGTGTCTCTTGTTCTTTGTAACAAGTGTTATATTAACATGAGTGTCTCTTGTTCTTTGTAACAAGTGTTACATTAACATGAGTGTCTCTTGTTCTTTGTAACAAGTGTTACATTAACATGAGTGTCTCTTGTTCTTTGTAACAAGTGTTACATTAACATGAGTGTCTCTTGTTCTTTGTAACAAGTGTTATATTAACATGAGTGTCTCTTGTTCTTTGTAACAAGTGTTACATTAACATGAGTGTCTCTTGTTCTTTGTAACAAGTGTTACATTAACATGAGTGTTTCTTGTTCTTTGTAACAAGTGTTACATTAACATGAGTGTCTCTTGTTCTTTGTAACAAGTGTTATATTAACATGAGTGTCTCTTGTTCTTTGTAACAAGTGTTACATTAACATGATTGTCTCTTGTTCTTTGTAACAAGTGTTACATTAACATGAGTGTCTCTTGTTCTTTGTAACAAGTGTTACATTAACATGAGTGTCTCTTGTTCTTTGTAACAAGTGTTATATTAACATGAGTGTCTCTTGTTCTTTGTAACAAGTGTTATATTAACATGATTGTCTCTTGTTCTTTGTAACAAGTGTTAACAAGTGTTAACAAGTGTTATTAACATGAGTGTCTCTTGTTCTTTGTAACAAGTGTTACATTAACATGAGTGTTTCTTGTTCTTTGTAACAAGTGTTACATTAACATGAGTGTCTCTTGTTCTTTGTAACAAGTGTTACATTAACATGAGTGTCTCTTGTTCTTTGTAACAAGTGTTACATTAACATGAGTGTCTTCTTGTTCTTTGTAACAAGTGTTATATTAACATGAGTGTCTCTTGTTCTTTGTAACAAGTGTTACATTAACATGAGTGTTTCTTGTTCTTTGTAACAAGTGTTACATTAACATGAGTGTTTCTTGTTCTTTGTAACAAGTGTTATATTAACATGAGTGTCTCTTGTTCTTTGTAACAAGTGTTACATTAACATGAGTGTTTCTTGTTCTTGTAACAAGTGTTACATTAACATGAGTGTCTCTTGTTCTTTGTAACAAGTGTTACATTAACATGATTGTCTCTTGTTCTTTGTAACAAGTGTTACATTAACATGAGTGTCTCTTGTTCTTTGTAACAAGTGTTACATTGACATGATTGTTTCTTGTTCTTTGTAACAAGTGTTACATTAACATGAGTGTCTCTTGTTCTTTGTAACAAGTGTTATATTAACATGAGTGTCTCTTGTTCTTTGTAACAAGTGTTACATTAACATGAGTGTCTCTTGTTCTTTGTAACAAGTGTTACATTAACATGAGTGTCTCTTGTTCTTTGTAACAAGTGTTACATTAACATGAGTGTTTCTTGTTCTTTGTAACAAGTGTTATATTAACATGAGTGTCTCTTGTTCTTTGTAACAAGTGTTATATTAACATGAGTGTCTCTTGTTCTTTGTAACAAGTGTTACATTAACATGAGTTTCTCGTTCTTTGTAACAAGTGTTATATTAACATGAGTGTCTCTTGTTCTTTGTAACAAGTGTTATATTAACAAGAGTGTTTCTTGTTCTTTGTAACAAGTGTTATATTAACATGAGTGTCTCTTGTTCTTTGTAACAAGTGTTACATTAACATGAGTGTCTCTTGTTCTTTGTAACAAGTGTTACATTAACATGAGTGTTCTTGTTCTTTGTAACAAGTGTTATATTAACACGAGTTCTCTTGTTCTTTGTAACAAGTGTTACATTAACATGAGTGTTTCTTGTTCTTTGTAACAAGTGTTACATTAACATGAGTGTCTCTTGTTCTTTGTAACAAGTGTTACATTAACATGAGTGTCTCTTGTTCTTTGTAACAAGTGTTATATTAACACGAGTTCTCTTGTTCTTTGTAACAAGTGTTACATTAACATGAGTGTCTCTTGTTCTTTGTAACAAGTGTTACATTAACATGAGTGTCTCTTGTTCTTTGTAACAAGTGTTACATTAACATGAGTGTCTCTTGTTCTTTGTAACAAGTGTTATATTAACATGAGTGTTTCTTGTTCTTTGTAACAAGTGTTATATTAACATGAGTGTCTCTTGTTCTTTGTAACAAGTGTTACATTAACATGAGTGTCTCTTGTTCTTTGTAACAAGTGTTATATTAACACGAGTTCTCTTGTTCTTTGTAACAAGTGTTACATTGACATGATTGTTTCTTGTTCTTTGTAACAAGTGTTACATTAACATGAGTGTCTCTTGTTCTTTGTAACAAGTGTTACATTAACATGAGTGTCTCTTGTTCTTTGTAACAAGTGTTATATTAACATGAGTGTCTCGTTCTTTTTAAAAAGTGTTATATTAACGAATGTTCTCTTGTTCTTTGTAACAAGTGTTACATTAACATGAGTGTTTTGTTCATTGTAACAAGTGTTACATTAACATGAGTGTCTCTAGTTCTTTGTAACAAGTGTTATATTAACATGAGTGTCTCTTGTTCTTTGTAACAAGTGTTATATTAACACGAGTTCTCTTGTTCTTTGTAACAAGTGTTACATTAACATGAGTGTCTCTTGTTCTTTGTAACAAGTGTTACATTAACATGAGTGTCTCTTGTTCTTTGTAACAAGTGTTATATTAACACGAGTTCTCTTGTTCTTTGTAACAAGTGTTACATTGACATGATTGTTTCTTGTTCTTTGTAACAAGTGTTACATTAACATGAGTGTCTCTTGTTTTTGTAACAAGTGTTACATTAACATGAGTGTCTCTTGTTCTTTGTAACAAGTGTTATATTAACATGAGTGTCTCTTGTTCTTTGTAACAAGTGTTATATTAACATGAATGTCTCTTGTTCTTTGTAACAAGTGTTATATTAACATGAGTGTCTCTTGTTCTTTGTAACAAGTGTTACATTAACATGAGTGTCTTGTTTTTGTAACTTGTTCTTTGTAACAAGTGTTACATTAACATGAGTGTCTCTTGTTCTTTGTAACAAGTGTTACATTAACATGAGTGTCTCTTGTTCTTTGTAACAAGTGTTATATTAACATGAGTGTCTCTTGTTCTTTGTAACAAGTGTTACATTAACATGATTGTCTCTTGTTCTTTGTAACAAGTGTTACATTAACATGAGTGTCTCTTGTTCTTTGTAACAAGTGTTATATTAACATGAGTGTCTCTTGTTCTTTGTAACAAGTGTTATATTAACATGAGTGTCTCTTGTTCTTTGTAACAAGTGTTATATTAACATGAGTGTCTCTTGTTCTTTGTAACAAGTGTTACATTAACATGAGTGTCTCTTGTTCTTTGTAACAAGTGTTACATTAACATGATTGTTTCTTGTTCTTTGTAACAAGTGTTACATTAACATGAGTGTCTCTTGTTCTTTGTAACAAGTGTTACATTAACATGAGTGTCTCTTGTTCTTTGTAACAAGTGTTATATTAACATGAGTGTCTCTTGTTCTTTGTAACAAGTGTTACATTAACATGAGTGTCTCTTGTTCTTTGTAACAAGTGTTATATTAACATGAGTGTCTCTTGTTCTTTGTAACAAGTGTTACATTAACATGAGTGTCTCTTGTTCTTTGTAACAAGTGTTACATTAACATGAGTGTTTCTTGTTCTTTGTAACAAGTGTTATATTAACAGGAGTGTCTCTTGTTCTTTGTAACAAGTGTTATATTAACATGAGTGTCTCTTGTTCTTTGTAACAAGTGTTACATTAACATGAGTGTCTCTTGTTCTTTGTAACAAGTGTTACATTAACATGAGTGTCTCTTGTTCTTTGTAACAAGTGTTACATTAACATGAGTGTCTCTTGTTCTTTGTAACAAGTGTTATATTAACATGAGTGTCTCTTGTTCTTTGTAACAAGTGTTACATTAACATGAGTGTCTCTTGTTCTTTGTAACAAGTGTTACATTAACATGAGTGTCTCTTGTTCTTTGTAACAAGTGTTATATTAACATGAGTGTCTCTTGTTCTTTGTAACAAGTGTTACATTAACATGAGTGTCTCTTGTTCTTTGTAACAAGTGTTACATTAACATGAGTGTCTCTTGTTCTTTGTAACAAGTGTTATATTAACATGAGTGTCTCTTGTTCTTTGTAACAAGTGTTACATTAACATGAGTGTTTCTTGTTCTTTGTAACAAGTGTTACATTAACATGATTGTTCTTGTTCTTTGTAACAAGTGTTACATTAACATGAGTGTTTTTGTTCTTTGTAACAAGTGTTATATTAACATGATTCTCTTGTTCTTTGTAACAAGTGTTATATTAACATGAGTGTCTCCTGTTCTTTGTAACAAGTGTTATATTAACAAGAGTGTCTCTTTCTTTGTAACGAGTGTTATATTAACATGATTGTCTCTTGTTCTTTGTAACAAGTGTTATATTAACATGAGTGTTCTTGTTCTTTGTAACAAGTGTTACATTAACATGAGTGTCTCTTGTTCTTTGTAACAAGTGTTACATTAACATGAGTGTCTCTTGTTCTTTGTAACAAGTGTTATATTAACATGAGTGTCTCTTGTTCTTTGTAACAAGTGTTACATTGACATGATTGTTTCTTGTTCTTTGTAACAAGTGTTACATTAACATGAGTGTCTCTTGTTCTTTGTAACAAGTGTTACATTAACATGAGTGTCTCTTGTTCTTTGTAACAAGTGTTATATTAACATGAGTGTTTCTTGTTCTTTGTAACAAGTGTTACATTAACATGAATGTCCCTTGTTCTTTGTAACAAGTGTTACATTAACATGAGTGTCTCTAGTTCTTTTTATAATAAGTGTTACATTAACATGAGTGTCTTTTCTTCTTTGTAACAAGTGTTATATTAACATGAGTGTCTCTTGTTCTTTGTAACAAGTGTTATATTAACACGAGTGTCTCTTGTTCTTTGTAACAAGTGTTACATTGACATGATTGTTTCTTGTTCTTTGTAACAAGTGTTACATTAACATGAGTGTCTCTTGTTCTTTGTAACAAGTGTTACATTAACATGAGTGTCTCTTTTGTTCTTTGTAACAAGTGTTATATTAACATGAGTGTCTCTTGTTCTTTGTAACAAGTGTTATATTAACATGAGTGTCTCTTGTTCTTTGTAACAAGTGTTACATTAACATGAGTGTCTCTTGTTCTTTGTAACAAGTGTTACATTAACATGAGTGTCTAGTTCTTTGTAACAAGTGTTATATTAACACGAGTTCTCTTGTTCTTTGTAACAAGTGTTACATTAACATGATTGTTTCTTGTTCTTTGTAACAAGTGTTACATTAACATGAGTGTTTCTTGTTCTTTGTAACAAGTGTTACATTAACATGAGTGTCCCTTGTTCTTTGTAACAAGTGTTATATTAACACGAGTGTCTCTTGTTCTTTGTAACAAGTGTTACATTAACATGAACATTGTCTCTTGTTCTTTGTAACAAGTGTTACATTAACATGAGTGTCTCTTGTTCTTTGTAACAAGTGTTATATTAACATGAGTGTTTCTTGTTCTTTGTAACAAGTGTTACATTAACATGAGTGTCTCTTGTTCTTTGTAACAAGTGTTACATTAACATGAGTGTCTCTTGTTCTTTGTAACAAGTGTTATATTAACACGAGTTCTCTTGTTCTTTGTAACAAGTGTTACATTAACATGAGTGTCTCTTGTTCTTTGTAACAAGTGTTACATTAACATGAGTGTCTCTTGTTCTTTGTAACAAGTGTTATATTAACATGAGTGTCTCTTGTTCTTTGTAACAAGTGTTACATTAACATGAGTGTCTCTTGTTCTTTGTAACAAGTGTTACATTAACATGAGTGTCTCTTGTTCTTTGTAACAAGTGTTACATTAACATGAGTGTCTCTTGTTCTTTGTAACAAGTGTTATATTAACATGAGTGTCTCTTGTTCTTTGTAACAAGTGTTATATTAACATGATTGTCTCTTTGTTCTTTGTAACAAGTGTTACATTAACATGATTGAGTTTATATTAACATCTTGTTCTTTGTAACAAGTGTTATATTAACATGAGTGTCTCTTGTTCTTTGTAACAAGTGTTACATTAACATGAGTGTCTCTTGTTCTTTGTAACAAGTGTTACATTAACATGAGTGTCTCTTGTTCTTTGTAACAAGTGTTACATTAACATGAGTGTCTCTTGTTCTTTGTAACAAGTGTTATATTAACATGAGTGTCTCTTGTTCTTTGTAACAAGTGTTACATTAACATGAGTTGTCTCTTGTTCTTTGTAACAAGTGTTATATTAACATGAGTTCTCTTGTTCTTTGTAATAAGTGTTATATTAACATGAGTGTCTCTTGTTCTTTGTAACAAGTGTTACATTAACATGAGTGTCTCTTGTTCTTTGTAACAAGTGTTACATTAACATGAGTGTCTCTTGTTCTTTGTAACAAGTGTTACATTAACATGAGTGTCTCTTGTTCTTTGTAACAAGTGTTATATTAACATGAGTGTCTCTTGTTCTTTGTAACAAGTGTTACATTAACATGAGTGTCTCTTGTTCTTTGTAACAAGTGTTATATTAACATGAGTGTCTCTTGTTTTTGTAACAAGTGTTATATTAACATGAGTGTCTCTTGTTCTTTGTAACAAGTGTTATATTAACATGATTGTCTCTTGTTCTTTTGTAACAAGTGTTACATTAACATGAGTGTCTCTTGTTCTTTGTAACAAGTGTTACATTAACATGAGTGTCTCTTGTTCTTTGTAACAAGTGTTATATTAACATGATTGTTTCTTGTTCTTTGTAACAAGTGTTATATTAACATGAGTGTCTCTTGTTCTTTGTAACAAGTGTTACATTAACATGAGTGTCTCTTTGTTCTTTGTAACAAGTGTTATATTAACATGAGTTCTCTTGTTCTTTGTAACAAGTGTTACATTAACATGAGTGTGTTCTTCTTTGTAACAAGTGTTACATTAACATGAGTGTCTCTTGTTCTTTGTAACAAGTGTTATATTTAACATGAGTGTCTCTTGTTCTTTGTAACAAGTGTTACATTGACATGATTGTTTCTTGTTCTTTGTAACAAGTGTTACATTAACATGAGTGTCTCTTGTTCTTTGTAACAAGTGTTACATTAACATGAGTGTCTCTTGTTCTTTGTAACAAGTGTTACATTAACATGAGTGTCTCTTGTTCTTTGTAACAAGTGTTATATTAACATGATTGTCTCTTGTTCTTTGTAACAAGTGTTACATTAACATGAGTGTCTCTTGTTCTTTTAACAAGTAACAAGTGTTACATTAACATGAGTGTCTCTTGTTCTTTGTAACAAGTGTTATATTAACATGAGTGTCTCTTGTTCTTTGTAACAAGTGTTATATTAACATGATTGTCTCTTGTTCTTTGTAACAAGTGTTATATTAACATGAGTGTCTCTTGTTCTTTGTAACAAGTGTTATATTAACATGATTGTCTCTTGTTCTTTTGTAACAAGTGTTACATTAACATGAGTGTCTCTTGTTCTTTGTAACAAGTGTTATATTAACATGAGTGTCTTGTTGTTCTTTGTGTTAATTAAGTGTTCTTTGTAACAAGTGTTACATTAACATGAGTGTCTCTTGTTCTTTGTAACAAGTGTTATATTAACATGAGTGTCTCTTGTTCTTTGTAACAAGTGTTACATTAACATGAGTGTCTCTTGTTCTTTGTAACAAGTGTTATATTAACATGAGTTTCTTGTTCTTTGTAACAAGTGTTATATTAACATGAGTGTTTCTTGTTCTTTGTAACAAGTGTTATATTAACATGAGTGTCTCTTGTTCTTTGTAACAAGTGTTACATTAACATGAGTGTTTCTTGTTGTTTTGTAACAAGTGTTATATTAACATGAGTGTCTCTTGTTCTTTGTAACAAGTGTTATATTAACATGAGTGTCTCTTGTTCTTTGTAACAAGTGTTACATTAACATGATTGTCTCTTGTTCTTTTGTAACAAGTGTTACATTAACATGAGTGTCTTTTGTTCTTTGTAACAAGTGTTACATTAACATGAGTGTCTCTTGTTCTTTGTAACAAGTGTTATATTAACATGATTGTTTCTTGTTCTTTGTAACAAGTGTTACATTAACATGAGTGTCTCTTGTTCTTTGTAACAAGTGTTATATTAACATGAGTTCTCTTTTGTTCTTTGTAACAAGTGTTATATTAACATGAGTGTCTCTTGTTCTTTGTAACAAGTGTTACATTAACATGAGTGTCTCTTGTTCTTTGTAACAAGTGTTATATTAACATGAGTTCTCTTGTTCTTTGTAACAAGTGTTACATTAACATGAGTGTTTCTTGTTCTTTGTAACAAGTGTTACATTAACATGAGTGTCTCTTGTTCTTTGTAACAAGTGTTATATTAACATGAGTGTTTCTTGTTCTTTGTAACAAGTGTTATATTAACATGAATGTCTCTTGTTCTTTGTAACAAGTGTTATATTAACAAGTGAGTGTCTCTGTTCTTTGTAACAAGTGTTACATTAACATGAGTGTCTCTTGTTCTTTGTAACAAGTGTTATATTAACACGAACAAGTGAGTCTCTTGTTCTTTGTAACAAGTGTTACATTAACATGATTGTCTTCTTGTTCTTTGTAACAAGTGTTATATTAACACGAGTGTCTCTTGTTCTTTGTAACAAGTGTTACATTAACATGAGTGTCTTCTTGTTCTTTGTAACAAGTGTTATATTTCTTGTAACACGAGTATCTCTTTTTGTTTTTGTAACAAGTGTTACATTAACATGATTGTTTCTTGTTCTTTGTAACAAGTGTTACATTAACATGAGTGTCTCTTGTTCTTTGTAACAAGTGTTATATTAACATGAGTGTCTCTTGTTCTTTGTAACAAGTGTTACATTAACATGAGTTCTTTTGTTCTTTGTAACAAGTGTTACATTAACATGAGTGTCTCTTGTTCTTTGTAACAAGTGTTATATTAACATGAGTTCTCTTGTTCTTTGTAACAAGTGTTACATTAACATGATTGTCTCTTGTTCTTTGTAACAAGTGTTACATTAACATGAGTGTCTCTTGTTCTTTGTAACAAGTGTTACATTAACATGAGTGTTTCTTAGTTCTTTAACAAGTGTTATATTAACATGATTGTCTCTTGTTCTTTGTAACAAGTGTTACATTAACATGAGTGTCTCTTTTTCTTTGTAACAAGTGTTATATTAACACGAGTTCTCTTGTTCTTTGTAACAAGTGTTACATTAACATGAGTGTCTTCTTGTTCTTTGTAACAAGTGTTACATTAACATGAGTGTCTCTTGTTCTTTGTAACAAGTGTTATATTAACATGAGTGTCTTCTTGTTCTTTGTAACAAGTGTTATATTAACATGAGTGTCTCTTGTTCTTTGTAACAAGTGTTACATTAACATGAGTGTCTCTTGTTCTTTGTAACAAGTGTTACATTAACATGATTGTCTCTTGTTGTTTTGTAACAAGTGTTATATTAACATGAGTGTCTCTTGTTCTTTGTAACAAGTGTTATATTAACATGATTGTTTCTTGTTCTTTTGTAACAAGTGTTATATTAACATGATTGTCTCTTGTTCTTTGTAACAAGTGTTACATTAACATGAGTGTCTCTTGTTCTTTGTAACAAGTGTTATATTAACATGAGTGTTTCTTGTTCTTTGTAACAAGTGTTACATTAACATGAGTGTTTTTTGTTCTTTGTAACAAGTGTTATATTAACATGAGTGTCTCTTGTTCTTTGTAACAAGTGTTACATTAACATGATTGTTTCTTGTTCTTTGTAACAAGTGTTACATTAACATGAGTGTCTCTTGTTCTTTGTAACAAGTGTTACATTAACATGAGTTTCTTGTTTTTGTAACAAGTGTTATATTAACATGATTGTGTTAAGTTTACATTAACATGATTGTTTCTTTAACAAGATGTCCCTTGTTCTTTGTAACAAGTGTTATATTAACATGAGTGTCTCTTGTTCTTTGTAACAAGTGTTACATTAACATGAGTGTCTCTTGTTCTTTTGTAACAAGTGTTATATTAACATGAGTGTCTCTTGTTCTTTGTAACAAGTGTTACATTAACATGATTGTTTCTTGTTCTTTGTAACAAGTGTTACATTAACATGAGTGTCTCTTGTTCTTTTGTAACAAGTGTTACATTAACATGAGTGTCTCTTGTTCTTTGTAACAAGTGTTATATTAACACGAGTGTCTCTTGTTCTTTGTAACAAGTGTTACATTAACATGAGTGTCTTTTGTTCTTTGTAACAAGTGTTATATTAACATGAGTGTCTCTTGTTCTTTGTAACAAGTGTTACATTAACATGATTGTCTCTTGTTCTTGTAACAAGTGTTATATTAACATGATTGTTCTTGTTCTTTGTAACAAGTGTTACATTAACATGAGTGTCTCTTGTTCTTTGTAACAAGTGTTATATTAACATGAGTGTCTCTTTGTTCTTTGTAACAAGTGTTACATTAACATGAGTGTCTCTTGTTCTTTTGTAACAAGTGTTATATTAACATGAGTGTTTCTTGTTCTTTGTTACAAGTGTTATATTAACATGAGTGTCTCTTGTTCTTGTAACAAGTGTTACATTAACATGATGTTCTTGTTCTTTGTAACAAGTGTTACATTAACATGATTGTCTCTTGTTCTTGTAACAAGTGTTACATTAACATGAGTGTCTTTTGTTCTTTGTAACAAGTGTTACATTAACATGATTGTCTCTTGTTCTTTGTAACAAGTGTTATATTAACATGAATGTCTCTTGTTCTTTGTAACAAGTGTTATATTAACATGAGTTCTTTTGTTCTTGTAACAAGTGTTACATTAACACGAGTGTCTTTTGTTCTTTGTAACAAGTGTTACATTAACATGAGTGTTTCTTGTTCTTTGTAACAAGTGTTATATTAACATGAGTTGTCTCTTGTTCTTTGTAACAAGTGTTACATTAACATGAGTGTCTCTTGTTCTTTTGTAACAAGTGTTATATTAACATGAGTTTTTCTTGTTCTTTGTAACAAGTGTTACATTAACATGATTGTTTCTTGTTCTTTGTAACAAGTGTTATATTAACATGATTCTCTTGTTCTTTGTAACAAGTGTTACATTAACATGAGTGTCTCTTGTTCTTTGTAACAAGTGTTATATTAACAAGAGTGTCTATGTTCTTTGTAACAAGTGTTACATTAACATGAGTGTCTTGTTCTTTGTGTAAGTGTTATATTAACATGATTGTCTCTTGTTCTTTGTAACAAGTGTTATATTAACATGATTGTCTCTTGTTCTTTTTGTAACAAGTGTTACATTAACATGATTGTCTCTTGTTCTTTGTAACAAGTGTTATATTAACATGATTGTTTCTTGTTCTTTGTAACAAGTGTTACATTAACATGAGTGTCTCTTGTTCTTTGTAACAAGTGTTATATTAACATGAGTGTCTCTTGTTCTTTGTAACAAGTGTTATATTAACATGATTGTCTCTTGTTCTTTGTAACAAGTGTTATATTAACATGAGTGTCTCTTGTTCTTTGTAACAAGTGTTACATTAACATGAGTGTTTCTTGTTCTTTGTAACAAGTGTTACATTAACATCAGTCTCTTTGTTGTTTGTAACAAGTGTTACATTAACATGAGTGTTCTTCTGTTCTTTGTAACAAGTGTTACATTAACATGAGTGTTTCTTGTTCTTATTAAGTAATTAAGTGTTATGTTTAACATGAGTGTCCCTTAACATGTTCCCTTGTGTAACAAGTGTTATATTAACACGATTTCTCTCGTTCTTTTGTTATAAGTGTTACATTAACATGATGTTCTCTTTGTTCTTTGTAACAAGTGTTATATTAACATGAGATGTCTCTTGTTCTTTGTTACAAGTGTTACATTAACATGATTGTCCCTTGTTCTTTGTAACAAGTGTTATATTAACATGATTGTCTCTTGTTCTTCGTAACAAGTGTTACATTAACATGAGTGTCCCTTTTGTTCTTTGTAACAAGTGTTATATTAACACCAGTTCTCTTGTTCTTTGTAACAAGTGTTACATTAACATGATTGTTTCTTTATATTAACACACCTCTGTTCTTGTAACAAGTGTTACATTAACATGAGTGTCTCTTGTTCTTTGTAACAAGTGTTACATTAACATGAGTGTCTTCTTGTCAAGTGTTTGTAACAAGTGTTATATTAACACGAGTTACTCTTGTTCTTTGTAACAAGTGTTACATTAACATGAGTGTCTCTTGTTCTTTTGTAACAAGTGTTATATTAACATGAGTTTCTTTCTTGTTTTTTATTACAAGTGTTATATTAACATGAATGTCCCTTGTTCTTTGTAACAAGTGTTATATTAACACGACTGTTCTTGTTCTTTGTAACAAGTGTTATATTAACATGAGTGTTTCTTTTCTTTGTAACAAGTGTTACATTAACATGAGTGTCTCTTGTTCTTTGTAACAAGTGTTATATTAACATGAGTTCTCGTTCTTGTTCTTAAATTGTAACAAGTGTTATATTAACATGAGTGTCCCTTGTTCTTTGTAACAAGTGTTATATTAACATGAGTGTCTTGTTTGTTAATTGACATTGTTTCTTGTTCTTTGTAACAAGTGTTACTTAACATGAGTGTCTCTTGTTCTTTGTAACAAGTGCCATTAACATGAGTGTTCTTTTGTCTTTGTAACAAGTGTTATATTAACATGAGTGTCTCTTGTTCTTTGTAACAAGTGTTATATTAACATGAGTGTTTCTTGTTCTTTGTAACAAGTGTTATATTAACATGATTGTCCCTTGTTCTTGTAACAAGTGTTACATTAACATGATAAGTTCTTGTTCTTGTAACAAGTGTTACATTAACATGAGTGTCTCTTGTTCTTTGTAACAAGTGTTACATTAACATGAGTGTCTCTTGTTCTTTGTAACAAGTGTTACATTAACATGATTGTTTCTTGTTTTTTGTAACAAGTGTTATATTAACATGAGTCTCTTGTTCTTTTGTAACAAGTGTTAATTAACATGATTGTTCTTTGTTCTTTGTAACAAGTGTTATATTAACATGAGTGTCTTTTGTTCTTTTGTAACAAGTGTTATATTAACATGAATGTCTCTTGTTCTTTGTAACAAGTGTTATATTAACATGATTGTCTCTTGTTCTTTGTAACAAGTGTTATATTAACATGAGTGTCTCTTGTTCTTGTAACAAGTGTTATATTAACATGAGTGTTTGTTCTTGTAACAAGTGTTACATTAACATGATGTGTTTCTTGTTCTTTGTAACAAGTGTTATATTAACATGAGTGTTTCTTGTTCTTTGTAACAAGTGTTACATTAACATGAGTGTCCTTTGTTCTTTGTAAAATAAGTGTTATTCATTAACATGAGTGTCTCTTGTTCTTGTAACAAGTGTTACATTAACATGAGTGTCTTTTGTTCTTTGTAACAAGTGTTACATTAACACGATTGTTCTTTTGTTCTTGTAACAAGTGTTACATTAACATGAGTGTCTCTTGTTCTTTGTAACAAGTGTTACATTAACATGATGTCTCTTGTTCTTTGTAACAAGTGTTATATTAACACGAGTTCTCTTGTTCTTTGTAACAAGTGTTACATTGACATGATTGTTTCTTGTTCTTTGTAACAAGTGTTACATTAACATGAGTGTCTCTTGTTCTTTGTAACAAGTGTTACATTAACATGAGTGTCTCTTGTTCTTTGTAACAAGTGTTACATTAACATGAGTGTTTCTTGTTCTTTGTAACAAGTGTTACATTAACATGAGTGTCTCTTGTTCTTTGTAACAAGTGTTATATTAACATCATTATTTCAGTTCTCTTGTTTTTTGTAAACAAGTGTTACATTAACATGAGTGTCTCTTGTTCTTTGTAACAAGTGTTATATTAACACGATTTCTCTTGTTCTTGTAATAAGTGTTACATTAACATGAATGTGTCTTTGTTCTTTGTAACAAGTGTTACATTAACACGAGTGTTCCTTGTTCTTGTAACAAGTGTTACATTAACATGAGTGTCTCTTGTTCTTTGTAACAAGTGTTATATTAACACGAGTGTCTCTTTCTTCTTTGTAACAAGTGTTACATTAACATGATTGTTTTTGTTCTTGTAACAAGTGTTATATTAACATGAGTGTTCTTGTTCTTTGTAACAAGTGTTACATTAACATGATTCTTCTGTTCTTTTGTAACAAGTGTTATATTAACACGAGTTCTCTTGTTCTTTTGTAACAAGTGTTACATTAACATGAGTGTCTCTTGTTCTTTGTAACAAGTGTTACATTAACATGAGTGTCTTTTGTTCTTTGTAACAAGTGTTACATTAACATGAGTGTCTCTTGTTTTTTGTAACAAGTGTTACATTAACATGAGTGTCTCTAGTTCTTTGTAACAAGTGTTACATTAACATTGAGTGTCTCTTGTTTTTTTGTAACAAGTGTTACATTAACATGAGTGTCTTTCGTTCTTGTAACAAGTGTTACATTAACATGAGTGTCTCTTTGTTCTTTGTAACAAGTGTTACATTAACATGAATGTCTCTTGTTCTTTGTAACAAGTGTTATATTAACACGATTGTCTCTTGTTCTTTTGTAACAAGTGTTACATTAACATGAGTGTCTCTTGTTCTTTGTAACAAGTGTTATATTATCATGATGTCTCTTGTTCCTTTGTAACAAGTGTTATATTAACATGATTGTTTCTAGTTCTTTGTAACAAGTGTTATATGAACATGAGTGTTTCTTGTCTTTTAACAAAGTGTTATATTAACACGATTTCTCTCTTTCTTTGTAATAAGTGTTATATTAACATGAGTGTCTTTTGTTCTTTGTAACAAGTGTTACATTAACATGAGTGTTCTTGTTCTTCGTAACAAGTGTTATATTAACATGAATGTCTCTTGTTCTTTTGTAACAAGTGTTATATTAACACGATTGTTTCTTTTTCTTGTAACAAGTGTTACATTGACATGATTGTTTCTTGTTCTTTGTAACAAGTGTTATATTAACGTGAGTCTTTTTTTTTTGTTTTTATTATATGTGTTATATTAACATGAATGTCCCTAGTTCTTTTGTAACAAGTGTTACATTAACACGAGTTCTTGTTCTTTGTAACAAGTGTTATATTATTACGATTCGTGTTTCTTGTTCTTTGTAACGCAAGTTACATTAACACGAGTGTTTTTTGTTCTTGTAACAAGTGTTATATTAACGTGTGTGTTTCTGTTTTTTTGTAACAAGTGTTATATTAACATGATTGTCTCTTTGTTTTTTTTGTAACAAGTGTTATATTAATAATTGATTGTTTCTTGTTCTTTGTAACAAGTGTTACATTAACATGAATGTCCTTTGTTTTTTTTTGTAACAAGTGTTACATTAACACGAGTTCCCCTTGTTCTTTGTAACAAGTGTTACATTAACATGATTGTTTCTTTTGTTCTTGTAACAAGTGTTATATTAACATGAGTGTTTCTTGTTCTTTATTAACAAGTGTTATATTAACATGAATGTCTCTATTGTTCTTTTGTAACAAGTGTTATATTAACATGATTTCCTTTGTTGTTCTTTGTAACAAGTGTTACATTAAGATGATAGTTTCCTTTTGTTCTTGTAACAAGTGTTATATTTACACGAGGTCTCCTTGTTCTTTGTAATAAGTGTTATATTAACACGAGTGTCTCTTGTTCCTTTGTAACAAGTGTTATATTAACACGAGTGTTCCTTGTTCTTGTAACAAGTGTTACATTAACATGATTGTTTCTTGTTCTTTGTAACAAGTATTACATTAACAATGATTGTTTCTTGTTTTTTGTAATAATAAGTGTTACATTAACATGAGTCTCTTTGTTCCTTTGTAACAAGTGTTACATTAACATATAGTGTCTCTTGTTCTTTTTGTAACAAGTGTTACTGAACACGATTGTCTCTTGTTCTTTGTAACAAGTGTTACATTAACATGAGTGTTTCTTGTTCTTGTAACAGTGTTACATTAACATGAGTGTCTAGTTTTGTAACAAGTGTTATATTAACACGAGTTCTCTTGTTCTTTGTAAACAAGTGTTACATTGATTATGATCGTCTCTTCTTGTTTTGTAACAAGTGTTATATTAACATGAGTGTCTCTAGTTCTTTGTAACAAGTAATAAATTAACGTGATTGTTTCTGTTTTTTGTTATATGTGTTACATTAACATGAATGTCCCTTTGTTCTTTTGTAACAAGTGTTATATTAACACGAGTGTCCCTTGTAAATTGTAACAAGTGTTACATTGACATGATTCTTTCTTTTTCTTTGTAACAAGCAAGTTACATTAACATGAGTGTCTTTTGTTCTTTTGTAACAAGTGTAAGTTACATTAACATGAGTGTCTTGTTTCTTGTAACAAGTGTTACATTAACATGATTGTTTTGTTCTTTTGTAACAAGTGTTACATTAACATGAGTGTCTCTTGTTCTTTGTAACAAGTGTTACATTAACATGAGTGTCTCTTGTTCTTTGTAACAAGTGTTACATTAACATGAGTGTCTCTTGTTCTTTGTAACAAGTGTTACATTAACATGAGTGTCTCTGTTCTTTGTAACAAGTGTTACATTAACATGAGTGTCTCTTGTTCTTTGTAACAAGTGTTACATTAACATGAGTGTCTCTTGTTCTTTGTAACAAGTGTTACATTAACATGAGTGTCTCTTGTTCTTTGTAACAAGTGTTACATTAACATGAGTGTCTTGTTCTTTGTAACAAGTGTTACATTAACATGAGTGTCTCTTGTTCTTTGTAACAAGTGTTACATTAACATGAGTGTCTCTTGTTCTTTGTAACAAGTGTTACATTAACATGAGTGTCTCTTGTTCTTTGTAACAAGTGTTACATTAACATGAGTGTCTTTGTTCTTTGTTCTTTGTAACAAGTGTTACATTAACATGAGTGTCTCTTGTTCTTTGTAACAAGTGTTACATTAACATGAGTGTCTCTTGTTCTTTGTAACAAGTGTTACATTAACATGAGTGTCTCTTGTTCTTTGTAACAAGTGTTACATTAACATGAGTGTCTCTTGTTCTTTGTAACAAGTGTTACATTAACATGAGTGTCTCTTGTTCTTTGTAACAAGTGTTACATTAACATGAGTGTCTCTTGTTCTTTGTAACAAGTGTTACATTAACATGAGTGTCTCTTGTTCTTTGTAACAAGTGTTACATTAACATGAGTGTCTCTTGTTCTTTGTAACAAGTGTTACATTAACATGAGTGTCTCTTGTTCTTTGTAACAAGTGTTACATTAACATGAGTGTCTCTTGTTCTTTGTAACAAGTGTTATATTAACATGAGTGTCTCTTGTTCTTTGTAACAAGTGTTACATTAACATGAGTGTCTCTTGTTCTTTGTAACAAGTGTTACATTAACATGAGTGTCTCTTGTTCTTTGTAACAAGTGTTACATTAACATGAGTGTCTTGTTCTTTGTTCTTTGTAACAAGTGTTACATTAACATGAGTGTCTCTTGTTCTTTGTAACAAGTGTTACATTAACATGAGTGTCTCTTGTTCTTTGTAACAAGTGTTACATTAACATGAGTGTCTCTTGTTCTTTGTAACAAGTGTTATATTAACATGAGTGTCTCTTGTTCTTTGTAACAAGTGTTACATTAACATGAGTGTCTCTTGTTCTTTGTAACAAGTGTTACATTAACATGAGTGTCTCTTGTTCTTTGTAACAAGTGTTATATTAACATGAGTGTCTCTTGTTCTTTGTAACAAGTGTTACATTAACATGAAGTGTTATCTTGTTTTTTGTAACAAGTGTTACATTAACATGAGTGTCTCTTGTTCTTTGTAACAAGTGTTACATTAACATTAACAAGTGTTACATTAACATGAGTGTCTCTTGTTCTTTGTAACAAGTGTTACATTAACATGATTGTTTCTTGTTCTTTGTAACAAGTGTTACATTAACATGAGTGTCTCTTGTTCTTTGTAACAAGTGTTACATTAACATGAGTGTCTCTTGTTCTTTGTAACAAGTGTTACATTAACATGAGTGTCTCTTGTTCTTTGTAACAAGTGTTACATTAACATGAGTGTCTCTTGTTCTTTGTAACAAGTGTTACATTAACATGAGTGTCTCTTGTTCTTTGTAACAAGTGTTACATTAACATGAGTGTCTCTTGTTGTTCTTTGTAACAAGTGTTACATTAACATGAGTGTCTCTTGTTCTTTGTAACAAGTGTTATATTAACATGAGTGTCTCTTGTTCTTTGTAACAAGTGTTACATTAACATGAGTGTCTCTTGTTCTTTGTAACAAGTGTTACATTAACATGAGTGTCTCTTGTTCTTTGTAACAAGTGTTACATTAACATGAGTGTCTCTTGTTCTTTGTAACAAGTGTTATATTAACATGAGTGTCTCTTGTTCTTTGTAACAAGTGTTACATTAACATGAGTGTCTCTTGTTCTTTGTAACAAGTGTTACATTAACATGAGTGTCTCTTGTTCTTTGTAACAAGTGTTACATTAACATGAGTGTCTCTTGTTCTTTGTAACAAGTGTTACATTAACATGAGTGTTAACTTGAGTTCTTTGTAACAAGTGTTACATTAACATGAGTGTCTCTTGTTCTTTGTAACAAGTGTTACATTAACATGAGTGTCTCTTGTTCTTTGTAACAAGTGTTACATTAACATGAGTGTCTCTTGTTCTTTGTAACAAGTGTTATATTAACATGAGTGTTTCTTGTTCTTTGTAACAAGTGTTACATTAACATGAGTGTCTTGTTCTTTGTAACAAGTGTTACATTAACATGAGTGTCTCTTGTTCTTTGTAACAAGTGTTACATTAACATGACTCTTGTTCTTTGTAACAAGTGTTATATTAACTTGTTCTTTGTAACAAGTGTTATATTAACATGAGTGTCTCTTGTTCTTTGTAACAAGTGTTACATTAACATGAGTGTCTCTTGTTCTTTGTAACAAGTGTTACATTAACATGAGTGTCTCTTGTTCTTTGTAACAAGTGTTACATTAACATGAGTGTCTCTTGTTCTTTTGTAACAAGTGTTACATTAACATGAGTGTCTCTTGTTCTTTGTAACAAGTGTTACATTAACATGAGTGTCTCTTGTTCTTTGTAACAAGTGTTACATTAACATGAGTGTCTCTTGTTCTTTGTAACAAGTGTTACATTAACATGAGTGTCTCTTGTTCTTTGTAACAAGTGTTACATTAACATGAGTGTCTCTTGTTCTTTGTAACAAGTGTTATATTAACATGAGTGTCTCTTGTTCTTTGTAACAAGTGTTACATTAACATGAGTGTCTTTTGTTCTTTGTAACAAGTGTTATATTAACATGAGTGTCTCTTGTTCTTTGTAACAAGTGTTACATTAACATGAGTGTCTCTTGTTCTTTGTAACAAGTGTTACATTAACATGA
>NW_027467782.1:23115489-23225766 GCF_004210375.1 Tachypleus tridentatus | reverse complement strand
TTAACGTTCTCCATTTTAAACTGTTTTGACCACTTTTGTATTTACATGTTTTAACTCTCTGTTGTAGTATTTATCTATTATTTAGAAATGAAAATGTTGTTCTAAATGTCTGTTCATAGATCCTACACAGTCTCCTGTGTATATATGTTTCTACTTAACAACAAACAAGGCCCGTAATTCGAGGGTCGCGGGTTCGCGCCCGCGTCGCGCTAAACATGCTCGCCCTCCCATCCGTGGGGGTGTATAATGTGACGGTCAATCCCACTATTCGTTGGTAAAAGAGTAGCCCAAGAGTTGGCGGTGGTGGTGATGAATAGCTGCCTCCCTCTAGTCTTACACTGCAAACCCCAAACAAACAAACAAGAAACAAATCAACTAACTACTCACAGGACCAATGGTTAACAATTTTGTTGGAAGAAAGTCTTCTTTTATGAGCTAGAAACATCAAACAAGACCAGCACCAATGAAAATAGGTATAACATATGAAAGATAAAGACCACTATCGACACATAGTTGTGCTGCGTATTGACACTGCTAGAACCCTGGTTTTGATACCTGTGGTGAGCAGAGCACACATACAGATCTTTATGCTTAAATATAAAACAAAAGATAAAAGTGAAACGCAATTGAATCCATTCTTGAAATTTTGCTTCAGTTCATATTAAACAGTCAACGTACCAACAAAGTTTTGAATTCCTCAAAATCTATTATAAATAGGTAACCAGGAACAGGGCTTATAAACCGTGGAAGATAACGATATTTACTTTCTGATCTTATATATTTCAGACAGCTCATAATCTAGAACTCTCAACTATTTTACATCAACATAGAATGAGGAATAGCAGGATAACATTTACGTAACTTTCAAAATAATGTAATTACATTTTTTTAAATAAATGTTTCTGTGAATATAAACCTAAAATTTGTGTCAGAAAGAATTTACCTAAAATAGTTATTGTTTATTTAAATACAAGGGTTTTATTTCCATAGTGTGCTTCGACTTTGGAAGCAGTATTTTAACATACGAAAACAGAGTACCTGCTAACATTTCATGGCTTTAACGTTTCACTTAACTAAAACTAGAATCTCCAATCATCTCTTAAATAACACTTTGACTTTATATTTGTATTTGATATGGCTGTTTAGTAGGCATTTAAATGTGCTATGCTGATAAAAAAGAAAATAATGTGTACATATCTGATACGACAGAAAAGTAATTTCTAACGCCAAGAATAACTAAGAAATAATTTAAATAAACGTACCCACTAAACTGTGGTGTTTCCATGTAAGATCGTTACTATTACTATTTGTAAAGCGATACTGTAGATCAAATGAAAAGAAATAATCTGTGTAAGTTTCAATGTGTATTATTGTACTTATTATAAATCATACTTTCACAATCTAAAACTGAATCATCTATTAAAACATACCTTTTCAGTACGTCACTATATTACTGAAAAGACAAGGGTTCGATTCCCCTGGATGGCTCAGCAGATAGCCGATGTGGCTTTACTATAAGAAACACACACACACACGTGTGTTTTTTCAAAAGAATCTTTATTTGAGCTACAGATACAAAAAAGACATTACACCAACATAGAATGAGGAATAGCAGAATTACGTAACTGTTTCTTTATTTAAATTTTACATAATTTTGTTTTTAAACGGTTATTCAATTAGTGATTTTAACATCAAAATAAATTTTCCACACAAAGCTATGAACTTCAAGGAAGTAGTCATGGAAATTGTACTGTTCTCAAATAACATGAGCAAAAAACTATTAATTTGGTTAATATTAGTACACATAAAGTTGAAAGTAGTAACTACTAAGTCTAATTCAAATTAAAAATATACTTCTTATGTTTTCCAAAATTTCAATCTCTTTATGATACGATGAACTGCATTTTTAATTGTAGTCATGTTTGGCCTTGGTTGTTCTCTCTCGGATGATGCGTTCGTTGTCTGTAAAAGCAACCATTGGGTTGTGAGATTTTCAGTTGATTTATTGCGCCACTCAGAAGAACACGTGATGGTGTATCCTAGTTTTGACACAGATTGAAACAGAAGGCAATTATATATTGTCTTTACAAACTTGTAATACTTTTTAAAACACGTGGACACCTTCCATCCAAGATGTTTAAAGTGTTTGTCAGCCTTTGGTTTCACTTTTGGTAAAGTTTCCATCAGACTTTTCTTTGAGCCGTGAATCGTCATTAAATATCCACGATCAGTAAATTCCGTCTGAAACATTAATGTTTTATCAATGCAGCTGATGAAATCATCCTCACGCTCTTTTTGATCTTGAAGAAGCTTTGGTGATAAAATAACTTCTGCTGGTTCAGTTTCATAACATGTAATTCCTTGTATGAATGTATTAATACTCGTCTTCAGGAATAATGAAATGTCTTTATATAATGAATAAAGAAAGGGAATATGGTCCCACATCCTTGAAACTGATATTTCTTATCTTCAGGAAGATACCAATGTTGTTCAGGTGCTGGAGTGGTAAGTGAACTGCCTAGTTTACATTTGGAGAGCGTTTCAACTGGAATCCTGTGTCTGATTCCACCAATACTCAAACGTATAGTCTTTATTCCTTCAGGAAACATAGGAAAAAATATCAAGCTCTACTTATTTTACCTGAGATTTTTATTTCTCAAAATCTCATTATTTTACTTGCTATCGTTCATTAACTTGTCATGTAGTAACTATATTTCATAAATGTGTACATATTTTCATATCTAAGCATTACTTTTTAATTATTGATACGTAATACATTGTTTTATCAATAAACGACAATAACTATCATTGAATAACTTTTCTTTCCACGTTTCCTCATTTCGTAACCAATCAACAAAATACTTGACAGAGTGACGTACGATGGCTTGAGGGGTGAGTTGGAACCTTCATCTTCTATTTAAATAAACGTCACTATACGTGTGTATCTGTTCATTAAACGTTTCCACATTTATTGATAAAAGAGCACCAAACTTGACATAGTGATTCAGTAAGACATGGGCTTCTCTTTTACCAACGAACAGTGAGATTGACCGAAACGCATAACGCCCCACGGCTAAATGGGCGAGCATGTTTGGTGCGACGGGATTCGATACCGCGACCCTCAGATTACGAGTCGAAATGCCTAAACCGACCTGGCCATGCAAGGTCACCAAGACACTTAAGATAATTTGAATTAGGTTGGTGAAGAATCCCAGTGGTGGTGATACTATATTAACAATAATATGAGTAAATGAATAACGTTAATACGTAATATTAATAGTAATTCAGTGGCATGGTGATTTGACGAGCTGTGAAGTGTGATAGATACAAATACAATTAATTGGATACTTTATCATGATAGTAGTTTCATACTTTTGACTCAGAAGTTCCAAACTTATAAAAGGCAATTGTGCAAAGTCAAGTAACAAAATCTTTCATTATAACACCCATTTAATGTTGTGGAATTGTTTGGTATCCTAATAACTTTAGGTTTCAAGCAAAGTAGTTTAACTGTATAGTACTGATAATAGTGTCTCACAAATAATCAGTTAATATTAGATTCACATAAAACAATTTATGGAATAAATATACCCTCAAGACCAATATATATTGTCTATAATATTTACAGAGCCATTTTTCTATAGTTTTATAATTTGAATTTTGTTAGTTTAGTACTTGTAATTAAACCATGAATTATGATGTTCTTGCTTCATGCGTGAGGTCTAACAAATAGCTTAATATTTAGTAGTAAATATTTATACTGTTGATGTTCATCATTTTAATATTTTTGTATCATTGTTCATAAAACTTAATTATTGTATTAGTTTTTGTAGTATTAGTTGGAAGAGTTCAGAAGTGAATAAAAATTTAATTTGTAAGAAGAGTTTGGTATAATTGTCACTCTGCTCTAGTGACAATTCTCTAAGCTTTTGGGCAATGAAAATAAAACTTAATATAATGTGTTAAACACTCTCTGTGTGAAGGTTTATTTGTGAAGTTTTATGAAATTTATTTCTAACATACACCGGTACCATATGTTAGTTCCTTACTAGCTTCTTTCTATATAGTTAACACACTGCATTGAGCACCATGACAGTTATTTCAGATTTTAAATTTAATCACTATGTTCATTCAAGCAAAACCCTTATGATATGTCCTTGGTACAAGTTTATGGAAATTCCAAAGAATGACAAGTATTCTCATACTGATTCATCGGTTGTCAACAGTAAAGTATTACCATGTTGATTCAGGTATAAAATATTTGAGTTTTCTTACGTGGTGACATGGAAGAATTAGCCCACAAAATGGAAAGAATGACAAAATATTTTCTTGTCTTAACACTTTTGTGTTTGTGTTTTCTTATAGCAAAGCTACATCGGACTATCTGTTGAGTCCATCGAACCCCTGATTTTAGCATTGTAACTCCGTAGACTTTCCACTGTAACAGCGGGAGACAACACTTTTGTTCAGTACTGTAATTGAATACTTGTTAGATATGATTTTGGTTTGTTTTGTTTTAAATTTCACGCAAAGCTACTCTCTGCACTAGCCATCCCTAATTTAGCAGTGCAAAATAGAGGAAGGCAGCTAGTCACCACTAACCACCGCCAACTCTTGGGCTACTCTTTTATTAACGAATAGTGTGATTAGTCGTAACATTATAACGTCCCCACGACTGAAAGGGCGAGCATGTTTGGTGTGATGGGGATTCGAACCCACGATCTTCAGATTGCGAGTCGAGTGCTTTAACCGCCTGGCCATGCTGTGCTCACTCGGGAGTTACAAATTTACATAAAATTTAGAGATTTATAGAAATATCTGAGACAAAACAGAAAGAACGATAACACCCAGAACAATATTTATTAGAAATACAGGGTTTTCGGAAAGTCACTGTGCACTTATATATTTATTAACAGACATGTTTCAATATCGAATAGGAGGTAAATATGAATGATAATTGCAAAAAAATGTTGAAAGTGACCCCCGTTGGCATCAATACAGGCTTGGATCCTTCTTATTTTGTTTCTAAACACCGCTATCAGTTGCTGGCTTGAAATAGACTGAATGAATGCTGTTATCGCTGTTTTCAAAACTACACAGTGACTTTCCGAACACCCTGTATAATCTCACAAAAAAAGCAAATTACAATTGTAGTGTGTTGTAAAATAGAAGGAAAGATAGTTTCACTTGATAACGAACCAGTAGACAGTAGAGATCAAACTTTAACAGAAACTGAAGGACGGTCTTTAACAGGATAATTACAATGTGGTTGGCACAGAGAAATAGCAAGCTTTTCGTGGAACTGTTGACAGTTTAATCCACACTGAAATACAAGGATGAAGGTAATATTGACAACAGTAAGATACACATTTAGTACGAAGTAATCCAAATGGGTGTATAGCCACTATAAAACTACCACTGACAACAGGTGACAGGATGAAAGGTTTTAAGTGGACAATGAAACACACACAACGAGATGACCAAAGTTAGAAACGTGTACTTTTAGCAGGTGCATTCTATATCGAATTATCTGGTAAGGATGAAAGACATTTTGTTTGATGGGATGAGAAAATGGATCAATGGAATATTCACAACAATGGTTTGGATTTCACAATTAACATGTTTTACGCTGAATAGGCTTATATAAAACTGAGAAAGTTAATTAAAGGCTTAGCTGAACTGTGGAGTAACACGGGACATTTGTAACGATAATCCACAATTACATATTGACAAACGGTAGAGCAGCATGAGAAAACGGTGTGATGTTTCATGTGATGAGAAGGTCTCACATCAAAATGGTAATCACGCCCTCGTCATGTTGACAAAACGTTAAAATCCCTTCACTATTGATCTCTTTTAGTAGGATGGTCAAATTCCTGAACTCTTTATGGTTATTATTCTGTTAAAGATCTCAATGCCGTAAGATAAACCAGATAGTAAAACTTGTGTCTATAAAGATAGTAACGAAGATGGTACACTACATGGAAATTTCTAAAAACGCTTTATCAAAAGTATAGCATCTTTTTACGCAGTTATTTCATGACTTCCTTATATAGAAAAAAAGATTTTCCTTTCTCTCCTATTACACTATTTTTTCTAGTGATGGTGAGCTTTTGGTAAGATAACACTGGTATTGTGGTAAAACTTTCTTTTGGAATACTTAAATTCTTTTTTTCTCTCAATCTTATCTTAATCATTGGGATAAAATATTATGGTATGGAAATCTATACTCTAACATACTCCATTGATAATTAGAGAGTTAAACAGCAGTATCGAATCATATGGCATGGTAATCTATACTTTAACATACTCCATTAATAGGTAGAGAGTTAGACAGTAGGATAAAATCATATGGTATGGTGATCTATACTCTAACACACTCCATAAAATAGCAATGGGTGGTAAGCAGTGTCAGAAAAGTCCCTAGTAACGGGGGGTAAGCAGTGGGGAAATGTCCCAAGCAACAAGTAGATAAGCAGTGGAAATGCCCTAGCAATGGAGGTAAGTTGTGGTGGAAATGTCTCTAGTATCGGGAGTAAGCTGTGTGTCAAATGGCCCAAGCAACGGGCGGGTATCAGCGGGGAAATGTCCCAAGCAACAGTGAGGTAAGCAGTGAGGAAATTCCCTGAAAACAGGGGTAAGCAATGGGATGTCCCTAACAACGGGGGGTAAGCAGTGTCGGAAAAGTCCCTACCAACGGGGAATAAGCAGTGTCGGAAATGTCCCTAGCAATGGGGGTAAGCAGTGTCGAAAATGTCCCTAGCAACGGGGTAAGCAATTTTGGAAATGTCCCTTGAAACGGGGGGGGTAAGCAGTATTGGAAATCTCCCAAGCAACATTTGGGTAAGAAGTGTTGGAAAGGACCCCAGCAACGAGGTGTACCAAGCAACGAGTGGTTAAGCACTGTTGTAAATGTCTCTAGCATCGGGGAATAAGCAGTGATGATGATGATGATACTAATGATGATGATACCACTGATGATAATGATGATAACGACACTAATGATGATGATGATGATACCACTGATGATAATGATGATAACGACACTAATGATGATGATACTACTGATGATGATGATCATGATGATACTAATGATGATGATCATGATGATACTTATGATAATGATGATGATGAGACTAATGATGATGATACCACTGATGATGATGATGATGATATAATAATGATGATAATGATGATGATATTGATGATACTAATGATACCACTGATGATAATGATGATAACGATACTAATTATGATAATGATGATGATACCATTGATAATAATGATGATGACAACAATAATGATGATGATGATACAAAAGTTAATAATGATGATGATGATGATGATTAATGATGATACTAATGATGATGATACAAAAGATAATAATGATGATGATGATATTAATGATGATACTAATGATGATGATACAAAAGATAATAATGATGATGATGATGATGATATTAATGATGATACTAATGATGGTGATGATACTTGATCGTCAGCTTTTAGATTATTATAATCAAATCACAAGGGTGCCAGCTCTTAGACTATAATAATTACATCACTTGACCGTCAGCTTTTAGACTATTATAATCAAATCACATGACTACCAACTCTTGGACTATTATGATTACATCATTTGACCATCACTCTTACGGTATACTGAAAACCACAAAGTGCTTGCGCCATTTGTTTCTGCAATGGGATGCGAACCACGGATCCACAATCCAACACGTTAAGTGCTAAATCACATCCTGCCCAGAGAGAACGAGCGAGCCACATAAGAGGAAAAATGTGCTTGAGTAAAAGACAAATGTTGGAAGAGAATTCTTCTTTAGATACGATGTGTTTTGTTTACATTTATATTGCATTAAAATATTGTAAATAAACAATGTATATCAAAACTTTGTTTTCTGATGTCATTTGTGTTATTTATACGATAAAACTTAAATCATCAATCTCATACACTGGCACAGTTTTCTTTATTCTTATACAAGACGGTAGAGTACGTTTTGACACCGGAAATCCGATAAATATCTTTAATGGTTCATGTGCAACATGTGTGTTTCACACGTCTCACGCTACTGTTTAAAATAGCAATATTTAGAATGTGAAATTATATTGAAAATTGCTTCGGTCACGGATGACGTTATTCACAGTTCTTGCTCCTAAAGGACAAGAAAGGATGTTTAGTTACGTACAGGAGAAAGTTATTCGTCAAGAAGAAAATGATCGAAAAAGTGCATTGATTGTCTACCGAGAAACCACGATAGCTCAGAAGAGAGTTTTAATATCAATAACAGTGGTTGTACACGCACGACACAACCTCGGACATGCGCATTTTATTTCACAGAAGATGTTTATCTTCTGTTTACTTACGAAAGCTTAAAGAAATTTAGGTGTATGTTTTTTTGACAACACTGGGAAAAGTCGGCTATTTCTATAATTCGTTTTTGGTTTGTTTGTTTTTTTGACAAACTTCAGAAACATTTCTATCTTAAAAATCTAACCGCGTCTTGACCATTTGGCACGATCGCGAAATCTAATATAAGAATCAGAGTACTTTATTTCTATGAGGGAGTTAATGTGGACAACATTACATTCAAGAAAGTGGCGCCACAATAAAGATTTTCTATCAGAAATTGGGTCAAAGATCAAACTGTTTCAGGTCAACACTACATTCCAAAAAGGTGGATAGGTAATACAGATTACCTATTAGAGATTGGGTCAAAGATAAAATATTTCGGGTCAACATGACATTCGAGAAAGGTGGCGTCACAGTAAAAATTTCCTGTTAGAGATTAGGTCAAAGTTAAAACTGTCTCAACGATTTCGCTTCGCGCCGCCGTTTCATTTCTGTATGAGAAGTTAAAGTTTAACGTGATCATAAAAGATATTGTGTAGAAAAACCCAGACTAACTTTCGGTTGGGACAAGTTCTTTTGTTGAAGACTACAGCAATAATTATGATCTCCACGCCCCACAGGTTTATAACCAATGTCACTCCCTTGAATTAACTCTAGTAACACTCAACAAGCGTGTTAAGGCGTGCGACTTGTAATCTGAAGGTCGTGGTTTCGCATCCCCGTCGCGCCAAACATGCTCGCTCTTTCAGCCGTAGGGCGTTAAAATGTAAGGGTCAGTATTTGTTGGTAAAAGAGTAGCTCAAGAGTTGGCGGTGGGTGGTGATGACTAGCTGCCTTCCCTTTAGTCTTACACTGCTAAATTAGGGGCCCTCAGTAGCTTTGCGCGAAATTCAAAAATGAACAAACACTCAACAATGTTTAACCTCCAGAACAGTATAATTATTCTTAATACACTCCAACAAATAATATCAACAAAAGAGTGTCTTTCAGAGCTCAACCTGTGTTATAGCAGAAACAATCATATTGTAGTGTCTTTCAGAACAATTACTGGTGATTTTAACAGGGGCGTTTCGGATGAGAAACTTTTTACAACAAACGTGAGCAAACAAGTTGTAATGAGTGTCATTGTAAATATACGTTTTACTCAAGCACGTGAATATTGTATGCGTACTCTCCAGTTTGTGTATACAAATATTTCTACAATAAATTTTAAAATTATAATCACTGCCGTATAACTCTGTTTTTTACACAAGGAAATCAGGAACGTTTTACCTAAGATTAAAAGAGAAGAGAAAATGTAATATTTCGTTTTTAAAAACAACATATTTTGATTGATGTGTAGCTACGCCTTCTCCGACCTCTTTCGTTTAACATTTTATTGCCTTGTAACTAGGCCTGTTGCCGGGAGTGTAGGTGTGTCATAATTATTTTGTTCGAATCAAAAATGTTGGTTGTATTTCTGTTTGTATTTATTATATGTGTGTATTGCATGCGACTCCCACGTGGTTAATGTCGTATCCTAAACTTAGTGTTAAGTTTTTTACAGAGAGCTTTCGCTCTAGCTTGTGAGTATTGAATATAATGATCATGCGGCCCGTGCTTCTAATTCCCTGAGTAATCTTTCCCCTGTGAAAAAAGTTTGGTGACCCCTGAGCTAGAAACAAACAGAAATACAACCAACATTTTTATTTACCAAAAGGTTATCAAAGAAGGTGACATTAGCAAAAGCAATTGTCATATCGCACATAGTGAGTACACATCTAAATTTCACTAAGCTGCAAAAAAGTTAGTGAGATTTATGAAATTGGCGTTTGGCTTTTAAAATATCTTCAATGTTCGGTTCTGAATTGCTGCATCCAATCATTAGAATTGCTTTCAAATGTTCATCAGTCAACCTTGATCGACGTACCGACATCACATACTTCATTTTTGAAAATGCTTATTCACAGACATAAGTTGTTCCGCACATTCATGCCATACCAGATTCGTACTGCTTCAGCTTTGGAAAATCATCATCAGGTATGCAGCTGTAAAATGCAATAAGTTGCTTCTCTCTGTGTTTTGCTTTCAACAAGTCATTTCCTTGCAAATCGATGACCTCCAGCTGAAGTTCCACTGGCACGTCATCAATGACACAATCAAAAAGAATTTTGAAAAAGGAGAACGTCACTTTCGATTCTGTCGAGATCCAAAAATCTCTCTAAAAATGCTTATTTAAATCACCAATAATCTTTTTCTGAAACTCCAGGTTGACATCTTCTGTGATTCCAGCATGAAACTCATTGAAACACTAAAAATGAGAGATGTTCCTCCTTCCAAATGTGCTTCAAACAATGACAGCTTTCTCCAAAATCCTTTAATGATTCTATAGAGAACACAGGCAAAGTTATTCTCACCCTGAAGTTTCAAGTTCAATTCATTCATGTGATGTCAATCAAAATTGACAACTTTGACAACCAGGTTGGATCCGACAGAAGTGGATCGGCTCTATATTTCTCGATAAAAATTATATCTATTTCTCTTCTCAGCTTATAAAAAACGAGACAAGACGTTACCGCAGCTGAGCCACCTCACCGCCGTGTGATAAGGCAAGTCACAGAAATCCGAATCAATTTCTTCAAGAAACACCTTGAACTGGCGATGATTAAGTGCATGACTCCGAATGAAATTCACTGCAGAAATGACTTGTTTCAGTACGCAAGAAATATCTAAGTCTTTTCTACAGAGTGCTTGCTCGTGTATGATGCAGTGTATGAACAGAGCGCTTCAGAGTTGAAGATCTTCCAACTGTTTCCTGATCAGACCCGTCTTTACTCCAGCCATGTTTCTTCCTCCATCAACTGTAACACCTCTAAGCTGATTCCACTGAAGGCTATAGTCTTTCAAAGTTTTATGCACTTCCATGAAAATGTCTTCTCCACTTGTTCTTCCGTGCGTGCTGCAAACTGATGCCAACTCTTCCGTGATCTGAAAGTCCAAATTAACTCCACGAATGAACACGAGAAATTGTGACGTACTTGAGAGATCAGTAGACTCATCCTGTGCCAGAGAATACCATAGGGAGTTTCTAGCTTTTTGGCGTATCTGTAATGCGATGTTCTCTCCAAGTTCTTCTGCTCTCCGTACAACTGAAGTTGCTGAAAGGCAAATTGTCTTTTTCAGGACACAGCTCATTTGCTGCTTCCATCCTACACTCTTTGATGAAGTTGTCGTCAATAAAGGTTTTCCTCGCTCTGCCATCCTGTGCACTATTTTGTAACTTGTACGAGTGACAGATTCATTTTTAGCAAATTTTCTCGTGAAGAGATTCTTTTGAGATTCAAAAACACGTATCATGGATTCAAATTTCTCAGAACGGAACTTTCATGAAAATTTCAAATATGTTGATCGATGTTTTGTTTCATAGTGACGCCGAAGACTATACTTTTTTAAAATGGCAACACTTTCTGTCCATATCACACAAGTAGCTTTCTGTTTTCTTGTTTCCACAAAGAAGTGCTTTTCTCCCCATTCTTCACGACACTCAGAGTCCACTTTTCTTCTTTTAAAAGCAGCCATAACGATGGGTGAAAAAAAAAAAAACAGGGTCTGAAAATGAAAAACACAGAACGCTGTAAGAAAAGTATTGTACTGGTCCAAGAACGCACAAACAAAATATATTGAAACGTACGTTTGCCACGACACTTACCTAAGAACGAGTTACGAAAAGCTCATAACCCGACTACTAAGAGAAATGAGCTTGCTGAAGCGGTAACCCAAGCCCGCTGAATTTACAAGACGAGTCGATAGGACGAGGGTTAAGTCTGTACTTGTTTTCGAAATCCAAATGTTTTTATAGATACGTGCCCCGATATGAATAAACGGGCAGCAAGGACGAAAGAAGAATTTTCCTATTGGTTAAAAATGCGCGTGACAGCCTTGTTTCTTTTTATGATAACGTCTTGTATTTGTCAGCTTGAAGCGACCATCGGTGTGATTTATTTTGTTATGACAGTCGGATATTTTAATTTCAAGCGGCTAGCTGCTGGCGGGCCGGTCAAAATTACCTCGAGGGCCGTAGTTTGGTGACTCCTGGCCTACAACATTCAGTTTGATTTTCTCCTCCATATTTGAGGGTCAAGCAATTGAAAAGTCGAAAGTTCGAGCGACCATGATACTAAAGACGTTCCTTTTTTTTTTTACAGCTGAGAGTGCTTTATAAGTATGATCGTCGATTACATTGTTCGATATGATTTTAAACAACATCTTTATTGCGGAGGGTGTTGACGATTATTTGTCTTTCCTTTCTCGTGATTTGTGAGTCAAAGATAGAGACGGCTGCATTCTATGGCGTTTCTCACCTGGTCATTAAGATTCGTGTTCCCACAGGGAATTTCACATTCAACATCAATATTTTCATGCTTTCTTCCATTAGTGAATTTATTTATTAGTTGGATATTTAATCAGTTCCAAGTCTCTAACCTTGTATTCATTTCTTTTGGTATTCTAACATTTTGTTTGAGATCTCATCTGTTGCAAAGTGCTCTGTTTTTAGTTTTTCTAATTCCTCAGATTTATTCATAACCTTTTAGTTATTTTATATATTTTCATTTTAAGACGAAAAATAAATAAAATCATTGTTCATTAGTCACAACCGATCAACAATAACAATAAGAGGTGCTTCAATGTGTTAAAAGTTCAGCTGTCTTTACCTTTCCATCTTCCTATCTTTATCAGGTTGTTTTCCTGTCTTTATCTATCCGCCTGTCTGTCTTTACCTATTAGTCTTTGTGTCTTTATATACCAGTCTTTCTTCTTTTTATCAATGCGTTTTCTTGGCTAATTCAACAGTTTTCCTGTTATTATACACCTGTCATCAAGGTACTGTTAATATAATCTATAAGTGTACTCACCCATTTCAGTCTCTTGGTGTTGGGCTTCTCTGTGTCACATTTTAACGATCCACAGAAGGTAAAGTTACAGTAAAGTGTGAATGTTGTATTATGTTCTATTTAATATTATAGAGACAAGTTATGGCAGTATCCGTGTAACAACTTAAACAAATGTTTTTCTTTTCTTTTCGAGTTACGAAGGGAGAAGTGTAATGAGTAGAAACAACTGTGTTAGAATTGAAACGTCGTTCCAAACGAATAGTGGGATTGGCCGTACCATTATGACGCTCCCACTGCTGAAAGGGCGAGCATTAAGATGTTTGGTGCGACCGGGATTCGAACCAAATCGAACGCCTTAACCCACCTGGCCATCTTAATGGCCAACCATCTTAATTCAGTGAAGACAGGTTGAGAGGATTACTGTTAAGTCAACAGTGAAACAGCTGTTTCCTTTTGGTTCTGACAGACAACATAACGTATGGACGTTTAAAAGTTTGATTGACGATAAAAGACAAACTGAAAACACGCTTAAAGTTTGTATTTATGATTAACTGCTTATTTTAAACATTAGTTTATTCAGAACCAAAGTAACCAGATGTAAAACTGAACCTGTCAGGATTAGAACCTCCGATTCTCCAGAGGCGTGGGTTAGAATACCGTTTGATTCTAATTTCTACGAAGTCAGATTTTGGAATAAATGAATAAAACGTGTAAACGGTTCTGTTTCCTGTTAAAGTATTTATATTTTTAAGAAAACCACCAAGCCTAGCCGTCCCTAATATTGAAGTGATAGTCTAGAAGGTAACAATTAACACAACACCACCTACCGTCTACTCTTGGGCTGCTCTTTACCAACAAAAAGCGAGATTGATCGTCACATACAACGCTCCGAAGGCTGAAAGGGTTTCGATCATGTGACCAGCAGATTGCGAGTCTTGGGCACTAACCACCAGGCGATGCAAAGCCCGCTAAGGGATGCACTGTCACTCTTATAACGCACCAATATATTATAGTGCAGGGAATATTTTACATTATCGCGCGGAATCGAAGTAGATTCGATAGCTCCAAAATCCAGAGATCTACTAGCCCGGACTCAAATTCTAATAGAAAGAGTTGTAAAGTAAACTGTTATGATATGGGGAAAGAGAAGGTTTACAGTGACGTAATATTAAAATGACATCTGAGTATCTGAAGCCTGGAAAATCTAATAACAATCAGCGAGTCTTACGGGTCGAACAAGGGTATATGTACATTAACAAGAGGGCATAAAATTAGGTCAAATACTTTTCCTTTACTGACACGTGCATATAAAGTTCTTCGTGAAGAATGTAACCAGACCCTCTGTCAAGTAATGAAAGTGACTTAGAAGCTGTGGGTAGAGGAAAAAGTAACGTAGACACTTTCCATTATCCGGCTGTAAAACTACAAATCGTTGTTGAGTATTTTAGTTTATGATCTGTCTCAATGTGGCAGCAGTTTGAAAGTTTAAACAGATTTTATCGGATGATTATTCAATTGCAAAATTGAAACACACACACTGTGTTGCATCTGGTAGTTTATTACTACAACTGTAAAGTGTGGGTCTAAAAATGACTTTTATTTTAGCACACTCTTACAGTTTGTGTCTCAGGATTAAAAGTATTGTTACTGGTGCTTAAAAAGAATAAATTCTGACAATTCTCAAATTATGTTTCGTCCTGTTGGTTTATCATTGAACTGTTTCCATGGATAGTATGGTATTATCTTAACAAAGAATTGAGAAATAACTTTTATCAGAGATGTGAATGGTTGTTGATAACAACAGTATCAAACATGCAATCATTAAGTGTTAGAAACAGATTCGCATTTGAAAGATTGGAGAGTACATCAGAAGAAATCAGAGACAAAATACAACTTGGTTATGGAAGGTTATCACATGCAGACTTTAATAAATGATGAACACATTCTTCAGTTTCCTTACATATTTTTACAACACTTGAAGTTACCTTTTTCAAGCCTCTCTGTCGTTTTTAGGTACAAAAGCTTTTCTTTCTTTATTGGACAATGTGTACACCACAACACAAGCTTTCTGGGTTTGTTTTGTTAACCATTCAAACTTTATACTCTTCATTATAGAACATTGATATGTCCTTGTAAAAATACAGTTTATTAAATTTGGTACTTCAGCATAATCATGCCCATTCATGACTGACTTTTAATAAAGTAGGTCATAATTTTTGATGACTGAAATATCTGAACATGCAGTGACAGTGGGAGCATCAGCTACAACATCAACATCAATTAACAGTACAAATGTTTTTGTTGTTGAGGGTATAATTGCCCAGGTCTCCCACTCTACTGTGATATGAAAATAGCCTTTTCTGTGTAGCCATGAATTGTTGATCAGTGGGGTTGTTATTGAAGCCACCTTTGACACGGATAGCTGAAAATAATGGCTCATGGTAATCCTGACCCATTTTATAGGTCGATAAATACCTTATAAATTGACTTGAATCTTCCACCATTGGTGTTTTGCGAGAGGTTAAACATTGACTCCATGAAAAAAAACAAAGAAATACGAGGTCAGAGATCGGTTAATTCTAATACCTGATAATTTAGATGTGGAAGGAAAACTGGAGTGCCACGAGAGAAACCCACTTTCACAAACCAGATGCCAAAATATATGTGGATGGGAAGGTCTAAACTAAAGTTGGGAGTTAATAGTTCTTGATTCTGCCGAAAAATATATCTGGTTAGTGCTTGACTTGTAAAGAAAAAAGATAATTGGACAAGATAATCATTACTAAATTGAGATAAAAGACATTAGTAAATAAAGTTGAGAGTATTATTGGGTGAAATGTGCGTTTGCCAAGAGGAGGGAGTAGCTGATAGATCGGTAAACTGGGTTGTAGGCGAGTTATGGTTTACTGCTTCGTTGTAAAATTTAGTGACTCGTTGAAGTAAACGTGTTTTAATAGGTGATATGTTGTGTATTTTATCGAGGTAACAATGGGGAGTATAGCATGGCAAACGGAAGGCAGTCCTAGTAGCCGTGTATTGTAATGTTTGTAATTTTTTTGGTGAGAGAGTCGGGCATGTTACAGAGTAGCATGCAACTGTACTCGACCGAGGGGTCTAATGTATACGAATATAATAGTTTAAGGGGTACATCCTTTGTTCATACCGCTAATCCTTCAAAGGAAGGAGATGCGTTGACTGAAACGTGATGCAATTATGTTAATATGGGTTGGCCAGTAAGTTTAGAATTAAAATGGACACCTAGAAATTTAACAGATTTTGAGAAGGGGATCACAGTATTATGGATTTTAAGTTGTACCTTGGACATTCTTTTCTTTTACTTTTAAAGCATCTATAAAATAAAATGGCTTGAGATTTGTGAGGATTAAGTGCTTCCTGCCAGTTGTCGCACCATTGCGTGATGGTAGTCTGTACACGATAAGCGGGTTAGTAGACGTACTCCAAACAGCTCTGTCATCGGCGTATTGTGAATCATGAGTGTGAGTAATGGCATGGAAAGTGCCATTCACAGAGAATGTATAGCAAAGGGCTGAGCACGGAGTCTTGGGGACTCCCGCTAATATGGGAAACGAGTGAGAGAGTTCATTGTTAACTTTAACTCTGGCGAAAGCTACCTATCCAACGGGTAAAGGTATACGGACTGTTCATGGAGAAAAGCTTATAGAGGAGAGCGTTATGCCACACCGAATCAAAAGCTTGCCTGATATCAAGGAATACGGCTACCTGATTCCGGTTAAAAGTTTGAAATGGAGATTCAGTAACTCAAACGAGGTGATTAGCAGTTTGACGTCGGGAGGCTTTCTGAATATTTGCCAGGAGATTATTAGTCTCAGCGAAGAAAATAAGTCTATTTGTAACTGGGGCGTAGATTTTATACACCCGATGGGGGAGGATGATTTTTGCAACCACTTAGGTGGACTACCGAGCCGACTGACCACCTGGGCATCGCTGGACAATAATGTGTGATAGCTACAACACAAGTAATTGCAAGTTTCTCGAAAATACTTAAACAATCACAAATATATTACATTCCTGTTAAACGCTCATCAAACACGTTGTGATATAATGTCTATAAGCACGTCTATTAAATAAAAGCGTATTACCGTAAAGCACAAGCACTTTATTAGAGGGCAGTTATAATCTGAAATTTCATGGATTAATGAGGGCCACAAACACAGATCTGATGAGCCCTGTTGTAAAATCGAGGCTCAGACTAAAGGGAGCGTACAGGGGGGGAGGTGATGTAGGGCGCGTCTGGATCCAAGCAGCCCGAACCTGTCGTTAACTGTACACTAAACGTACACTATGGTCAGCGACTTCGGCAGCTAAGGAGAGTAAGGCGTTCGACAATAAAACCGGCTAGACATGCATGAGAATAAATGGCGTAGGAAAACCGCACAATATAAACATAAGATTGATGCAGCTACAAGCTACAAATGGCCTGCCAGATCCAGATCACAGGAGTTTACGCTTGGGAGCAATATTTTCGAATTTCATGCTCTGTTCAATCTGTTGTGATGAAAAGTTTACTTAATCTTACACCACGTACAAGACGTAGGTAGATTCTGTGATAGTGCTTGCAAGCCTTGCATGTATACTTGGGCTTACTGACTGATACTTACGAACTATCGCTGAGATCGAAAAGTTTAGAAACATGCCTATATTCATCATCATCATCTGCCACTCAATTCCTTAAGGAACATAGGACCGCAATCACTGCGGTTTCCGTAACAGGTTTTTAAGTGAGTAGGTTGTTAGCCCATTGCACCTAGCCGTCCGTAATTTAGAAGTGTAAGACTAGAGGGAAGGTAGTTAGTCATCACCACCCACCGCCAACTCTTGGGCTACACTTTTACAAACGAATAGTGGGATTGCTCGTGACATTATAACACACCCACAGCTGGGAGGGCGAGCATGTTTAGCGCGACGCGGACGCGAACCCGCGACCCTCAGATTACGAGTCGCATGCCTTAACGCGCTCGGCCATGCCTATATTAAAGATGTACATTTAGGTTACTGAAAAAGCCTACATCTAAGCCCAATTATGTAATTCGATTGGCAAGAACACGAGAATCACAAGAACAAACACAAATTTGTGAGCCTGTAATGCAATAAAACAATTCAACTGACCAAACTGTAGGGAGGGATGATTGTATGCACCGCCCCCCACCTAAAATGAAGGGGGGATGTATCCCCTATTTCCCAGATCTACGCCCCTGCTGGTGGTAATTCTACGATACCCGATGTGTTTGTTTTCTTGTGGGTTTTTTTTATTTTGCGCAAAGCTACACAAGGGATGTATGCGCTAGCCGTCCTTAATTTAGCAGTGTAAGACTGGAGGAAGATCAGTTAGTCATCATCACCCACCGCCAACTCTTGGGCTTCTCTTTTACCAACGAATAGTGGAATTGACCGTCGTAGTATAACACCCCTACGGCTGAAAGGGCGAGTATGTTTGGTGCGACGGGGATTCAAACCCGCGATTTTCAGATTACGAGTCAAGCGTCTTAACCACCTGGCCATGTTGGGCCCAACCCGATGTGTATATAGTGTGATCACAGTAATGACCAAAACTTTGTATGTGTTTTAAATAATAGTCTTCGTTACCGTAAAACCAGTTACATGTAATAAAATAATACTTAACCAATAAGTAAACTTAAAACGAAACTATTAAAGTGAGATTTGCTTCTGAAGTATTTTGATACACGTTTTCACATGCTAATACAATTTTGTGTCTTTCAATAAATGCATCAGATAATACGTAATAATTAATACGTATATTAATTATTTTGTCCCAACAGCTTTCATTAACTCTTTTCTTTTCTAAAAAAATATTTAAAAATATTTGAAGCTTGATATTTTTAACCTGTTCGACACTTCAAGCAATACATTAGTTAAAGGACTATATTAGAAATCTCCAGGTTCGGAAGCAACCGTTCCTAATTTACAACTGGTGGTTAGATGTGGGTGGGAGAGTGAATCATTCAGCAGCACCCACTGCATACCTTTAACGGAATGTAACGACACTGAACTACTGCTTTTGTAAAATATTCACTGCTGAAAGTATAAATCATGTATGACAACATTGTGTGCTCTCGAACGTTGGACTTTCGAATATGCAACCTGACATACTAAATGCCCAAGGCGGTGAGTAGTAATGACTAGCTGCCTTCCCTCTTGTTTTACACTGCTAAATTAGGGACGGATAGCACAGATACCTGTCGTGTAGCTTTGGGCGAAATTCAAAACAAACCAAACCAGTCTTTTTTGTGTGTGACGTATATTCATCACAGTTAACAGGTGGATCATTGTTGTCAAGTAGACTTTCGGAAAACTCGCGTGATTTGTATAAAAGCAGCCAACCAAGAGTCAAGAGAAAATATTATTGGACAGCTACAGTCAGTGTGCTATAGGTGTATGAAGCCATAACTGTGATTAACGTCTATATTTAATCGGAAACTACAGAACTTGACCAGAAACATTATAGATTTCGAAAATTATCAACCGTTCAACTTCAGTGAGATACTTCGGACGTTATTATTTACGAGGACATTAAATGTCTCCCTCGCCGAAAGAAGTTAACTCGTGTGATTGTGAAGCTATCTAAGAAAGGCGTCATTAGTATAGACGCCAACCAAACTAGCTAACTTAAGCAAGATGTGTGACAATATTTACTCAGAATTAATTTGCTCGTCGTGTATCGTCGATAGAATATTCGGTTCCAGACCGGACATAAGACTCAATACTGTCTGTAAAACTGTTCTTTTTTAGCCGTCATTTGTAATAATTATTAGTAATAACTGTTATTATAAATTGTATTATTTTTATGTTTATATACTAAAATATATTTGTGTTAAAAGAGGAAATTGTGTATATCAATCTTGTTCGCAAATATAAATTTCATACATATTAATAGTTAATTAACAACTAAATTTAAGTTTCAAGTAACTTGGAAACTCTTTTTTAAATAATTCGTAACACTTGTAAGCTAATTTAGTTTGTTTAGAATTAAGCACAAAGCTACACAAGAGACTCTAGGCTGTGCCAATCATGGGTATCGAAACCCGGTTTTTAAACGTTCAGGTTAATAGTTAATTAACAACTAAATTTAAGTTTCAAGTAACTTGGAAACTCTTTTTAAATAATAATTCGTAACACTTGTAAGCTAATTTAGTTTGTTTAGAATTAAGCACAAAGCTACACAAGAGAATATCTAGGCTGTGCCAATCATGGGTATCGAAACCCGGTTTTTAAACGTTCAGGTTAATAGTTAATTAACAACTAAATTTAAGTTTCAAGTAACTTGGAAACTCTTTTTAAATAATAATTCGTAACACTTGTAAGCTAATTTAGTTTGTTTAGAATTAAGCACAAAGCTACACAAGAGACTATCTAGGCTGTGCCAATCATGGGTATCGAAACCCGGTTTTTAAACGTTCAGGTCCGCAGACATACCGCTGTAAGATAAATGATAAATCAATGTCATTATTAAAAGCACAAACTCACCAAAATAAACTCAAAATTGAATTGAAAAAGGCTCAATTGAATCTTAACAAAATCTATAAGATTTCAACAAAACCTCAATCAAAACATGTCTTAACATCTTTAAAAGATCTATATTATTTGATACACGACAGTTAGAAATAACAATTACACTAAATATAATTATTTTGGATCATACATTTCCAGTCATCATTTGTTCACTATGCAATTTTTCACAAACCACACTGGCTGTACAATGTTTCTTTCATTAAAATTATCGTAACAGCAGAGATATGGCAGTGAAGTCATAACACAGATCAAGCGTTATACGTATAACACTCCTTATATTTTATGAGTACAACCTCACGTGACAGCTAAACAAGTGAGTCTCACCAAACATGCTCGCCCTTTGAGCCGTGGGAGCGTTATAATGTTATGGTTAATCCCACTATTCGTTGGTAAAATGGTAGCCCAAGAGTTGGCGGTGGGTGATGATGACTAGCTGCCTTCCCTCTAGTCTTATACTGCTAAATTAGTGACGGCTAGCACAGGTAGCCCTCGAGTAGCTGTGCGCGAAATTCAAAACAAATCAAGTGATTCGTGGGAGTATTCTTTAATGAACCTGTTTTAGTATGAACAGTTGTAACACTGATGCACCACTCAACGGAAAAATAAAAGATCCCTGAATAAGGTTTACATAAATGAAAATTGTTTTGATGTATCAGTGTCTGTCATCACTGCTGAGCAGTGTTGGATAGTATGAAACGACCAGAAAGTGTGTTTGAAAGTGCTATCGACTGACATTAGTCACTGCATTCTAACACTTTAAAATTACAATAAGTAATTACGAACAACATTTCCTATTTACAAAATTTAAAATTTTAATGAAGCTGTACAGCTTCCACTGAACATTCTGTTAGTTGTGTTTCTCAAAACGTACTGGTATGGGCGTTAACACTTTATTATTAATACAGCAAAAAACAACGTTTCGACCTTCCTTGGTCATCTTCAGGTTAACAAATAGAGAGTTTGCAACTGACCGTTGCCGGCCGTCCTGAAATACTTTTTATTTCAAGTAGGTTTCTGGTAGTCAAGAAGAATTCTTTTAGTTCCATGAACACATCAAGCAAGAATTAACTCCTGACTTCACATTAAATGGTATAATAAATTATTAAGTTATTATATCACCTGTCAGGTGGAATTAATGTGTATATATACATATACACACCTCCCCGCTAGTCCAGCGGTATGTCTTCGGATTTACATCGCTAACATCAGGGATTCGATTCCACTCAGTGGGCCGAGAAATTGTCATCCCGGTTGGGGGTTGTGCAGTAGGCTAACAATTGTTGTTGTTGTTGTTTTTGAATTTCGCACAAAGTTACTTGAGGGTTATCTGTGCTAGCCGTCCCTAACTTAGCAGTGTAAGATTAGAGTGAAGGCAGCAAGTCATTACCACCCACCGCCAACTCTTGGGCTACTCTGTTACCAACGAATAGTGGGATTGACCGTAACATTATAAAGCCCCCACGGCTGAAAGGGCGAGCATGTTTGGTACGACGGGGATGCGAACCCGCGACCCTCAGATTACGAGTCGCACGCTTTAACGCGCTTGGCCATGTTAACAACTGTTGGCTTCTTGTAAGGGTAAGGTTCAGTAGCCAGTGCAATAAATACTTAGTGGATAGAGGAACTACATTTCTCTTCTTAAAATGTCATGTTAGAGGAGGATAGGAACAAAAGAAATGAACCCTTTCATTACAGACTCACTCTGTGTGACTTTGTTCATAATCATCAGTTTCCACACTGTAACTTTTAAAATGATATGTGTATCTTCACAAAATCTGACTAGCTTTCTGTAAATATTACTAGTTTTTTGTATACAAAAAAATTCAAAGTTTTTGATCAAGTATTTCACTAAAATTAAGTTATCTTTTGAAATTCAAGAATTGTTCAAACTGGTCCACTTTCTCTTTTCCTCCTCTTCAAAAACTGCATTACAACAAACTTTAAGTGTTTTCAATCAATGGCAAGTAGTGTAGTGACTAGAAAATATAAGTTTAGGGTTGTAAGATAAAATACACTGTTTAATGTAAGTAGTGTTAATTTTGTGAGTTAATATTTCATGACTGTTTTGTTTCACAGTAAGAAAGTTGAAAGCAGAAGGTTATTGAAAGTTGTGTAATTCATATCAAGGCTACAGAGATTTCTAGAATGCCTCAATGCAAGAAATAAAAAGTGTCAACAACCATATTAAAGATCACAGAGTAGGAAGTGAGCCAAAAGTAAAACCAAGGAAAAGAGAGTTTCAGTCAGAGAGAAGTTAGAAAATGTGAAATGAATCATTTAAAATAGAGAAAAATAGTTTGGCTTGTCAACTGCATTTTAAACCAATTGAATTTGGCTAAAATGAATTTTTGTGAAGAAGAGAACCATACAGTATTTAGATCCAGTTGTGATACATGTAGTGTGAAGAATTTGTCATGTTTCACTTGTTTTGAACATATTTTAAAATAAGTGGAATGCATGCTGTTCATTTATTTTTGAATTTATCTCCAAAATGTGGCAAACACCCATTGTAAAAGAATCCTTAGTCCAACACACCAATTTAAATGATTATATATACTATTTAAAAGTAAGTTTCTAACTGGAATGAAATCAGAACATTGGAATAATTGTGGTTCTTTAAAAAAGCTTTGGGAGTGGGTGTGCTTTTAGGTCTAATACACCAGTGTCCAAATGTATTTCATAGTCACCAAAACTGTTTAAAATGTGTTTACATTTTCACCATTTGGAAAAACTGCATTTTTATAATCACCAAAACTGTTTAAAATGTGTTAAAAGTTTTTCTATGTGGCAAAAAATTAACTGTGTTTTTACAGATGGGTAAAAAAATAAATAATAATGTTTTCAATTATTTATTAATAGAATTAATTATACTGAAAAATAGGTGGTAGAAGTAAAGCACCAGTTCACCACAGGTCAATAGCTGTTTTGGCATGTGTGAAGTGGTGACCATGTGAGACCCCATGGGTCTGAGGGATCCAGGGCATGTGAAAAAACAATATTCTTTTCTCTCTTCACATATCTGGTACCAATGAATGTGTTTGATTGTCAAACATAATGAATCTAATAATTACATGTTCTTATTCTGTTTGAAAAGAAGAAAGTCATGTTTATGTTTATTATTTCCAAAACAAATCTGATTGATAAAATGTTTTAAAATGAATTTATTGCAAATAGAAACAGTTAACTGCTTTATAAGCTTTAATACTTTTAAAGACAAACATATTTATCAATGCATTTGATGCACAAGTAAAGTATTCACATGCTGAACTGGAAACAAGTGTTGATAAGTGGATATTTCTAGGCATCTGTTAAAAAAACCTTGCAAGAATTTTTTAAAATTATTTTCCTGATTCAGTAAAGTGAAACTTCAATTACTCAGGAGCCTCTTGTTGGGAAAGTTTTGTTTACATATTTTGACATACATGCTGTTTTGCCTATCTTCATGAAAAGTAATTAAAGGTTGTTTAATCAAATTATAGATGATAACAACCAGAGTAACCAGACAATAATAAAGCTGTATTGTACTTAATTTTACCCTTCTTTCATAAATCAACAAACATGGCAGTGGACTTGAAGTACTATTGACACCCACCTGGAAAATAGAATAACAACTGTTCTCAGTGTTCTGGAAATGAAACTAGTATTTATGTCTGAGAAAAGAAGGAAAATAGTTAAATTTTGTCTTGATTTGTTGAAAGTAGAATTAGTTGGTATACTGATACCATAAACCTCATTGCTATATCGTGTATATATATATATATAAAACACAAATATCTGTCTTTCTCTTGTTACATTATCTTCTAACCAAACTGTGTGAAATGTTTTTAAAGAAGACCAAAAACAGCACTGCTTTCAATAGATGACTATCCTTCTTCATGAGAGTAAATGTGAAGATAATTTGGAAAAGGGGACATATTAATGTAGGGTTCGTAACTCCTCCACCCCCCATTATTGCTGTTATTGAACACTTTAATAAAGTTAACATTAATTATATTTGTAGATGGTGTCTTGATCTTAAACTAAAAAGTAAGACACGTTTATAATTTTTTCTAATATGCATGCATACAGTGTGCCTAAAGCAGACAAACATTTAATATATACATCTCAGAGACTGTGCTGGGCTCTCTTTGGAGGAATTAAATGAACAAAGATGACTGCCTTTGTTACAATAATGCATAAACTGAGATGAAGTTTCTATTTCAACAGCCACCATAAGGCTGGTATGAAAAGCTGTTGTTTGAGTTGTAATAATTTCTTACTTTGACCTTTCTGTAAGACACTTCTGTGGCCATTGGTTTTCTATTAAATAATCATGTGAAACACTGCAGAAAGATGTGATGAGCTGGGTGTTGAAAGCAGGTAACAGAATGCACCCCTACTGACATTACAATTGATACTACCTCTTTCTACAGGGTCATAATAACCATTATACAGTCTGGTAAATGAATGTTCTAAATGAATTGTATGAAAATCAAGATATTTCTAATTTATCATATCTTCCAGCCCCAGGTTTTGTTTAAGTTCATGTACAAATAAAGGACAGGTACCTCAGCTTGATAAATATGAAACATAAAATTCGGAGTTATTTTTATGATTCTAGCTCAGAACTTCTTACTAGGGCATGTGCTAGTTGACTTCTAGGTGTTGCTGTACCTAATATGAGTCATGACAGCTGGTACCTGCTGCTTCATGGGATAGTTCACCTGGTATCAACTTGAGTGTGAATTTGTGTCATTAATGGCACAAAAGTAATATGTTCTTCTGGATTATTGCCATCTAAGTTGATTGGCCAGCTACAAGGAGAACATAAATCATGTAATTAGTTTCTGTTTCGAAAGAATTGTGACCTGTAAAGTGCAGAATTTTTATCTAGGTATGTGTTGAGTCTGCAGTGCATTTTTTAATATTTTTTTCCTTTTGAGTCTGTTTCAATTTTCATTCCATTTGTCAATTTTATTTTGCAAAGTGGTAAACATGTGAACTGATTATAGATTATCAAAAAAGTTAGAACTTGTGTTTGGTAAACCCCATGTTCTTTATAATGTAATATTTTCTCACACTAATCTTCCATCTCAATAAATCACCAAGTGTGTCAGTATGCAGGGTGTGGATTACATGAATGCCTCTATTTTTGTAAACTATAATAATTAATCACATCAGTACTTCCAAAGTTTATTTTTCATTGTATGGATCTCTGGTAAATCTGTTTTAAGTTTATTTTATATTGTCTTGACAGAACTAATGGGGGGCATCTAGTCAACTGTGAAAGTATTATCAAAGTAGCCATTATTCTAAACCAAAACATATATGGTTAAGGTAGAATAGAATAGCTCTTCATCCCTACCATGCCTTGTATTGAGTGAATCATTACGGTCTGCATTTGAAAATAGATCTTTGTGGTCATCCATTGCACTGTTTCAAGTGTTGTTGTTCCTTCAGACTCTCCACTGTATTTTATGCCCTCACTTTTCTTCTAATGAAGATTGATAGCCCTTATTACATTCCAGTTTTCCCATGAGTACCACACCTTCCTTACATGGGTAAAATGTACACCTGGCTCGTACAGTTTCCCACACCAGTTCTCCAAATTTGACTTTCTTATTTTCAGGTGTGTCCTTTGGATGACTTTGGAGGATGCTTCTTTCCTTCCCTCAAACTGTTTCTTCCACCTATTCAGTGTAAGATTTTCACTATCTGTTGATATGACATAATGTACTGTATTGGAAGTTGTAATTCTCCCAAACTGTAAATTTATTTCTGGAAGGTTCTTACCTCATTTCACACTTCCCATCTTACCTTTTCATTAAAACCTGATGCTTCCAGATTCTAAGAGAACTCAAAGTGATATCTGGTAGAATTGAACAGAGGAAGTCATAAGCGTAATGAGAATACCTTGCACTTTTACTGATGGAGGGTTGTCACATGATAATTTTAATGAATAATTTGCAATCAAGAGGAGGCAGTAACTCAGGACATGCTTGAAAACAAGTTTCACAAATAGATGCCAGCATTGAATGAGAATATCTATTGATGTGAAAGGATTGTTTGATTGTTTTTTAATTTCCTGAAAGCTACATGAGGTCTATCTCCACTAGCCATCCTTAATTTAGCAGTGTAAGACTAGAGGGAAGACAGCTAGTCATCACCACTCGCTGCCAACTCTTGGGCTACTTCTCTACCAATGAATGTTGGGATTGACCGTAACATTAGAAGTCCCCTACAGCCAAAGGGTGAGCATGTTTGGTGTGATGGGGATTGGAACTAGCAACTTTCAAATTACGAGTTGAGGGTCTTAACTGCCTAGTTATTTCAGACCTGTGTAAAAGGAGATAAGCACTTATTGGAATTACATTTGTAGTACAAAAAATTATAAATAACACAACAATTTTATAGAATACGTGATGTAGATTAAAAATAAGTATGCAGATTAATCAGTCTGTAGAATGGTATTCTTGAAGTATTGAAAATATGATTCAATTTATAAAATTTAGTAATTTTAAATATTAAAAAATCTAATACTTTTATGACCTGCCAAGGAAAGAAAAAAAAAATGTAGTGTTGGTAATTTGATTCATCCAAAAACAGCTTACATCAATAAGGGTTTGTATTCAGTTGTAATTATTTCAGTCCCAGTAAAAATAGTTGCATAACTCAGTGTTAAAAATGTGTAACTGAATAACTGTACATTTTGATTTAAAGGGGAGATTCGACAAATTCTGAAGAGTTAAAATAACAGTTTTAGAAATATATTATTTCCAAGGAACTTTCAAAGTGTGATCACAGTAATGGTTACAAGGTTTATAGATCAAAATAATCCATTGTGTTATTAATATTGTAAGGATTAAAACCATACATTTACTAAAATAGATTAATTTCTGCATATAATCTAAGCAGAACTGTTGTATTACATATTCAAAACTAACATCATATTATTAGGACATTGCGAATGTTACAGCTACATACACTTCTAAAAGGTTATTAATATAACTTGGAGAAATGGTGCTTACTTGTGTGAATATAATACACCACTTACTTAGTAAAATTCATATAATTAAATAGTAATTGTGCACAATTTTCTAACTGCTGCATAATAAACTTACAAGGAAAGTATACAGTTTTATCACCTCACAAAAATATAAGACTAGAAACATATTAATCCATTACTTTTTAAAAGGTACAATAATTTTATAAATAGCATGTGGTAATATGTTCACATTACAAATTATTAGTATACATAATGAATAATGGACTATTTTTAAAAAGGGTCGATAATGAGTCTGAAAACGTCTCGTGGTCGTCGTTTTCGAAGATTGTTTTTCTTTGTAGGAGTAAAAATGTTGAGAACACGAGACAGTAATAGAAGATTCTGTCGAACACAGCATCAGTTCCATATCTGTGGGGTGAATGAGACTCTCTCGATAATGAGTGTCGAAATCTTCAAAAGTCGCTAACAGGTTGTTTGTCTGTCTTAGTTCTCCAGGCTATCTTGGAAATACATATCTAGGTTTCAACATGCTTGTTTGGAAGAAATCAGTTGATGTTTAAAAGTGCGTTTGTGATGATTGAGTTTTCATTATATCCTTCTTTGTATGGAGTGTCTGTGTAAATTTGTCTATTGACTTAAATAGCTTCTCGACTTGTGTATTCTGCATGAACATGTCTTTGAAATTTGTTTCTAGTTGTGGATGCTTTTTTGGTAAGAATGGCTTGGATGAAGGTGGCGGATGTCCAATGTTTCGGGGCCCAGCATGGCCAGGTGGTTAAAGCGCTCGGATCGTAATCTGAGACTTGCGGGTTCGAATACCCGTCGCACCAAACATGCTCGCCATTTTAGTCGTGGGAGCGTTATAATGTCACGGTCAATCACACTATTTTTTGATAAAAGAGTAGCCCAAGAGTTGGTGGTGATGACTAGCTGTCTTCCTTTTAGTTTTACACTGCTAAATTAGGGACGGCTAGAACAAATAGCCCTCGTGTAGCTGTGCATGAAATTCAAAAAACCAATATTTCCTTGAAGTTTACTATTCTTCTGGCGCTGCATGGCCAGGTGGTTAAGGCGCTTAACTTGTAATGCGAGGATCGCGGGTTCGAATTTCCGTCTCACCAAACATGCTCGCCCTTTCAGCCGTAGGGCCATTATAGTGTCCCGATCAAACCCACAATTCGTTGGTAAAAGAGTAGCCCAAGAGTTGGCGGTCAGTGGTGATAACAAGCTGCCTTCCTTCTATTCTTACATTGCTAAATTAGGGACGGCTAATACAGTTAGCCCTCGTGTAAATGTGCGCGAAATTCGAAAAAGAAAACAAAAACCAATATTTCGTTGAAGTTTTCTATTTTTCTACCTAAAAGTTAAAGCTTAACGTCAAGGCCACTTATTAACGAGTGTTTTATATCTTGAATATTATGAAGTGTTTGTTTATTATGATTTATATGTTTATTGTAGAGCATATTCAGCGGGGGTATCAACCGTGTTGAAAATCGATACACTTATCTCTGTCCCACTATGGATCTTTTTATAAAGTGAATGGAGTAAGTTGTTTGTTTGTTGTTAAACGCAATGTTTCGTGAAGGGCTATTTGTATGCTGTCGAAGGTTTTTAAAATTCGAATTTTACTTTATATGTGCTATCAGAATTGTTATCACTTGCAGCATTGAAATCAATAAAAGATACATTCTACTTAAGTTGTTTACTTTTGTTGTGTTTGAGAAACGAGCTTTTGCTGAAAAGGTGCTAAGTGTCTTAGTTTTGTTTCTCTTTACACGTCCCTCCCAGTGCCACAGTCTGTAAACTCGCACCGCTACAAACCGGGTTTAGATACCCATCGTGTAGCTTTGTGTTTAATTCCAAACAAGCAAGCAATTAAATCTTTAGACGTAATATGTGAAAAAACAAAAGTAATTTATCACGTGACTGACTGGACAGTGGTCAGCGTTCTGGACTGTGAATCGGAGGTCTTACATGTTGCCTTAAAATCGCGCCTCGCACTTTGGGTCTGTGTCAAAAGAGCGACATTGAAATTACATTATTAGAGTGGCTCAAGGGCTGGATGTCAGCGCTGTTGTAGCCACTTTAAAATTAGGGACTACTAACCCAGATAGCCCTTGTAAATATCCGAAACAAACAAAATTATTTCTCTTAGTGGCCGTTCCCTACATAGCTTTGACCCTCACTGAGCTGAGACTCCGTCGCCTTTTGACTATGAGATTTCACTGACCCCTATGCCCTTGGGTTAAGTCTTGATGGGAGATCAATCGCTTGTACTTGTCGGGTTTTAAAAGACTTTCATAAAAGCAGTCTTCACGTGTCAACTTGTTTAGATAGTTTTCAATAGCGTCTGTTTGTACAAGTGTGCACGAAATATTTCTATTACCTAAATTACTGAGACAAAACTAGTACAGTTTCACTGTTGTCTCCTGGCGACATATATTTCATAATAGTTTTTACTTTTATGAGACTTTTTTATTTGTTTTAAGTTCAAATTCCTTTAGTAACAAGTTTCTCCAGTATAGCTGTTTACATGGAACACCAATCAAATATTACTTTGTTATTATATGGTTACAAGTCTTATTTTACATTGTAGATTATTAGTAGCGTGTTAACAGTAGTCAGGATTTTTGAGATTGGAAGAAATATTTTTACCCTGGCATTGATTACGTAAAACAAACCGTAAAAAGGTTATAACATAATTGTTTAAAATTAATGGATTAAAATCAGTCAAGCATGTCTTCATTCGTTGAATTGATTAAAATCAATCAAGCATGTCTTCATTCGTTGAATTTCTTTTTATTTTGTTGTACTTTGGTCTCTAAGTGTTTCGGTCTCGTTCAGGCCAGTCGAGAGGTTGTACAAAGTAAATATAGGCAGCGATTATGTCTTGACTGTACTTTTCAGGTACTACTTTTGTTATCTTGGTTAAAAAATCTTACACCTAGCTCCTGTCAGTACACTTTCTAAAGGATGGCATGTGTGAGGTTGTACAAAATGAGTTGAAGTAGTCATTAGGTCTTAAATGTGTTACCTGTACTTTTCAGGTACTAATTTTTGTTATCTTGGGTTAAGAATCGTACACTTAGCTCCTGTCAGTAAAGTTTTAAAGATAGCATCAAAAGGGCTGAAACTGGTAAAGCAACCAAAGAAAGCTTGTTTCACCATCAAACTTGATGCTTCGCGTGAAGGGCCCTTTAAAAGAAATCCAAAATACTTCCGCAGCCCCGTGGGTCTTCAAAGCCGGTATTTCCAGGTCGACAGCGGTTATATGAATGCCGTAGGTGAATTTCGTTTGATCGTCAGTTCATCGTTGTACAAACGGTTTCTTTAACGACACTATAATAAACAAGAAAAGTAACTGATTTCACTCCCAGGTTTTAGGCAGAAATATATAATTGCTCAATATGATAAAATTAGTTGGACAAACGGTTGTGCTCACTTGTCTCTTGTTAAATGCAAAGCTACATAACGGACTATATTTGACTGTGCCAACCGCGTATCGAACTCCGATTTTATTTATCTTGATGAGCCTGTAAGATTACTTCTGCGTTAGCGAGAGCACCCCATTCTAGTGGACAGTGTAAGAACTTGAAGACTGATGTTGATATAAGCCTTCACCTCGTGCAACTAACTATTCACGTAATGTAATATATATCTTCGAGAGAATTTTGTAAACTTGGCTGAGAGCTATAAATTCGAATAGCCCTTCAGTAATTAAGTTGTACCTGTGAAAAAAAGAAGGGCTGGCGAAACGACGAGTAAGTAACTGAACAAGAACATTAAACAAATATTTGGAAGTACATGCTTGGATTGGAAAAGTTGTTTCAGTCTTATAAGGTAATACGACGTGAACTGGAAGATAAGTGTTAACCCTAAAGTTGATTTGGTTTTAATAACGTTAAAAAAACTCGTTGAACGTTTGAAACCTGTCTCGCACGTATATCGCTGTTGTGCAAGATTCGAATCTTCGTTCCAAACTTTTCTCTAAAACCAGTAGTTAACGTGAATTATTTTTCGTGTTTAATCAGCGATAGCAGGAATAATTATGTGGATACAGATAATTAAGATTTATTTCCCTTTTTGCTATTTAACCTTTTGTTTAAAATCGTAATACTATTTTCTGATATCTTTGTACCGATATCGCCTTGAAAACATACTGTTTATCAGTATTGTAGGGTCAATACTAACTAGCTCTTACTGTTATTTTTAGCCGCGGCATAGCGGTTCGTAGTACACCTCTAAGTTGTTGTTTTTTTAAAAGCACAAACGTTTAGCTCACAGCTTCGTCATTTCTTGATGGATTTGAGTTTTAATTGCAGTTTTGAACTCGGAAGATCAAACCCTTTCGACTGACGTATTTGATCACGTCCAAAGTCTCATAGATGAATCTACTCTAATCGTGCCTAAAAGAATTTCTATTTGAGGGTAGACGAGTAGATAACGTGCTGAGTAATAAAGTTGAATCGGGTTGTATGCTTGGCATTGCCAAAACAGAAAAATATAGCTAATAAATCGACTAGTAGATTATCCATGCCTAAAAGTGTTCCAAGTGTTGTAGATATTAAGGATTCCTTCTTATTTATTTTAGTAACCTTTAATTTTTCGGAGCAATTCAATAACGTAATAAGTTATTAGTAGCGTACTAGGTTAATACTGCATTTCTGGAAACGGATTCCTGCTTATCCTAGAATTTCCAGTTCATCAATTCGAAAATAAATGTTGGGTTATTACAAAGGGTTGCCATTGTTGTTTGTTATTAAACACAAAAATTCACAAAGGGTTATCTGTGTTCTGCCCACCTTGGGTATCAAAACCCGGTTTCTTGTGGTATAAGTCCGCCGACATTCCACTGTGCTACTGGGAGAATTACAGAGGGTTCTTGCCTTCATAATATTTATCTTTTGCCATAACTAGAAAAAACCTACAATAACTTCAGAATATATTTCACGGTATCACTGACCATTAGATACCACTTTGGAGAGCTAATTTTTAGAATATTTTAGAATAGGCCTTTGTTTGCAGTTATAACTCTGAGTGTAAGTTGTAGAACAGTCTTTCATTGCAGGTATAACTTTGAAAATGAGTTATCAGTTCGAGAATAATACCTGTAATATTACCCCACCTTTAAATAGTCTAAAAACGTCATTTTTGTATAAATATTTATTTACAATAAAAAGAATACAACATTAAAATCTTTGCAACTTCTCTTTGTTGACATGAAAATGACATAAGAATGTCGAAATGTTGTTCTTCACTTTACTTTACTTAAAGTTTCAATACTCGTACCAGCCATCTTGATAATACATTTTTACTTCAAGTGGGTTTTTCGTTAGCACAGACAATAAATAGTTATTAAAAACAGGACTAGCCATAAAAAGAGATTTCACATATGTTTCGGTATCTGTGTAAAGTATTATAACATTGTATTAATTTCAATCGTAAATACTCCATTTTATTACAGATATTAGAGAAGCCTATTTTTCGGAAAGTCAGTGTTAAAATTCCGTAGTTTTTTAATGTCGATAATGATTTCAGAGATATAACATGAAATAATTCAGAAATGAAATAAATTTTATAATATTGTTCAGACTGTTGGTACAAAATAAATTTCTGTTTAAAATTAACTTTACTAGAGTGTTGCTTCATACAAGTTCACATAAACCTCGTTCATGCGAATGTATATAAATAATTTGTGTATCTAGTAAAAATAAAAATAAAATGTATTAACTGTTGCGTTTTTTATTATTTTCATGGAGAAAAAACAATCTTGTATTATTTGGAGGTTATGTCACAAGTTCCTGAAGAAATCTACCACACGAAGTATTATACAGATATTAAGGTATACACTCAACGTCTTTCAAGGTTTTTGTGTAAAATATTTGAGTTTTATAGAAGGATCTCCACCTTTCATAGTTTAGACGAACAGAAAGAATTAATTCATTAAATATTCATAAAGGAAAAAAGATTTCAAATAATGGCATAAACATGGAAATTTCTGATCATATGTCAAATATTCAACATACTTCTTGTGAAAAAGATGACTTTGTGAAGTCATGTTCAGAAAATAGAACTTTCTGTATTCCAGATACGAACTATCCAGATAATATCATCTACTCAGAAGCTTCACACGAACCATCTTCCAAAGAAAAGGTAGCCGGACAAAAACTGACAGAAAAATATGATACTCTGGGCCGAATTAATGTAGAGGACACAGACAAAAGTATCAGTTGTGGTTATTTGACGATGCGGATTTTCGACAGGATTTAGAAGATGAATTAAATAACTTATGCAGCGAATTGACATAGCCCAAGTCGAAACGGTTTTTCGTAGCCACAAAACACTTGTGTTTGTGTGCCAGTGTCTGGCCAATCTGTATTTGAGAAAGCCAGAGGAAGAATGGCAGTTAGCCCTGACAGGTATCCCTGTCCTGAAGTTTGATGAAGGAGAAACGAAAGCACGAACTCAACGAAGACTGAAACTGGTCCTCGCCGAAAAATGCACAGGTTTCATTCTATGGCATGATGTCATTGACAATTTGACGAACTGCGAGGCCCAAGATAATACTTTTCACACCATGTTCCTTTCCAACGATCCTGTGAAACCACCAAATGGGTGGTTTCAGTTTCGAAAACAAAACAGCTGCCAGATAGTTTCACGAACAAGTCGACCTACTGACGTCGGACCCTCTCAATATATCTTTATCCGTTCCTAAAGCTAAAGGGAAAAATTCCAGGAAGTTGAAAAAAAATAAAGTTACCCTAAAAATGTGATATTTCTCTTCCTTGCTGTTTCGAACACGTCACAAGTATTGATATTAGAGATAAAGAGCAATTTTATACGCTGACGAATTTAGTGCAAAGGAAATCTAAAAAGGCATTAGAGCAATCTGTTCATGAGTAGACGTCCATTGGGACCAATAGTACCTTTCCTCATGGAGACCAAATTAATGTAGAATGCCCGTACTTAATTATTATTAGACTAGAAGGTTTTGATGTTTCGCCGATATCGTAAAAACGATTCGTGAACAGTATAAGCACTAGTGTGACGTTTCGTATGATGACAATTTTTATATTAAATGTGCAAAGTGGAGAATGGTAATTCGAACAATATGTGCAAGTTTGTTAAGAATCGCTGTGTATTTGTGATTTCTTTCTCTCAGAACATATGTGAACCCTAGAACGAACCACATCTATTGGACAAAGTGACATACACAGTTATAATAATCGTATTTTCTTATAGGACGCAATTTTTTTTCAATTTTAAAAATGGATTTCAAACAGTCCGTTTATATTGAGAATTTCATGTATCGTTTTTGTTAATTTAAGTTTGATACATAAGCACGTTTCTGCAACAGTTAAGTACGTTTAGAGAACTAATATATAACTTAATTCTCAAGTTAGGATTCTATTAGTGAAATATATTAACCAGTTTTAGAGTAGAAATAGGTTTTTAAAAGACAAACCATCTCTCGAGATGTTACCTTCAGGTTATAGTTAATAAAATTATGTGTCAACTTTCTTTTAAGAACTTTATATTGAACACAGCAGTATAAATTAATTTAGAAAATTAGGTTTTTAGCTTTAAGATTCAAACAAGGCTTGGTTCAATATATATATATTATTCATTAATATTTACTTTATTTCTGCACTTGATTACAAGAGCTGACATTTTGGAATGTATAGATCGCTCTCTCTCTCTCTCTCTCTCTCTATATATATATATATATATATGTATGTATGTATGTATGTATGTGTGTGTGTGTGTGGGTATTGCCATTACATAAACAAGTCTGGATTTAAAATATGAATATCTTTTTAATTATTTTAACTGATTTAAACCTTAATTATAACAAAAAAATCAGATGGCGCTGTCTTTCTTAAAAGCAGACTAAGCTTTTTAGCTCATGTTATCTTGTATTTGTCAACAAACTTCTTATATAAACTTTTATAACAAAATGTAGTCAACATTAACGACACGTAAACCACTAATAATTATTCGCTCTGGTTATAACAGATATAGTGTTGTTGAAATGTTGTGGAACAGATTTCTTTATTTGCGGGCAGAAATCCTTATTAATATTTTAAACCTGAAATTGCTAATGTATTTTCTTGTATGTTGTAGAATTCACTAAGACTTAAATCACAAAAAAACGTGACATTTGTAAATGACTTTTAATTAACTTCTATGTTTGGTTACAACGTTATTTTTATATGGAGAGTGAACCTGAAAATGTGTGCACACGTGTATGTACTGCAATATAATGACAAAAACCCTTAAACCAATTTTTTAGTAAATATTACGTCCTGTGAATTCTTTTAAAAAACTAGTTTCTTCAAATATCGGAATTTTTCTTTAATACCAACTTTCGTGAGTCAAGTTCTCTGTCATCACCAATTTTCGTGAAACAAGCTTCCTTCCTTTATAAAAATAATGTGCAACAATTATGTGTAGTTAGAATACAGACAGTTTTATACGACATTTTATGAATAATTAGTTAGTTAGATCTCATTAACAAGAATTGTTTTTAAATTACTTAAGTTAAAACTCGTAACGATCCTTAATTTCTTGTGTTTTTATAAAAACAGACCTTGAAATTTAAACCAATAGTGTGATGGTAGAGATACTAGAAATAGCATGAACTTTATGAATTATGGTTCAAAAAAAGGAAAAAAAACCTGTAATTAAATAATTTGGCCTTACTGTTTGCTGTCGTTAAACTTTATTACATATGTCTTCGAAAAAATATGTGTCGTTGATATATATATACATGAATAGACGCCTTTCATTCGAGTTAATTTTATTAGTTTATTATATCTTAGTACAGAGCCGGGGTTGTTTTAAGGGACAGAATCCGATATTTCCATCAGTCTTACAGTGTTATTGTTGTTATATGAACGTATAACTACTTATACTGTTTTGTTCAAAAAAGTTTTAAATTGTATAGACAAACATAATTTATGTGGCTTGTACGTCACTAAAAGTTAACTACTTTGAATAATTTTATTCCAGGATCTTTTCTGGTTTGTGCCTTCTTGTTTTTTAAATTTTATTTTGTACATTTATGCATTAGATATGGAAATGGTGCTTGCATTGTGATCTCTACATATATTTACTTCGTTCTATATTAAACCTCAGCTAAGCCTTTTCATTTATCAATAAATTTTCACCTGACAAATATTTAGCGATCTGCAGATAATTTGTTCACCGAGGAAGACAGGAAGAGCTAAACATCTGTTTCTTTTCTTTGTATAACGTTTACACAACCAGTTCCCCCAATCATCAGGTTTCTGAATTACATTCACAAACTACTTACTAAAAACAGCATCGTCGATTTTCTGTGTAGCATCTGTTAAAGCGAAGCTGTAAAAGAATTTATTTTCATTTTCTTACGTTAATAATCGGAGCAGGAGGTGAATGTGTGGTGAGTAAAGAAAAAGTTCGCAGAATTTTTCAGCTTGAAGTGGCACTTATCTGAGATAGTTCAGTGGAAACCACTGATAATTTGTGAAGAGAATTTATTAGACTCGTGTTTGTACTTCATTAAAGAATACTTTCTGTGTAACGGAAACAAATTTTTATTCAGAAAAAAGTGAGTAAACCTAATACATGAGAAATACTCAAGAATCTGAAAATGTATCAGTGAAGTATTCGAGGATAAGACCTCATCGCACTAATTCAGATAATAGTGTATTTTTACCTTTTCTGATACACTAAGGTATTCTTGATTTTTGATATACAGTGGCACCTCGGTTCTTGAACTTATTCCGTTCCAGAAGGCTGTTTGAAAACTGAATCAATTTTTCTCATAAAAAATACTGTAAATTAAATTAATCCGTTACAGACCTCCAAAAATTACGCATTATGAAGCATTTTAAGTAAAATATTGCTTATTTATACCTATATGATAATATTTATATGCATAAAGTCAACCACAAAAACTATAAACACAACAAAAAAGCAATAAATGAAAATTTAACTGCACTTTACCTGTGCTGAGGAGAGCTGATGGCGTAAGTGAAAGGTGGAGAGTAGGAGGGTTATTATTATTTGGGAAGGGGAGTCACCTTCCATAAAAACGTCAGGTAACTCTCCTTCTGGAGTTCTTTCTCTTTTCTGTCTCTCTGCACCGCTGCAACCTGCTTGAGACTTATTGGACCTATTTCTCACTAAAATATTGTCTAATGAGGTTTGTTTCTGCCTGCATTTTAAAATGTTTCTGAAGTAAGACATGGCATTGTTATTGAAAAGGTTTATGCTGCGATTTCCTACAGCTTTGTCAGGGTGAAAATTTTCCACAAAACTTTGTAACTCTCCCATATTTCCACACATTTCCTTGATCAGTGAACTAGAAACATCATCCCTTCCCTCCTCCACATCTGAAGACACTCCCTCAGTTGCCTTCTGTTGCTGCTCCATCTAAAGGTCTTGGAGTTCTTCCGTGGGGAGCTCAGTGTTGTGGTTTTCCACCAACTCCTACACATCATCACCACTCACATTCAAGCCTATACACTTGCTTAGTGAGACAATATCCTCGACAACAGGCTCAACCTCAAAGCCTTCAAAGTCTCTATTTGCTACTGAGTCTGGCCACAATTTATTCTGAGTTCATAGTCCTCAAAGACACTTCCCTCCAGGTTTTGTCTATGATTCTCAAGCAATGGAGTACATTAAAGTGATTTTTCCAGAACTCTCTGAGGGTTAGCTCTCTGTTAGTGGTCACTTCAAAGCACCTTTGAAGCAGTGCTTTGGTGTAGATTTTCTTAAAGTTCGATATGACCTGCTGGTCCATTGGCTGAATGAGAGGAGTCGTGTTAGGGGGCAAGAGCTTTACAGTAATGAAACTGTACTCCTCCACCAACCCGTTTTCCAAGCCTGGTGAGTGAGCAGGTGCATTGTCCATCACAAGAAGGGCCTTGAGTGGTAACTATTTTTCTGTGAAGTAATTCTTTACACTTGGAGCAAACACTTCATGGACTCACTCCATAAAAAACTGCCTGGCTACCCATGCTTTACTATTAGCCCTCCACATGACATTTAGTTTACTTTTCAGGACAATATTTTTCTTAAAAACCCTCGGATTCTCAGAATGGTACACAAGCAAAGGCTTAAGTTTTAAGTCCCCACTTGCATTACTACATAACAATAGAGTTAGCCTGTCCTTCATTGGCTTGTGTCCTAGTAGTAACTTCTCCTCCTTGGTGATGTAGGTCCTCTTTGGCATTTTCTTCCAAAAGAGGCCTTTCTCATCACAGTTGAACACTTATTGGGGAATAAAACCCTCAGCTTCTACAGAGTCCTTAGATTTCCAAACAAATTTATCAGCAGCGTCTTTCTTAGAAATGGCACCTTCCCCATGTCTTACCACACTATGTATGCCACTTCTCTTCCTAACTTTTTCAAACCATCCCCCACTAGCCTTAAAGGCATCGCTTGTATCAGTACTCGTTCCAGCGGTGTTTTTCAGGAGGTCAGCATGTAACTGCTTTGCTCTCTCACAAATGATGGTCTCAGAAATGCTATCACCAGATAACTGTTTTTCGTTTACCCAAATCAATAACAGTTTTTCTACCTCTTCCACTGTTTGTGATCTTTGTTTCGTAAGCACTGTCACTACTTTTGCAATATCAGCTCCTTTGATGAACTCTTTATTTGTCAGTATGGTGCAGACTGTAGACTTCGCCATACCAAACTGTGTAGCAAGGTTAAACACGCGAACACCACTCTCATACTTCGCTATGAGATCTTTTTTGTCACCTCTATTGTGGCTCTAACAACTTTTCTTTTTGGTTTGCTACTTTCATTATCTTTCTTTGACCCCATGGTGGCTTATTTAATCAGAATATTTAGAAAAAAACAACAAAGGAAAACGAGAACGTTCACAGCAGATTTTAGCGGGGGTGTGGACTGAGCGACATTTGCGGGTAAAATGTTTTGGGCAAGCTTGGCGTGGGCTGAAAATGGTCGTTTGGGTCATCAGTCGGGTTATTTTGGGGATTCGGGCTACGACAGCTTGGTTCGGGAACCGAGTTTACGTTCGACAATCGAGACATTTTTTTCTCAAACAATATGTTCGAAACCCGAATTGTTCGAAAACCGAGGCACCACTGTAATTTCAAATTATCACCTACACGAGATAGTTGATAACTTTGCTGTAAGGAATTTTGATGTTATATTATTGGGTCACTTAGGTAGTTTCTCTGGGGACTTCTTTATCTTCTCGGAGTAATACAAATTCGTTAATAATAATAACATACTTCGCTTTAGAAACGTATTATCAATTCATGATCTGATATAAAAATTAGACTACAACAGGTGTTTTTTATGAATTGTTATAAAAATATTACTATTTATGAAAACAGTTTGTGGCAACGATTGAATATTTTAAATAGAACGTAACGAATATCTTTATTTTAAAGGCTTTAAGTATATTGTATTTTTATTGTATTAAACAAGCAAAAATTGGTTTTAAAGTGATATTTAGACGTGGAATTTTGCTGTACATAGAACTATTTTTATTTCTGCCTTTACTGCGTTAAAATATTACATTTTTGTTTTGTATGTTTATATTATAAATTTTGAATGTTAACTTCATATGATGTTTCAGGCTGGAATGTAACATCCGAGCTATGCTGTATGTGTACGATGGCTGGATGTAAGTTCAAATAAAAAGCCTTCATTTTTATCTCTTTTTCTATAAAGAATGTAGGCTATAACATTAAATAAAAGAATATAAAATAATAAAAATGTTTTTTCATAGCATCTTTATTGTGGTTATTCCTAAAATAAATCAGTACTAATATTTTAATAGTATTTCCTAGTATGGTTCGCTCGTTGATGAGTACAAAGACACATGGGCTATCTGTCTCTTGTTCTTTGTAAAAATTGTTACATTAATATGAGTGTATCTAGTTCTTTGTAACAAGTGTTATATTAACGTGAGTGTTTCTTGTTTTTTGTAACGTGTTATATTAACATGATTGTCTCTTGTTCTTTGTAGCAAGTGTTACATTAACACGAGTTCTCTTGTTCTTTGTAACAAGTGTTACATTGACATGATTGTTTCTTGTTCTTTGTAACAAGTATTACATTAACATGAGTGTCTCTTGTTTTTTGTAACAAGTGTTACATTAACATGAGTGTCTAGTTTTTTGTAACAAGTGTTATATTAACACGAGTTTTCTTGTTCTTTGTAACAAGTGTTACGTTGACATTATTGTCTCTTCTTGTTTTTAACAAGTGTTACATTAACATGAGTGTTTCTAGTTCTTTGTAACAAGTGCTATATTAACGTGAGTCTTTCTTGTTTTTTATTATATGTGTTATATTAACATGAATGTCCCTTGTTCTTTGTAACAAGTGTTATATTAACACGAGTTCTCGTTCTTTGTAACAAGGGTTAAATTGACATGATTGTTTCTCGTTCTTTGTAATAAGTTTTACATTAACATGAGTGTCTTTTGTTCTTTGTAACAAGTATTATATTAACACGAGTTGTCTTGTTTCTTGTAACAAGTGTTACATTGACATGATTGTTTCTTGTTCTTTGTAACAAGTGTTACATTAACATGAGTGTCTCTAGTTCTTTGTAACAAGTGCTATATTAACTTAAGTGTTTCTTGTTTTTGTAACGTGTTATTTTAACATGATTGTTTCTTGTTCTTCGTAAGAAGTGTTACATTAACAAGAATGTCCCTTGTTCTTTGTAACAAGTGTTATATTAACACAATTTCTCTCTTTCTTTGTAATAAGTGTTACATTAACATGAGTGTCTTTTGTTCTTTGTAACAAGTGTTACATTAACACGAGTGTCTTGTTCTTTGTAACAAGTGTTATATTAACACGAGTTCTCTTGTTCTTTGTAACAAGTGTTACGTTGACATTATTGTTTCTTGTTCTTTGTAACAAGTGTTAAATTAACATGAGTGTCTCTTGTTTTTTGTAACAAGTGTTACATTAACATAAGTGTCTAGTTTTTTGTAACAAGTGTTATATTAAAACGAGTTCTCTTGTTCTTTGTAACAAGTATTACGTTGACATTATTGTTTCTTGTTGTTTTTAACAAGTGTTACATTAACATGAGTGTTTCTAGTTCTTTGTAACAAGTGCTATATTAACGTGAGTCTTTCTTGTTTTTTATTATATGTGTTATATTAACATGAATGTCCCTTGTTCTTAACAAGTGTTATATTAACACGACTTCTCGTTCTTTGTAATAAGAGTCACATTAACATGAGTGTCTCTTGTTCTTTGTAACAAGTGTTACATTAACATGAGTGTCTCTTGTTCTTTGTAACAAGTGTTACATTAACATGAGTTTCTTTGTTCTTTGTAACAAGTGTTACATTAACATGAGTGTCTCTTGTTCTTTGTAACAAGTGTTACATTAACATGAGTGTCTCTTGTTCTTTGTAACAAGTGTTACATTAACATGAGTGTCTCTTGTTCTTTGTAACAAGTGTTATATTAACATGAGTGTCTCTTGTTCTTTGTAACAAGTGTTACATTAACATGATTGTCCCTTGTTCTTTGTAACAAGTGTTACATTAACACGAGTGTCTCTTGTTCTTTGTAACAAGTGTTACATTGACATGATTGTCTCTTGTTCTTTGTAACAAGTGTTACATTAACATGAGTGTCTCTTGTTCTTTGTAACAAGTGTTACATTAACATGAGTGTCTCTAGTTCTTTGTAACAAGTGTTATATTAACATGAGTGTCTCTTGTTCTTTGTAACAAGTGTTACATTAACATGATTGTTTGTTGTTCTTTGTAACAAGTGTTACATTAACATGAGTGTCTCTTGTTCTTTGTAACAAGTGTTATATTAACATGAGTGTCTCTTGTTCTTTGTAACAAGTGTTATATTAACATGAGTGTCTCTTGTTCTTTGTAACAAGTGTTATATTAACATGAGTGTCTCTTGTTCTTTGTAACAAGTGTTACATTGACATGATTGTTTCTTGTTCTTTGTAACAAGTGTTACATTAACATGAGTGTCTCTTGTTCTTTGTAACAAGTGTTACATTAACATGATTGTCTCTTGTTCTTTGTAACAAGTGTTACATTAACATGAGTGTCTCTTGTTTTTGTAACAAGTGTTACATTAACATGAGTTTTCTCTTGTTCTTTGTAACAAGTGTTACATTAACATGAGTGTCTTCTTGTTTTTGTAACAAGTGTTACATTAACATGAGTGTTTCTTGTTCTTTGTAACAAGTGTTATATTAACATGAGTGTCTCTTGTTCTTTGTAACAAGTGTTACATTAACATGAGTGTCTCTTGTTCTTTGTAACAAGTGTTATATTAACATGAGTGTCTCTTGTTCTTTGTAACAAGTGTTATATTAACATGAGTGTCTCTTGTTCTTTGTAACAAGTGTTACATTAACATGAGTGTCTCTTGTTCTTTGTAACAAGTGTTATATTAACATGAGTGTTTCTTGTTCTTTGTAAAAAGTGTTATATTAACATGATTGTCTCTTGTTCTTTGTAACAAGTGTTACATTAACATGATTGTTTTGTTCTTGTTCAAGTGTTACATTAACATGAGTGTTACATGTTACATTTAACATGAGTGTCTCTTGTTCTTTGTAACAAGTGTTACATTAACATGAGTGTCTCTTGTTCTTTGTAACAAGTGTTACATTAACATGATTGTTTCTTGTTCTTTGTAACAAGTGTTACATTAACATGAGTGTCTCTTGTTCTTTGTAACAAGTGTTATATTAACATGAGTGTCTATTGTTCTTTGTAACAAGTGTTACATTAACATGAGTGTTTCTTGTTACATTAACATGTTGTCTTTGTAACAAGTGTTATATTAACATGAGTGTCTCTTGTTCTTTGTAACAAGTGTTATATTAACATGAGTGTCTCTTGTTCTTTGTAACAAGTGTTACATTAACATGAGTGTCTCTTGTTCTTTGTAACAAGTGTTACATTAACATGAGTGTTCTCTTGTTCTTTGTAACAAGTGTTACATTAACATGAGTGTCTCTTGTTCTTTGTAACAAGTGTTACATTAACATGAGTGTCTCTTGTTCTTTGTAACAAGTGTTACATTAACATGAGTGTCTCTTGTTCTTTGTAACAAGTGTTACATTAACATGAGTGTCTCTTGTTCTTTGTAACAAGTGTTACATTAACATGAGTGTCTCTTGTTCTTTGTAACAAGTGTTACATTAACATGAGTGTCTCTTGTTCTTTGTAACAAGTGTTATATTAACATGATTGTCTCTTGTTCTTTGTAACAAGTGTTACATTAACATGAGTGTCTCTTGTTCTTTGTAACAAGTGTTACATTAACATGAGTGTCTCTTGTTCTTTGTAACAAGTGTTACATTAACATGAGTGTCTCTTGTTCTTTGTAACAAGTGTTACATTAACATGAGTGTCTCTTGTTCTTTGTAACAAGTGTTATATTAACATGAGTGTTTCTTGTTCTTTGTAACAAGTGTTACATTAACATGATTGTCTCTTGTTCTTTGTAACAAGTGTTACATTAACATGAGTGTCTCTTGTTCTTTGTAACAAGTGTTACATTAACATGAGTGTCTCTTGTTCTTTGTAACAAGTGTTACATTAACATGAGTGTCTCTTGTTCTTTGTAACAAGTGTTACATTAACATGAGTGTCTCTTGTTCTTTGTAACAAGTGTTACAAGTGTTAACAAGTGTTAACATGAGTGTCTCTTGTTCTTTGTAACAAGTGTTACATTAACATGAGTGTCTCTTGTTCTTTGTAACAAGTGTTACATTAACATGAGTGTCTTGTTCTTTGTAACAAGTGTTACATTAACATGAGTGTCTCTTGTTCTTTGTAACAAGTGTTACATTAACATGAGTGTCTCTAGTTCTTTGTAACAAGTGTTACATTAACATGAGTGTCTCTTGTTCTTTGTAACAAGTGTTACATTAACATGAGTGTCTCTTGTTCTTTGTAACAAGTGTTATATTAACATGAGTGTCTCTTGTTCTTTGTAACAAGTGTTATATTAACATGATTGTTCTTGTTGTTCTTTGTAACAAGTGTTACATTAACATGAGTGTCTCTTGTTCTTTGTAACAAGTGTTACATTAACATGAGTGTCTCTTGTTCTTTGTAACAAGTGTTACATTAACATGAGTGTCTCTTGTTCTTTGTAACAAGTGTTACATTAACATGAGTGTCTCTTTTTTTTGTAACAAGTGTTACATTAACATGAGTGTTTCTTGTTCTTTGTAACAAGTGTTACATTAACATGAGTGTCTCTTGTTCTTTTTTTTGTAACAAGTGTTACATTAACATGAGTGTTTCTTGTTCTTTGTAACAAGTGTTACATTAACATGAGTGTCTCTTGTTCTTTGTAACAAGTGTTATATTAACAGTGAGTGTTATATTAACATTGTCTTTGTTCTTTGTAACAAGTGTTATATTAACATGAGTGTCTCTTGTTCTTTGTAACAAGTGTTATATTAACATGAGTGTTTCTTGTTCTTTGTAACAAGTGTTACATTAACATGAGTGTCTCTAGTTCTTTGTAACAAGTGTTACATTAACATGAGTGTCTCTTGTTCTTTGTAACAAGTGTTATATTAACATGAGTGTCTCTTGTTCTTTGTAACAAGTGTTACATTAACATGAGTGTTCTTGTTCTTTGTAACAAGTGTTACATTAACATGAGTGTCTCTTGTTCTTTGTAACAAGTGTTACATTAACATGAGTGTCTCTTGTTCTTTGTAACAAGTGTTATATTAACATGAGTGTAACAAGTGTCTTGTTCTTTGTAACAAGTGTTACATTAACATGAGTGTCTCTTGTTCTTTGTAACAAGTGTTATATTAACATGAGTGTTATATTGTTCTTTTCTTTGTAACAAGTGTTACATTAACATGAGTGTCTCTTGTTCTTTGTAACAAGTGTTACATTAACATGAGTGTCTCTTGTTCTTTGTAACAAGTGTTATATTAACATGAGTGTCTCTTGTTCTTTGTAACAAGTGTTATATTAACATGAGTGTCTCTTGTTCTTTGTAACAAGTGTTACATTAACATGAGTGTCTCTTGTTCTTTGTAACAAGTGTTACATTAACATGAGTGTCTCTTGTTCTTTGTAACAAGTGTTACATTAACATGAGTGTCTCTTGTTCTTTGTAACAAGTGTTACATTAACATGAGTGTCTCTTGTTCTTTGTAACAAGTGTTACATTAACATGAGTGTCTCTTGTTCTTTGTAACAAGTGTTATATTAACATGAGTGTCTCTTGTTCTTTGTAACAAGTGTTACATTAACATGAGTGTCTCTTGTTCTTTGTAACAAGTGTTACATTAACATGAGTGTCTCTTGTTCTTTGTAACAAGTGTTACATTAACATGAGTGTCTCTTGTTCTTTGTAACAAGTGTTACATTAACAAGAGTTCTCTTGTTCTTTGTAACAAGTGTTACATTAACATGAGTGTCTCTTGTTCTTTGTAACAAGTGTTACATTAACATGAGTGTCTCTTGTTCTTTGTAACAAGTGTTACATTAACATGAGTGTCTCTTGTTCTTTGTAACAAGTGTTATATTAACATGAGTGTCTCTTGTTCTTTGTAACAAGTGTTACATTAACATGAGTGTCTCTTGTTCTTTGTAACAAGTGTTATATTAACATGAGTTCTCTTGTTCTTTGTAACAAGTGTTATATTAACATGAGTGTCTCTTGTTCTTTGTAACAAGTGTTACATTAACATGAGTGTCTCTTGTTCTTTGTAACAAGTGTTATATTAACATGAGTGTCTCTTGTTCTTTGTAAAAGTGTTATATTAACATGATTGTCTCTTGTTCTTTGTAACAAGTGTTACATTAACATGAGTGTCTTTTGTTCTTTGTAACAAGTGTTATATTAACATGAGTTAACATGAGTGTTCTTCTTTTTGTAACAAGTGTTACATTAACATGAGTGTCTCTTGTTCTTTGTAACAAGTGTTACATTAACATGAGTGTCTCTTGTTCTTTGTAACAAGTGTTACATTAACATGAGTGTCTCTTGTTCTTTGTAACAAGTGTTATATTAACATGAGTGTCTCTTGTTCTTTGTAACAAGTGTTACATTAACATGAGTGTTTCTTGTTCTTTGTAACAAGTGTTACATTAACATGAGTGTCTCTTGTTCTTTGTAACAAGTGTTATATTAACATGAGTGTCTCTTGTTCTTTGTAACAAGTGTTATATTAACATGATTGTCTCTTGTTCTTTGTAACAAGTGTTACATTAACATGAGTGTCTCTTGTTCTTTGTAACAAGTGTTACATTAACATGAGTGTCTCTTGTTCTTTGTAACAAGTGTTATATTAACACGAGTTCTCTTGTTCTTTGTAACAAGTGTTACATTGACATGATTGTTTCTTGTTCTTTGTAACAAGTGTTACATTAACATGAGTGTCTCTTGTTCTTTGTAACAAGTGTTATATTAACATGAGTTCTCTTGTTCTTTGTAACAAGTGTTACATTAACATGAGTGTCTCTTGTTCTTTGTAACAAGTGTTACATTAACATGAGTGTCTCTTGTTCTTTGTAACAAGTGTTACATTAACATGAGTGTCTCTTGTTCTTTGTAACAAGTGTTATATTAACATGAGTGTCTCTTTGTTCTTTGTAACAAGTGTTACATTAACATGAGTGTTGTCTTGTTCTTTGTAACAAGTGTTACATTAACATGAGTGTCTCTAGTTCTTTGTAACAAGTGTTACATTAACATGAGTGTCTCTTGTTCTTTGTAACAAGTGTTATATTAACATGAGTGTCTCTTGTTGTTTTGTAACAAGTGTTACATTAACATGAGTGTCTTTGTAACAAGTGTTACATTAACATGAGTGTCTCTTGTTCTTTGTAACAAGTGTTACATTAACATGAGTGTCTCTTGTTCTTTGTAACAAGTGTTACATTAACATGAGTGTCTCTTGTTCTTTGTAACAAGTGTTACATTAACATGAGTGTCTCTTGTTCTTTGTAACAAGTGTTACATTAACATGAGTGTCTCTTGTTCTTTGTAACAAGTGTTACATTAACATGAGTGTCTCTTGTTCTTTGTAACAAGTGTTACATTAACATGAGTGTCTTCTTGTTCTTTGTAACAAGTGTTACATTAACATGAGTGTCTCTTGTTCTTTGTAACAAGTGTTACATTAACATGAGTGTCTCTTTTTTTGTAACAAGTGTTACATTAACATGAGTGTCTTTTGTTCTTTGTAACAAGTGTTACATTAACATGAGTGTCTCTTGTTCTTTGTAACAAGTGTTACATTAACATGAGTGTCTCTTGTTCTTTGTAACAAGTGTTACATTAACATGAGTGTCTCTTGTTCTTTGTAACAAGTGTTACATTAACATGAGTGTCTCTTGTTCTTTGTAACAAGTGTTACATTAACATGAGTGTCTCTTGTTCTTTGTAACAAGTGTTACATTAACATGAGTGTCTCTTGTTCTTTGTAACAAGTGTTACATTAACATGAGTGTCTCTTGTTCTTTGTAACAAGTGTTACATTAACATGAGTGTCTCTTGTTCTTTGTAACAAGTGTTATATTAACACGAGTTCTCTTGTTCTTTGTAACAAGTGTTACATTAACATGATTGTCTCTTGTTCTTTGTAACAAGTGTTACATTAACATGAGTGTCTCTTGTTCTTTGTAACAAGTGTTACATTAACATGAGTGTCTCTAGTTCTTTGTAACAAGTGTTATATTAACATGAGTGTCTCTTGTTCTTTGTAACAAGTGTTACATTAACATGAGTTCTCTTGTTCTTTGTAACAAGTGTTACATTAACATGAGTGTCTCTTGTTCTTTGTAACAAGTGTTATATTAACATGAGTGTCTCTTGTTCTTTGTAACAAGTGTTACATTAACATGAGTGTCTCTTGTTCTTTGTAACAAGTGTTACATTAACATGAGTGTCTCTTGTTCTTTGTAACAAGTGTTACATTAACATGAGTGTCTCTTGTTCTTTGTAACAAGTGTTACATTAACATGAGTGTCTCTTGTTCTTTGTAAAAAGTGTTATATTAACATGAGTGTCTTGTTCTTTGTAACAAGTGTTACATTAACATGAGTGTCTCTTGTTCTTTGTAACAAGTGTTACATTAACATGAGTGTCTCTTGTTCTTTGTAACAAGTGTTACATTAACATGAGTGTCTCTTGTTCTTTTGTAACAAGTGTTACATTAACATGAGTGTTTCTTGTTCTTTGTAACAAGTGTTACATTAACATGAGTGTCTCTTGTTCTTTGTAACAAGTGTTACATTAACATGAGTGTCTCTTGTTCTTTGTAACAAGTGTTACATTAACATGAGTGTCTCTTGTTCTTTACATAACAAGTGTTACATTAACATGAGTGTCTCTTGTTCTTTGTAACAAGTGTTACATTAACATGAGTGTCTCTTGTTCTTTGTAACAAGTGTTACATTAACATGAGTGTTTCTTGTTCTTTGTAACAAGTGTTACATTAACATGAGTGTCTCTTGTTCTTTGTAACAAGTGTTACATTAACATGAGTGTCTCTTGTTCTTTGTAACAAGTGTTATATTAACATGAGTTCTCTTGTTCTTTGTAACAAGTGTTACATTAACATGAGTGTCTCTTGTTCTTTGTAACAAGTGTTACATTAACATGAGTGTCTCTTGTTCTTTGTAACAAGTGTTATATTAACATGAGTGTCTCTTGTTCTTTGTAACAAGTGTTATATTAACATGAGTGTCTCTTGTTCTTTGTAACAAGTGTTACATTAACATGAGTGTCTCTTGTTCTTTGTAACAAGTGTTATATTAACATGAGTGTCTCTTGTTCTTTGTAACAAGTGTTATATTAACATGAGTGTCTCTTGTTCTTGTAACAAGTGTTACATTAACATGAGTGTTCTTGTTCTTGTTCTTTGTAACAAGTGTTACATTAACATGAGTGTCTCTTGTTCTTTGTAACAAGTGTTACATTAACATGAGTGTCTCTTGTTCTTTGTAACAAGTGTTACATTAACATGAGTGTCTCTTGTTCTTTGTAACAAGTGTTATATTAACATGAGTGTCTCTTGTTCTTTGTAACAAGTGTTACATTAACATGAGTGTCTCTTGTTCTTTGTAACAAGTGTTACATTAACATGAGTGTCTCTTGTTCTTTGTAACAAGTGTTATATTAACATGAGTGTCTCTTGTTCTTTGTAACAAGTGTTATATTAACATGAGTGTCTCTTGTTCTTTGTAACAAGTGTTACATTAACATGAGTGTCTCTTGTTCTTTGTAACAAGTGTTACATTAACATGAGTGTCTCTTGTTCTTTGTAACAAGTGTTACATTAACATGAGTGTCTCTTGTTCTTTGTAACAAGTGTTACATTAACATGAGTGTCTCTTGTTCTTTGTAACAAGTGTTACATTAACATGAGTGTCTCTTGTTCTTTGTAACAAGTGTTACATTAACATGAGTGTCTCTTGTTCTTTGTAACAAGTGTTATATTAACATGAGTGTCTCTTGTTCTTTGTAACAAGTGTTACATTAACATGAGTGTCTCTTGTTCTTTGTAACAAGTGTTACATTAACATGAGTGTCTCTTGTTCTTTGTAACAAGTGTTACATTAACATGAGTGTCTCTTGTTCTTGTAACAAGTGTTACATTAACATGAGTGTCTCTTGTTCTTTGTAACAAGTGTTATATTAACATGAGTGTCTCTTGTTCTTTGTAACAAGTGTTATATTAACATGAGTGTCTCTTGTTCTTTGTAACAAGTGTTATATTAACATGAGTGTCTCTTGTTCTTTGTAACAAGTGTTACATTAACATGAGTGTCTCTTGTTCTTTGTAACAAGTGTTACATTAACATGAGTGTCTCTTGTTCTTTGTAACAAGTGTTACATTAACATGAGTGTCTCTTGTTCTTTGTAACAAGTGTTACATTAACATGAGTGTCTCTTGTTCTTTGTAACAAGTGTTACATTAACATGAGTGTCTCTTGTTCTTTGTAACAAGTGTTATATTAACATGAGTGTCTCTTGTTCTTTGTAACAAGTGTTATATTAACATGAGTGTCTCTTGTTCTTTGTAACAAGTGTTACATTAACATGAGTAACAAGTGTTACATTAACATGAGTGTCTCTTGTTCTTTGTAACAAGTGTTACATTAACATGAGTGTCTCTTGTTCTTTGTAACAAGTGTTATATTAACATGAGTGTCTCTTGTTCTTTGTAACAAGTGTTACATTAACATGAGTGTCTCTTGTTCTTTGTAACAAGTGTTACATTAACATGAGTGTCTTTGTTCTTTGTAACAAGTGTTATATTAACATGAGTGTCTCTTGTTCTTTGTAACAAGTGTTACATTAACATGAGTGTCTCTTGTTCTTTGTAACAAGTGTTATATTAACACGAGTTCTCTTGTTCTTTGTAACAAGTGTTACATTAACATGAGTGTCTTTTGTTCTTTGTAACAAGTGTTATATTAACATGAGTGTCTCTTGTTCTTTGTAACAAGTGTTATATTAACATGAGTGTCTCTTGTTCTTTGTAACAAGTGTTATATTAACATGAGTGTCTCTTGTTCTTTGTAACAAGTGTTACATTAACATGAGTGTCTCTTGTTCTTTGTAACAAGTGTTATATTAACATGAGTGTCTCTTGTTCTTTGTAACAAGTGTTACATTAACATGAGTGTCTCTTGTTCTTTGTAACAAGTGTTATATTAACATGAGTGTCTTTTGTTCTTTGTAACAAGTGTTATATTAACATGAGTGTCTCTTGTTCTTTGTAACAAGTGTTACATTAACATGAGTGTTTCTTTGTTCTTTGTAACAAGTGTTACATTAACATGAGTGTCTCTTGTTCTTTGTAACAAGTGTTACATTAACATGAGTGTCTCTTGTTCTTTGTAACAAGTGTTACATTAACATGAGTGTCTCTTGTTCTTTGTAACAAGTGTTATATTAACATGAGTGTCTCTTGTTCTTTGTAACAAGTGTTACATTAACATGAGTGTCTTCTTGTTCTTTGTAACAAGTGTTACATTAACATGAGTGTCTCTTGTTCTTTGTAACAAGTGTTACATTAACATGAGTGTCTCTTGTTCTTTGTAACAAGTGTTATATTAACATGAGTGTCTCTTGTTCTTTGTAACAAGTGTTATATTAACATGAGTGTCTCTTGTTCTTTGTAACAAGTGTTATATTAACATGTGTTAACAAGTGTTATTAACATGAGTGTCTCTTGTTCTTTGTAACAAGTGTTATATTAACATGAGTGTCTCTTGTTCTTTGTAACAAGTGTTACATTAACATGAGTGTCTCTTGTTCTTTGTAACAAGTGTTATATTAACATGAGTGTCTCTTGTTCTTTGTAACAAGTGTTACATTAACATGAGTGTCTCTTGTTCTTTGTAACAAGTGTTATATTAACATGAGTGTCTCTTGTTCTTTGTAACAAGTGTTATATTAACATGAGTGTTTCTTGTTCTTTGTAACAAGTGTTACATTAACATGAGTGTCTCTTGTTCTTTGTAACAAGTGTTATATTAACATGAGTGTCTCTTGTTCTTTGTAACAAGTGTTACATTAACATGAGTGTCTCTTGTTCTTTGTAACAAGTGTTATATTAACATGAGTGTCTCTTGTTCTTTGTAACAAGTGTTACATTAACATGAGTGTCTCTTGTTCTTTGTAACAAGTGTTACATTAACATGAGTGTCTCTTGTTCTTTGTAACAAGTGTTACATTAACATGAGTGTCTCTTGTTCTTTGTAACAAGTGTTACATTAACATGAGTGTCTCTTGTTCTTTGTAACAAGTGTTACATTAACATGAGTGTCTCTTGTTCTTTGTAACAAGTGTTACATTAACATGAGTGTCTCTTGTTCTTTGTAACAAGTGTTATATTAACATGAGTGTCTCTTGTTCTTTGTAACAAGTGTTATATTAACATGAGTGTCTCTTGTTCTTTGTAACAAGTGTTATATTAACATGAGTGTCTCTTGTTCTTTGTAACAAGTGTTATATTAACATGAGTGTCTCTTGTTCTTTGTAACAAGTGTTATATTAACATGAGTGTCTCTTGTTCTTTGTAACAAGTGTTATATTAACATGAGTGTCTCTTGTTCTTTGTAACAAGTGTTACATTAACATGAGTGTCTCTTGTTCTTTGTAACAAGTGTTACATTAACATGAGTGTCTCTTGTTCTTTGTAACAAGTGTTACATTAACATGAGTGTCTCTTGTTCTTTGTAACAAGTGTTACATTAACATGAGTGTCTCTTGTTCTTTGTAACAAGTGTTACATTAACATGAGTGTCTCTTGTTCTTTGTAACAAGTGTTACATTAACATGAGTGTCTCTTGTTCTTTGTAACAAGTGTTACATTAACATGAGTTAACATCTCTTGTTCTTTGTAACAAGTGTTACATTAACATGAGTGTCTCTTGTTCTTTGTAACAAGTGTTATATTAACATGAGTGTCTCTTGTTCTTTGTAACAAGTGTTACATTAACATGAGTGTCTCTTGTTCTTTGTAACAAGTGTTACATTAACATGAGTGTCTCTTGTTCTTTGTAACAAGTGTTACATTAACATGAGTGTCTCTTGTTCTTTGTAACAAGTGTTACATTAACATGAGTGTCTCTTGTTCTTTGTAACAAGTGTTATATTAACATGAGTGTCTCTTGTTCTTTGTAACAAGTGTTATATTAACATGAGTGTCTCTTGTTCTTTGTAACAAGTGTTACATTAACATGAGTGTCTCTTGTTCTTTGTAACAAGTGTTACATTAACATGAGTGTCTCTTGTTCTTTGTAACAAGTGTTACATTAACATGAGTGTCTCTTGTTCTTTGTAACAAGTGTTACATTAACATGAGTGTCTCTTGTTCTTTGTAACAAGTGTTACATTAACATGAGTGTCTCTTGTTCTTTGTAACAAGTGTTACATTAACATGAGTGTCTCTTGTTCTTTGTAACAAGTGTTATATTAACATGAGTGTCTCTTGTTCTTTGTAATTAAGTGTTATATTAACATGAGTGTCTCTTGTTCTTGTGTAACAAGTGTTACATTAACATGAGTGTCTCTTGTTCTTTGTAACAAGTGTTACATTAACATGAGTGTCTCTTGTTCTTTGTAACAAGTGTTATATTAACATGAGTGTCTCTTGTTCTTTGTAACAAGTGTTACATTAACATGAGTTCTTGTTCTTTGTAACAAGTGTTATATTAACATGAGTGTCTCTTGTTCTTTGTAACAAGTGTTACATTAACATGAGTGTCTCTTGTTCTTTGTAACAAGTGTTATATTAACATGAGTGTCTCTTGTTCTTTGTAACAAGTGTTACATTAACATGAGTGTCTCTTGTTCTTTGTAACAAGTGTTACATTAACATGAGTGTCTCTTGTTCTTTGTAACAAGTGTTATATTAACATGAGTGTCTTGTTCTTTGTAACAAGTGTTATATTAACATGAGTGTCTCTTGTTCTTTGTAACAAGTGTTATATTAACATGACATCTCTTGTTCTTTGTAACAAGTGTTACATTAACATGAGTGTCTCTTGTTCTTTGTAACAAGTGTTATATTAACATGATTGTCTTCTTTTGTTCTTTGTAACAAGTGTTACATTAACATGAGTGTCTCTTGTTCTTGTAACAAGTGTTATATTAACATGAGTGTCTCTTGTTCTTTGTAACAAGTGTTACATTAACATGAGTGTCTCTTGTTCTTTGTAACAAGTGTTACATTAACATGAGTGTCTCTTGTTCTTTGTAACAAGTGTTACATTAACATGAGTGTTTCTTGTTCTTTGTAACAAGTGTTATATTAACATGAGTGTCTCTTGTTCTTTGTAACAAGTGTTACATTAACATGAGTGTCTCTTGTTCTTTGTAACAAGTGTTACATTAACATGAGTGTCTCTTGTTCTTTGTAACAAGTGTTACATTAACATGAGTGTCTCTTGTTCTTTGTAACAAGTGTTACATTAACATGAGTGTCTCTTGTTCTTTGTAACAAGTGTTACATTAACATGAGTGTCTCTTGTTCTTTGTAACAAGTGTTATATTAACATGAGTGTCTCTTGTTCTTTGTAACAAGTGTTACATTAACATGAGTGTCTCTTGTTCTTTGTAACAAGTGTTACATTAACATGAGTGTCTCTTGTTCTTTGTAACAAGTGTTACATTAACATGAGTGTCTCTTGTTCTTTGTAACAAGTGTTATATTAACATGAGTGTCTCTTGTTCTTTGTAACAAGTGTTACATTAACATGAGTGTCTCTTGTTCTTTGTAACAAGTGTTACATTAACATGAGTGTCTCTTGTTCTTTGTAACAAGTGTTACATTAACATGAGTGTCTCTTGTTCTTTGTAACAAGTGTTACATTAACATGAGTGTCTCTTGTTCTTTGTAACAAGTGTTATATTAACATGAGTGTCTCTTGTTCTTTGTAACAAGTGTTACATTAACATGAGTGTCTCTTGTTCTTTGTAACAAGTGTTACATTAACATGAGTGTCTCTTGTTCTTTGTAACAAGTGTTACATTAACATGAGTGTCTTCTTGTTCTTTGTAACAAGTGTTATATTAACATGAGTGTCTTGTTCTTTGTAACAAGTGTTACATTAACATGATTGTCTCTTGTTCTTTGTAAGAAGTGTTACATTAACATGAGTGTCTCTTGTTCTTTGTAACAAGTGTTATATTAACATGAGTGTCTCTTGTTCTTTGTAACAAGTGTTATATTAACATGAGTGTCTCTTGTTCTTTGTAACAAGTGTTATATTAACATGAGTGTCTTGTTCTTTTTGTAACAAGTGTTACATTAACATGAGTGTCTCTTGTTCTTTGTAACAAGTGTTATATTAACATGAGTGTCTCTTGTTCTTTGTAACAAGTGTTACATTAACATGAGTGTCTCTTGTTCTTTGTAACAAGTGTTACATTAACATGAGTGTCTCTTGTTCTTTGTAACAAGTGTTACATTGACATGAGTGTCTCTTGTTCTTTGTAACAAGTGTTACATTAACATGAGTGTCTCTTGTTCTTTGTAACAAGTGTTATATTAACATGAGTGTCTCTTGTTCTTTGTAACAAGTGTTACATTAACATGAGTGTCTCTTGTTCTTTGTAACAAGTGTTATATTAACACGAGTCTTTTGTTCTTTGTAACAAGTGTTACATTAACATGAGTGTCTCTTGTTCTTTGTAACAAGTGTTACATTAACATGAGTGTCTTTGTTCTTTGTAACAAGTGTTACATTAACATGAGTGTCTCTTGTTCTTTGTAACAAGTGTTACATTAACATGAGTGTCTTGTTCTTTGTAACAAGTGTTACATTAACATGAGTGTTACTTTGTAACAAGTGTTATATTAACATGAGTTCTCTTGTTCTTTGTAACAAGTGTTACATTAACATGAGTGTCTCTTGTTCTTTGTAACAAGTGTTATATTAACATGAGTGTCTTCTTGTTCTTTGTAACAAGTGTTACATTTACATTAACATTAACAAGTGTTACATTAACATGAGTGTTGTTGTTCTTTGTAACAAGTGTTACATTAACATGAGTGTCTCTTGTTCTTTGTAACAAGTGTTATATTAACATGAGTGTCTCTTGTTCTTTGTAACAAGTGTTAACAAGTGTTATTTAACATGAGTTTCTCTTGTTCTTTGTAACAAGTGTTATATTAACATGAGTGTCTCTTGTTCTTTGTAACAAGTGTTACATTAACATGAGTGTCTCTTGTTCTTTGTAACAAGTGTTACATTAACATGAGTGTCTCTTGTTCTTTGTAACAAGTGTTACATTAACATGAGTGTCTCTTGTTCTTTGTAACAAGTGTTACATTAACATGAGTGTCTCTTGTTCTTTGTAACAAGTGTTATATTAACATGAGTGTCTCTTGTTCTTTGTAACAAGTGTTACATTAACATGAGTGTCTTCTTGTTCTTTGTAACAAGTGTTATATTAACATGAGTGTCTCTTGTTCTTTGTAACAAGTGTTATATTAACATGAGTGTCTCTTGTTCTTTGTAACAAGTGTTACATTAACATGAGTGTCTCTTGTTCTTTGTAACAAGTGTTACATTAACATGAGTGTCTCTTGTTCTTTGTAACAAGTGTTATATTAACATGAGTGTCTCTTGTTCTTTGTAACAAGTGTTACATTAACATGAGTGTCTCTTGTTCTTTGTAACAAGTGTTACATTAACATGAGTGTCTTGTTTTTGTTCTTTATATTAACATGAGTTCTAACAAGTGTTACATTAACATGATTGTCTTGTTCTTTGTAACAAGTGTTACATTAACATGAGTGTCTCTTGTTCTTTGTAACAAGTGTTACATTAACATGAGTGTCTCTTGTTCTTTGTAACAAGTGTTACATTAACATGAGTGTCTTTTTGTTCTTTGTAACAAGTGTTACATTAACATGAGTGTCTCTTGTTCTTTGTAACAAGTGTTACATTAACATGAGTGTCTCTTGTTCTTTGTAACAAGTGTTATATTAACATGAGTGTCTCTTGTTCTTTGTAACAAGTGTTATATTAACATGAGTGTCTCTTGTTCTTTGTAACAAGTGTTAATTAACATGAGTGTCTCTTGTTCTTTGTAACAAGTGTTACATTAACATGAGTGTCTCTTGTTCTTTGTAACAAGTGTTATATTAACATGAGTGTCTCTTGTTCTTTGTAACAAGTGTTATATTAACATGAGTGTCTTCTTGTTCTTTGTAACAAGTGTTACATTAACATGAGTGTCTCTTGTTCTTTGTAACAAGTGTTACATTAACATGAGTGTCTCTTGTTCTTTGTAACAAGTGTTACATTAACATGAGTGTCTCTTGTTCTTTGTAACAAGTGTTATATTAACATGAGTGTCTCTTGTTCTTTGTAACAAGTGTTATATTAACATGAGTGTCTCTTGTTCTTTGTAACAAGTGTTACATTAACATGAGTGTCTCTTGTTCTTTGTAACAAGTGTTACATTAACATGAGTGTTATATTAACTTGTTCTTTGTAACAAGTGTTACATTAACATGAGTGTCTCTTGTTCTTTGTAACAAGTGTTATATTAACATGATTGTCTCTTGTTCTTTGTAACAAGTGTTACATTAACATGAGTGTCTCTTGTTCTTTGTAACAAGTGTTACATTAACATGAGTGTCTCTTGTTCTTTCTCTTGTTCTTTGTAACAAGTGTTATATTAACATGAGTGTCTCTTGTTCTTTGTAACAAGTGTTATATTAACATGAGTGTCTCTTGTTCTTTGTAACAAGTGTTACATTAACATGAGTGTCTCTTGTTCTTTGTAACAAGTGTTACATTAACATGAGTGTCTCTTGTTCTTTGTAACAAGTGTTACATTAACATGAGTGTCTCTTGTTCTTTGTAACAAGTGTTACATTAACATGAGTGTCTCTTGTTCTTTGTAACAAGTGTTACATTAACATGAGTGTCTCTTGTTCTTTGTAACAAGTGTTATATTAACATGAGTGTCTCTTGTTCTTTGTAACAAGTGTTATATTAACATGATTGTCTCTTGTTCTTGTGGCAAGTGTGATATTAACACTGTTCTCTTGTTCTTTGGATCAAGTGTTACATAAACATGAGTGTCTCTTTTTCTTTGTAACAAGTGTTACATTAACATGAGTGTCTCTTGTTCTTTGTAACAAGTGTTATATTAACATGAGTGTCTCTTGTTCTTTGTAACAAGTGTTACATTAACATGAGTGTCTCTTGTTCTTTGTAACAAGTGTTACATTAACATGAGTGTCTCTTGTTCTTTGTAACAAGTGTTACATTAACATGAGTGTCTCTTGTTCTTTGTAACAAGTGTTACATTAACATGAGTGTCTCTTGTTCTTTGTAACAAGTGTTACATTAACATGAGTGTCTTTGTTCTTTGTAACAAGTGTTACATTAACATGAGTGTCTCTTGTTCTTTGTAACAAGTGTTACATTAACATGAGTGTCTCTTGTTCTTTGTAACAAGTGTTACATTAACATGAGTGTCTCTTGTTCTTTGTAACAAGTGTTACATTAACATGAGTGTCTCTTGTTCTTTGTAACAAGTGTTATATTAACATGAGTGTCTCTTGTTCTTTGTAACAAGTGTTACATTAACATGAGTGTCTCTTGTTCTTTGTAACAAGTGTTACATTAACATGAGTGTCTCTTGTTCTTTGTAACAAGTGTTACATTAACATGAGTGTCTCTTGTTCTTTGTAACAAGTGTTACATTAACATGAGTGTCTCTTGTTCTTTGTAACAAGTGTTACATTAACATGAGTGTCTCTTGTTCTTTGTAACAAGTGTTACATTAACATGAGTGTCTCTTGTTCTTTGTAACAAGTGTTACATTAACATGAGTGTCTCTTGTTCTTTGTAACAAGTGTTACATTAACATGAGTGTCTCTTGTTCTTTGTAACAAGTGTTATATTAACATGAGTGTCTCTTGTTCTTTGTAACAAGTGTTACATTAACATGAGTGTCTCTTGTTCTTTGTAACAAGTGTTACATTAACATGAGTGTCTCTTGTTCTTTGTAACAAGTGTTACATTAACATGAGTGTCTTCTTGTTCTTTGTAACAAGTGTTATATTAACATGAGTGTCTCTTGTTCTTTGTAACAAGTGTTACATTAACATGAGTGTCTCTTTTGTCTTTGTAACAAGTGTTATATTAACATGAGTGTTCTTGTTCTTTGTAACAAGTGTTACATTAACATGAGTGTCTCTTGTTCTTTGTAACAAGTGTTACATTAACATGAGTGTCTCTTGTTCTTTGTAACAAGTGTTACATTAACATGAGTGTCTCTTGTTCTTTGTAACAAGTGTTACATTAACATGAGTGTCTCTTGTTCTTTGTAACAAGTGTTACATTAACATGAGTGTCTCTTGTTCTTTGTAACAAGTGTTACATTAACATGAGTGTCTCTTGTTCTTTGTAACAAGTGTTACATTAACATGAGTGTCTCTTGTTCTTTGTAACAAGTGTTATATTAACATGAGTGTCTCTTGTTCTTTGTAACAAGTGTTACATTAACATGAGTGTCTCTTGTTCTTTGTAACAAGTGTTATATTAACATGAGTGTCTCTTGTTCTTTGTAACAAGTGTTACATTAACATGAGTGTCTCTTGTTCTTTGTAACAAGTGTTACATTAACATGAGTGTCTCTTGTTCTTTGTAACAAGTGTTACATTAACATGAGTGTCTCTTGTTCTTTGTAACAAGTGTTATATTAACATGAGTGTCTCTTGTTCTTTGTAACAAGTGTTATATTAACATGAGTGTCTCTTGTTCTTTGTAACAAGTGTTACATTAACATGAGTGTCTCTTGTTCTTTGTAACAAGTGTTATATTAACATGAGTTCTCTTACATTAACATGAGTTCTTTGTAACAAGTGTTACATTAACATGAGTGTCTTTTGTTCTTTGTAACAAGTGTTATATTAACATGAGTGTCTCTTGTTCTTTGTAACAAGTGTTATATTAACATGAGTGTCTCTTGTTCTTTGTAACAAGTGTTACATTAACATGAGTGTTCTCTTGTTCTTTGTAACAAGTGTTACATTAACATGAGTGTCTCTTGTTCTTTGTAACAAGTGTTACATTAACATGAGTGTCTCTTGTTCTTTGTAACAAGTGTTACATTAACATGAGTGTCTCTTGTTCTTTGTAACAAGTGTTACATTAACATGAGTGTCTCTTGTTCTTTGTAACAAGTGTTACATTAACATGAGTGTCTCTTGTTCTTTGTAACAAGTGTTACATTAACATGAGTGTCTCTTGTTCTTTGTAACAAGTGTTATATTAACATGAGTGTCTCTTGTTCTTTGTAACAAGTGTTACATTAACATGAGTGTCTCTTGTTCTTTGTAACAAGTGTTATATTAACATGAGTGTCTCTTGTTCTTTGTAACAAGTGTTATATTAACATGAGTGTTTCTTGTTCTTTGTAACAAGTGTTACATTAACATGAGTGTCTCTTGTTCTTTGTAACAAGTGTTACATTAACATGAGTGTCTCTTGTTCTTTGTAACAAGTGTTACATTAACATGAGTGTCTCTTGTTCTTTGTAACAAGTGTTACATTAACATGAGTGTCTCTTGTTCTTTGTAACAAGTGTTACATTAACATGAGTGTCTCTTGTTCTTTGTAACAAGTGTTACATTAACATGAGTGTCTCTTGTTCTTTGTAACAAGTGTTATATTAACATGAGTGTCTCTTGTTCTTTGTAACAAGTGTTATATTAACATGAGTGTCTTTGTTCTTTGTTGTTATTTAACATGAGTAACAAGTGTTACATTAACATGAGTGTCTCTTGTTCTTTGTAACAAGTGTTATATTAACATGAGTGTCTCTTGTTCTTTGTAACAAGTGTTACATTAACATGAGTGTCTCTTGTTCTTTGTAACAAGTGTTACATTAACATGAGTGTCTCTTGTTCTTTGTAACAAGTGTTACATTAACATGAGTGTCTCTTGTTCTTTGTAACAAGTGTTATATTAACATGAGTGTCTCTTGTTCTTTGTAACAAGTGTTATATTAACATGAGTGTCTCTTGTTCTTTGTAACAAGTGTTACATTAACATGAGTGTCTCTTGTTCTTTGTAACAAGTGTTACATTAACATGAGTGTCTCTTGTTCTTTGTAACAAGTGTTACATTAACATGAGTGTCTCTTGTTCTTTGTAACAAGTGTTACATTAACATGAGTGTCTCTTGTTCTTTGTAACAAGTGTTACATTAACATGAGTGTCTCTTGTTCTTTGTAACAAGTGTTACATTAACATGAGTGTCTCTTGTTCTTTGTAACAAGTGTTATATTAACATGAGTTCTCTTGTTCTTTGTAACAAGTGTTATATTAACATGAGTGTCTCTTGTTCTTTGTAACAAGTGTTACATTAACATGAGTGTCTCTTGTTCTTTGTAACAAGTGTTACATTAACATGAGTGTCTCTTGTTCTTTGTAACAAGTGTTATATTAACATGAGTTCTCTTGTTCTTTGTAACAAGTGTTACATTGACATGAGTGTTTCTTGTTCTTTGTAACAAGTGTTACATTAACATGAGTGTCTCTTGTTCTTTGTAAAAAGTGTTACATTAACATGAGTGTCTCTTGTTCTTTGTAACAAGTGTTACATTAACATGAGTGTCTCTTGTTCTTTGTAACAAGTGTTATATTAACATGAGTGTCTCTTGTTCTTTGTAACAAGTGTTATATTAACATGAGTGTCTCTTGTTCTTTGTAACAAGTGTTACATTAACATGAGTGTCTCTTGTTCTTTGTAACAAGTGTTACATTAACATGAGTGTCTCTTGTTCTTTGTAACAAGTGTTACATTAACATGAGTGTCTCTTGTTCTTTGTAACAAGTGTTACATTAACATGAGTTGTCTCTTTTTTTGTAACAAGTGTTACATTAACATGAGTGTCTTGTTCTTTGTAACAAGTGTTCTTTCTCTAACAAGTGTTATATTAACATGAGTGTCTCTTGTTCTTTGTAACAAGTGTTACATTAACATGAGTGTCTCTTGTTCTTTGTAACAAGTGTTACATTAACATGAGTGTCTCTTGTTCTTTGTAACAAGTGTTACATTAACATGAGTGTCTCTTGTTCTTTGTAACAAGTGTTACATTAACATGAGTGTCTCTTGTTCTTTGTAACAAGTGTTACATTAACATGAGTGTCTCTTGTTCTTTGTAACAAGTGTTACATTAACATGAGTGTTGTTTGTTTCTTTGTAACAAGTGTTATATTAACATGAGTTCTCTTGTTCTTTGTAACAAGTGTTACATTAACATGAGTGTCTCTTGTTCTTTGTAACAAGTGTTACATTAACATGAGTGTCTCTTGTTCTTTGTAACAAGTGTTACATTAACATGAGTGTCTCTTGTTTTGTTCTTTGTAACAAGTGTTACATTAACATGAGTGTCTCTTGTTCTTTGTAAAAAGTGTTACATTAACATGAGTGTCTCTTGTTCTTTGTAACAAGTGTTACATTAACATGAGTGTCTCTTGTTCTTTGTAACAAGTGTTACATTAACATGAGTGTCTCTTGTTCTTTGTAACAAGTGTTACATTAACATGAGTGTCTCTTTGTTCTTTGTAACAAGTGTTATATTAACATGAGTGTCTCTTGTTCTTTGTAACAAGTGTTATATTAACATGAGTGTCTCTTGTTCTTTGTAACAAGTGTTACATTAACATGATTGTCTCTTGTTCTTTGTAACAAGTGTTATATTAACATGAGTGTCTCTTGTTCTTTGTAACAAGTGTTACATTAACATGAATGTCTTTTGTTCTTTGTAACAAGTGTTATATTAACATGAGTGTCTCTTGTTCTTTGTAACAAGTGTTACATTAACATGAGTGTCTCTTGTTCTTTGTAACAAGTGTTACATTAACATGAGTGTCTCTTGTTCTTGTAACAAGTGTTATATTAACATGAACAAGTGTGTCTCTTGTTCTTTGTAACAAGTGTTACATTAACATGAGTGTTTCTTGTTCTTTGTAACAAGTGTTATATTAACATGAGTGTCTCTTGTTCTTTGTAACAAGTGTTATATTAACATGAGTGTCTCTTGTTCTTTGTAACAAGTGTTACATTAACATGAGTGTCTCTTGTTCTTTGTAACAAGTGTTACATTAACATGAGTGTCTCTTGTTCTTTGTAACAAGTGTTACATTAACATGAGTGTCTCTTGTTCTTTGTAACAAGTGTTATATTAACATGAGTGTCTCTTGTTCTTTGTAACAAGTGTTACATTAACATGAGTGTTTCTTGTTCTTTGTAACAAGTGTTATATTAACATGAGTGTCTCTTGTTCTTTGTAACAAGTGTTACATTAACATGAGTGTCTCTTGTTCTTTGTAACAAGTGTTATATTAACATGAGTGTCTCTTGTTCTTTGTAACAAGTGTTACATTAACATGATTGTCTCTTGTTCTTTGTAACAAGTGTTATATTAACATGAGTGTCTCTTGTTCTTTGTAACAAGTGTTATATTAACATGAGTGTCTCTTGTTCTTTGTAACAAGTGTTACATTAACAAGTGAGTTAACATGAGTTGTTCTTTGTAACAAGTGTTATATTAACATGAGTGTCTCTTGTTCTTTGTAATAAGTGTTACATTAACATGAGTGTCTTTTGTTCTTTGTAACAAGTGTTACATTAACACGAGTGTCTCTTGTTCTTTGTAACAAGTGTTACATTAACACGAGTTCTCTTGTTCTTTGTAACAAGTGTTACATTAACATGAGTGTCTCTTGTTCTTTGTAACAAGTGTTACATTAACATGAGTGTCTCTTGTTCTTTGTAACAAGTGTTACATTAACATGAGTGTCTCTTGTTCTTTGTAACAAGTGTTACATTAACATGAGTGTCTTTTTGTAACAAGTGTTATATTAACATTTTGTAACAAGTGTTACATTAACATGAGTGTCTCTTGTTCTTTGTAACAAGTGTTACATTAACATGAGTGTCTCTTGTTCTTTGTAACAAGTGTTACATTAACATGAGTGTCTCTTGTTCTTTGTAACAAGTGTTATATTAACATGAGTGTCTCTTGTTCTTTGTAACAAGTGTTATATTAACATGAGTGTCTCTTGTTCTTTGTAACAAGTGTTACATTAACATGAGTGTCTTTTGTTCTTTGTAACAAGTGTTACATTAACATGAGTGTCTCTTGTTCTTTGTAACAAGTGTTAACATGAATATTAACATGAGTGTCTCTTGTTCTTTGTAACAAGTGTTACATTAACATGAGTGTCTCTTGTTCTTTGTAACAAGTGTTAACAAGTGTTATTTAACATGAGTGTCTCTTGTTCTTTGTAACAAGTGTTACATTAACATGAGTGTCTCTTGTTCTTTGTAACAAGTGTTACATTAACATGAGTGTCTCTTGTTCTCTTGTAACAAGTGTTACATTAACATGAGTGTTCTTGTTCTTTGTAACAAGTGTTATATTAACATGAGTGTCTCTTGTTCTTTGTAACAAGTGTTACATTAACATGATTGTCTCTTGTTCTTTGTAACAAGTGTTACATTAACATGAGTGTCTCTTGTTCTTTGTAACAAGTGTTATATTAACATGAGTGTCTCTTGTTCTTTGTAACAAGTGTTACATTAACATGAGTGTCTTTGTTCTTTGTAACAAGTGTTACATTAACATCAGTGTCTCTTGTTCTTTGTAACAAGTGTTACATTAACATGAGTGTCTCTTGTTCTTTGTAAAAAGTGTTACATTAACATGAGTGTCTCTTGTTCTTTGTAACAAGTGTTATATTAACATGAGTGTCTCTTGTTCTTTGTAACAAGTGTTACATTAACATGAGTGTCTCTTGTTCTTTGTAACAAGTGTTATATTAACATGAGTGTCTCCTGTTCTTTGTAACAAGTGTTATATTAACAAGTGTCTCTTTCTTTGTAACGAGTGTTATATTAACATGATTGTCTCTTGTTCTTTGTAACAAGTGTTACATTAACATGATTGTCTCTTGTTCTTTGTAACAAGTGTTACATTAACATGAGTGTCTCTTGTTCTTTGTAACAAGTGTTACATTAACATGAGTGTCTTGTTGTTCTTTGTAACAAGTGTTATATTAACATGAGTGTCTCTTGTTCTTTGTAACAAGTGTTACATTAACATGAGTGTCTCTTGTTCTTTGTAACAAGTGTTATATTAACATGAGTGTCTCTTGTTCTTTGTAACAAGTGTTACATTAACATGAGTGTCTCTTGTTCTTTGTAACAAGTGTTATATTAACATGAGTGTCTCTTGTTCTTTGTAACAAGTGTTACATTAACATGAGTGTCTCTTGTTCTTTGTAACAAGTGTTACATTAACATGAGTGTCTCTTGTTCTTTGTAACAAGTGTTACATTAACATGAGTGTCTCTTGTTCTTTGTAACAAGTGTTACATTAACATGAGTGTCTCTTGTTCTTTGTAACAAGTGTTACATTAACATGAGTGTCTCTTGTTCTTTGTAACAAGTGTTACATTAACATGAGTGTCTTCTTGTTCTTTGTAACAAGTGTTACATTAACATGAGTGTCTCTTGTTCTTTGTAACAAGTGTTACATTAACATGAGTGTCTCTTGTTCTTGTAACAAGTGTTACATTAACATGAGTGTCTTTTGTTCTTTGTAACAAGTGTTATATTAACATGAGTGTCTCTTGTTCTTTGTAACAAGTGTTACATTAACATGAGTGTCTCTTGTTCTTTGTAACAAGTGTTATATTAACATGAGTGTCTTGTTCTTTGTAACAAGTGTTACATTAACATGAGTGTCTCTTGTTCTTTGTAACAAGTGTTATATTAACATGAGTGTCTCTTTGTTCTTTGTAACAAGTGTTACATTAACATGAGTGTCTCTTGTTCTTTGTAACAAGTGTTACATTAACATGAGTGTTTCTTGTTCTTTTAACAAGTGTTACATTAACATGAGTGTCTCTTGTTCTTTGTAACAAGTGTTATATTAACATGAGTTCTCTTTGTTCTTTGTAACAAGTGTTACATTAACATGAGTGTTTCTTGTTCTTTGTAACAAGTGTTATATTAACATGAGTGTCTCTTGTTCTTTGTAACAAGTGTTATATTAACAAGAGTGTCTCTTTCTTTGTAACAAGTGTTATATTAACATGAGTGTCTCTTGTTCTTTGTAACAAGTGTTACATTAACATGAGTGTCTCTTGTTCTTTGTAACAAGTGTTACATTAACATGAGTGTCTCTTGTTCTTTGTAACAAGTGTTATATTAACATGAGTGTCTCTTGTTCTTTGTAACAAGTGTTACATTAACATGAGTGTCTCTTGTTCTTTGTAACAAGTGTTATATTAACATGAGTGTCTCTTGTTCTTTGTAACAAGTGTTATATTAACATGAGTGTCTCTTGTTCTTTGTAACAAGTGTTATATTAACATGAGTGTCTTTTTTGTAACAAGTGTTACATTAACATGTTCTTTGTAACAAGTGTTACATTAACATGAGTGTCTCTTGTTCTTTGTAACAAGTGTTACATTAACATGAGTGTCTTTTGTTCTTTGTAACAAGTGTTACATTAACATGAGTGTCTCTTGTTCTTTGTAACAAGTGTTATATTAACATGAGTGTTTCTTTTGTTCTTGTAACAAGTGTTATATTAACATGAGTGTCTCTTGTTCTTTGTAACAAGTGTTACATTAACATGAGTGTCTCTTGTTCTTTGTAACAAGTGTTACATTAACATGAGTGTCTCTTGTTCTTTGTAACAAGTGTTACATTAACATGAGTGTCTCTTGTTCTTTGTAACAAGTGTTATATTAACACGAGTTCTCTTGTTCTTTGTAACAAGTGTTACATTAACATGAGTGTCTCTTGTTCTTTGTAACAAGTGTTACATTAACATGAGTGTCTCTTGTTCTTTGTAACAAGTGTTATATTAACATGAGTGTCTCTTGTTCTTTGTAAAAGTGTTATATTAACATGATTGTCTCTTGTTCTTTGTAACAAGTGTTACATTAACATGAGTGTCTTTTGTTCTTTGTAACAAGTGTTACATTAACATGATTGTCTCTTGTTCTTTGTAACAAGTGTTACATTAACATGAGTGTCTCTTGTTCTTTGTAACAAGTGTTACATTAACATGAGTGTCTTCTTTGTAACAAGTTTACTTTGTAACAAGTGTTACATTAACATGAGTGTCTTCTTGTTCTTTGTAACAAGTGTTATATTAACATGAGTGTCTCTTGTTCTTTGTAACAAGTGTTATATTAACATGAGTGTCTCTTGTTCTTTTGTAACAAGTGTTACATTAACATGAGTGTTTCTTGTTCTTTGTAACAAGTGTTATATTAACATGAGTGTCTCTTGTTCTTTGTAACAAGTGTTATATTAACATGAACAAGTGTTACATTAACTTTGTTCTTTGTAACAAGTGTTACATTAACATGAGTGTCTCTTGTTCTTTGTAACAAGTGTTACATTAACACGAGTGTCTCTTGTTCTTTGTAACAAGTGTTATATTAACATGAGTGTCTTTCTTCTTTGTAACAAGTGTTACATTAACATGAGTGTCTCTTGTTCTTTGTAACAAGTGTTATATTAACATGAGTGTCTCTTGTTCTTTGTAACAAGTGTTACATTAACATGAGTGTCTCTTGTTGTTCTTTGTAACAAGTGTTATATTAACATGAGTGTTTCTTGTTCTTTGTAACAAGTGTTATATTAACATGAATGTCTCTTGTTCTTTGTAACAAGTGTTATATTAACATGAGTGTCTCTTTTTTCTTTGTAACAAGTGTTACATTAACATGAGTGTCTTTTGTTCTTTGTAACAAGTGTTATATTAACATGAGTGTCTCTTGTTCTTTGTAACAAGTGTTACATTAACATGAGTGTCTCTTGTTCTTTGTAAAAAGTGTTACATTAACATGAGTGTCTCTTGTTCTTTGTAAAAAGTGTTACATTAACATGAGTGTCTCTAGTTCTTTGTAACAAGTGTTATATTAACATGAGTGTCTCTTGTTCTTTGTAACAAGTGTTACATTAACATGATTGTCTCTTGTTCTTTGTAACAAGTGTTACATTAACATGAGTGTCTCTTGTTCTTTGTAACAAGTGTTACATTAACATGAGTGTCTCTTGTTCTTTGTAACAAGTGTTATATTAACATGAGTGTCTCTTGTTCTTTGTAACAAGTGTTATATTAACATGATTGTCTCTTGTTCTTTGTAACAAGTGTTATATTAACATGAGTGTCTCTTGTTCTTTGTAACAAGTGTTACATTAACATGAGTGTCTCTTGTTCTTTTGTAACAAGTGTTACATTAACATGAGTGTCTCTTGTTCTTTGTAACAAGTGTTACATTAACATGAGTGTCTCTTGTTCTTTGTAACAAGTGTTACATTAACATGAGTGTCTCTTGTTCTTTGTAACAAGTGTTACATTAACATGAGTGTCTCTTGTTCTTTGTAACAAGTGTTACATTAACATGAGTGTCTCTTGTTCTTTGTAACAAGTGTTACATTAACATGAGTGTTCTCTTGTTCTTTGTAACAAGTGTTATATTAACATGAGTGTTTCTTGTTCTTTGTAACAAGTGTTATATTAACATGAGTGTCTCTTGTTCTTTGTAACAAGTGTTATATTAACATGAGTGTCTCTTGTTCTTTGTAACAAGTGTTATATTAACACGAGTTCTCTTGTTCTTTGTAACAAGTGTTACATTAACATGATTGTTTCTTGTTATATTAACATGTTTTTACTTTGTAACAAGTGTTACATTAACATGAGTGTCTCTTGTTCTTTGTAACAAGTGTTATATTAACATGAGTGTCTCTTGTTCTTTGTAACAAGTGTTACATTGACATGAGTGTTTCTTGTTCTTTGTAACAAGTGTTACATTAACATGAGTGTCTCTTGTTCTTTGTAACAAGTGTTATATTAACATGAGTGTTCTTGTTCTTTGTAACAAGTGTTATATTAACATGAGTGTCTCTTGTTCTTTGTAACAAGTGTTATATTAACATGAGTGTCTCTTGTTCTTTGTAACAAGTGTTACATTAACATGAGTGTCTCTTGTTCTTTGTAACAAGTGTTATATTAACATGAGTGTCTTGTTCTTTGTAACAAGTGTTACATTAACATGAGTGTCTCTTGTTCTTTGTAACAAGTGTTATATTAACATGAGTGTCTCTTGTTCTTTGTAACAAGTGTTATATTAACATGAGTGTCTCTTGTTCTTTGTAACAAGTGTTATATTAACATGAGTGTCTCTTTGTTCTTTGTAACAAGTGTTACATTAACATGAGTGTCTCTTGTTCTTTGTAACAAGTGTTATATTAACATGAGTGTCTCTTGTTCTTTGTAACAAGTGTTACATTAACATGATTGTCTCTTGTTCTTTGTAACAAGTGTTACATTAACATGAGTGTCTTTTGTTCTTTGTAACAAGTGTTACATTAACATGAGTGTCTCTTGTTCTTTGTAACAAGTGTTATATTAACATGAGTGTTTCTTGTTCTTTGTAACAAGTGTTACATTAACATGAGTGTCTCTTGTTCTTTGTAACAAGTGTTATATTAACATGAGTGTCTCTTGTTCTTTGTAACAAGTGTTACATTAACATGATTGTCTCTTGTTCTTTGTAACAAGTGTTACATTAACATGAGTGTCTCTTGTTCTTTGTAACAAGTGTTATATTAACATGATTGTCTCTTGTTCTTTGTAACAAGTGTTACATTAACATGAGTGTTCTTTGTTCTTTGTAACAAGTGTTACATTAACATGAGTGTCTCTTGTTCTTTGTAACAAGTGTTATATTAACATGAGTGTCTCTTGTTCTTTGTAACAAGTGTTACATTAACATGAGTGTCTCTTGTTCTTTGTAACAAGTGTTATATTAACATGAGTGTCTCTTGTTCTTTGTAACAAGTGTTACATTAACATGAGTGTCTCTTGTTCTTTGTAACAAGTGTTATATTAACATGAGTGTCTCTTGTTCTTTGTAACAAGTGTTATATTAACATGAGTGTCTTCTGTTCTTTGTAACAAGTGTTACATTAACATGAGTGTCTCTTGTTCTTTGTAACAAGTGTTATATTAACATGAGTGTCTCTTGTTCTTTGTAACAAGTGTTATATTAACATGAATGTCTCTTGTTCTTTGTAACAAGTGTTACATTAACATGAGTGTCTCTTGTTCTTTGTAACAAGTGTTACATTAACATGAGTGTCTCTTTGTTCTTTGTAACAAGTGTTATATTAACAAGTGTCTCTTTCTTTGTAACGAGTGTTATATTAACATGATTGTCTCTTGTTCTTGTGGCAAGTGTGATATTAACACTGTTCTCTTGTTCTTTGCATCAAGTGTTACATAAACATGAGTGTCTCTTGTTTTTGTAACAAGTGTTATATTAACATGATTGTCTCTTGTTCTTTGTAACAAGTGTTACATTAACATGAGTGTTTCTTGTTCTTTGTAACAAGTGTTACATTAACATGAGTGTCTCTTGTTCTTTGTAACAAGTGTTATATTAACATGAGTGTTTCTTGTTCTTTGTAACAAGTGTTACATTAACATGAGTGTCTCTAGTTCTTTGTAACAAGTGTTATATTAACACGACTTCTCTTGTTCTTTGTAACAAGTGTTACATTAACATGAGTGTCTCTTGTTCTTTGTAACAAGTGTTACATTAACATGAGTGTCTCTTGTTCTTTGTAACAAGTGTTACATTAACATGAGTGTCTCTTGTTCTTTGTAACAAGTGTTATATTAACATGAGTGTCTCTTGTTCTTTGTAACAAGTGTTACATTAACATGAGTGTCTCTTGTTCTTTGTAACAAGTGTTACATTAACATGAGTGTCTCTTGTTCTTTGTAACAAGTGTTACATCAAGTGTTACATTAAACATGAGTGTCTCTTGTTCTTTGTAACAAGTGTTATATTAACATGAGTGTCTTCTTGTTCTTTGTAACAAGTGTTACATTAACATGAGTGTCTCTTGTTCTTTGTAACAAGTGTTATATGAACATTTGTAACAAGTGTTACTTAACATGAGTGTTCTTTGTAACAAGTGTTACATTAACATGAGTGTCTCTTGTTCTTTGTAACAAGTGTTATATTAACATGAGTGTCTTTGTTCTTTGTAACAAGTGTTATATTAACATGAGTGTCTCTTGTTCTTTGTAACAAGTGTTACATTAACATGAGTGTCTCTTGTTCTTTGTAACAAGTGTTACATTAACATGAGTGTCTCTTGTTCTTTGTAACAAGTGTTATATTAACATGAGTGTCTCTTGTTCTTTGTAACAAGTGTTACATTAACATGAGTGTCTCTTGTTCTTTGTAACAAGTGTTACATTAACATGAGTTCTTTGTTCTTTGTAACAAGTGTTATATTAACATGAGTGTCTCTTGTTCTTTGTAACAAGTGTTACATTAACATGAGTGTCTCTTGTTCTTGTAACAAGTGTTATATTAACATGAGTTCTCTTGTTCTTTGTAACAAGTGTTACATTAACATGAGTGTTTCTTGTTCTTTGTAACAAGTGTTACATTAACATGAGTGTCTCTTGTTCTTTGTAACAAGTGTTATATTAACATGAGTGTCTCTTGTTCTTGTAACAAGTGTTACATTAACATGAGTGTCTCTTGTTCTTTGTAACAAGTGTTACATTAACATGATGTCTCTTGTTCTTTGTAACAAGTGTTATATTAACATGAGTGTCTCTTGTTCTTTGTAACAAGTGTTACATTAACATGAGTGTCTCTTGTTCTTTGTAACAAGTGTTACATTAACATGAGTGTCTCTTTGTTCTTTGTAACAAGTGTTATATTAACATGAGTGTCTCTTGTTCTTTGTAACAAGTGTTACATTAACATGAGTGTCTCTTGTTCTTTGTAACAAGTGTTACATTAACATGAGTGTCTCTTGTTCTTTGTAACAAGTGTTATATTAACATGAGTGTCTCTTGTTCTTTGTAACAAGTGTTATATTAACATGAGTGTCTCTTGTTCTTTGTAACAAGTGTTATATTAACATGAGTGTCTCTAGTTCTTTGTAACAAGTGCTATATTAACATGAGTAATTTTGTTCTTTGTAACAAGTGTTATATTAACATGATTGTCTCTTGTTCTTTGTAACAAGTGTTACATTAACATGAGTGTCTCTTGTTCTTTGTAACAAGTGTTACATTAACATGAGTGTCTCTTGTTCTTTGTAACAAGTGTTATATTAACATGAGTGTCTCTTGTTCTTTGTAACAAGTGTTATATTAACATGAGTGTCTCTTGTTCTTTGTAACAAGTGTTATATTAACACGAGTTCTCTTGTTCTTTGTAACAAGTGTTACATTAACATGAGTGTCTCTTGTTCTTTGTAACAAGTGTTACATTAACATGAGTGTCTCTTGTTCTTTGTAACAAGTGTTACATTAACATGAGTGTCTCTTGTTCTTTGTAACAAGTGTTATATTAACATGATTGTTTCTTGTTCTTTGTAACAAGTGTTACATTAACATGATTGTCTCTTGTTCTTTGTAACAAGTGTTACATTAACATGAGTGTCTCTTTGTTCTTTGTAACAAGTGTTATATTAACATGAGTGTCTCTTGTTCTTTGTAACAAGTGTTACATTAACATGAGTGTCTCTTGTTCTTTGTAACAAGTGTTACATTAACATGAGTGTTCTTTGTAACAAGTGTTACATTAACATGAGTGTCTTTGTTCTTTGTAACAAGTGTTACATTAACATGAGTGTCTCTTGTTCTTTGTAACAAGTGTTATATTAACATGAGTGTCTTCTTGTTCAAATGTAACAAGTGTTATATTAACATGAGTGTCTCTTGTTCTTTGTAACAAGTGTTATATTAACATGAGTGTCTCTTGTTCTTTGTAACAAGTGTTACATTAACATGAGTGTCTCTTGTTCTTTGTAACAAGTGTTACATTAACATGAGTGTCTCTTGTTCTTTGTAACAAGTGTTACATTAACATGAGTGTCTCTTGTTCTTTGTAACAAGTGTTATATTAACATGAGTGTCTCTTGTTCTTTGTAACAAGTGTTACATTAACATGAGTTGTCTCTTGTTCTTTGTAACAAGTGTTACATTAACATGAGTGTTCTTGTTCTTTGTAACAAGTGTTACATTAACATGAGTGTCTCTTGTTCTTTGTAACAAGTGTTATATTAACATGAGTGTCTCTTGTTCTTTGTAACAAGTGTTACATTAACATGAGTGTCTCTTGTTCTTTGTAACAAGTGTTACATTAACATGAGTGTCTCTTGTTCTTTGTAACAAGTGTTACATTAACATGAGTGTCTCTTGTTCTTTGTAACAAGTGTTACATTAACATGAGTGTCTCTTGTTCTTTGTAACAAGTGTTACATTAACACGAGTGTCTCTTCTTGTTCTTTGTAACAAGTGTTACATTAACATGAGTGTCTTTTGTTCTTTGTAACAAGTGTTACATTAACAAACAAGTGTTACATTAACATGAGTGTCTCTTGTTCTTTGTAACAAGTGTTACATTAACATGAGTGTTCTCTTGTTCTTTGTAACAAGTGTTACATTAACATGAGTGTCTCTTGTTCTTTGTAACAAGTGTTACATTAACATGAGTGTCTCTTGTTCTTTGTAACAAGTGTTACATTAACATGAGTGTCTCTTGTTCTTTGTAACAAGTGTTATATTAACATGAGTGTTTCTTGTTCTTTGTAAAGAGTGTTATATTAACATGATTGTCTCTTGTTCTTTGTAACAAGTGTTATATTAACGTGTCTCTTGTTCTTTGTAACAAGTGTTACATTTACATGAGTGTCTCTTGTTCTTTGTAACAAGTGTTACATTAACATGAGTGTCTCTTGTTCTTTGTAACAAGTGTTATATTAACATGAGTGTCATGTTCTTGTTCTTTGTAACAAGTGTTATATTAACATGAGTGTCTCTTGTTCTTTGTAACAAGTGTTACATTAACATGAGTGTCTCTTGTTCTTTGTAACAAGTGTTATATTAACATGAGTGTTTGTTGTTTTTGTAACAAGTGTTACATTAACATGAGTGTCTCTTGTTCTTTGTAACAAGTGTTATATTAACACGAGTGTCTCTTGTTCTTTGTAACAAGTGTTATATTAACATGATTGTCTCTTGTTCTTTGTAACAAGTGTTACATTAACATGAGTGTCTCTTGTTCTTTGTAACAAGTGTTATATTAACATGAGTGTCTCTTGTTCTTTGTAACAAGTGTTACATTAACATGAGTCTCTTGTTCTTTGTAACAAGTGTTACATTAACATGAGTGTTTCTTTCTTTGTAACAAGTGTTACATTAACATGATATTAACATGATTGTCTCTTGTTCTTTGTAACAAGTGTTATATTAACATGAGTTCTCTTGTTCTTTGTAACAAGTGTTACATTAACATGAGTGTCTCTTGTTCTTTGTAACAAGTGTTATATTAACATGAGTGTGTCTTGTTTTTTAATAAGTGTTATATTAACATGATTTCTCTTGTTCTTGTAACAAGTGTTATATTAACATGAGTGTTTCTTGTTCTTTGTAACAAGTGTTATATTAACATGAGTGTCTCTTGTTCTTTGTAACAAGTGTTATATTAACATGAGTGTCTCTTGTTCTTTGTAACAAGTGTTACATTAACATGAGTGTCTCTTGTTCTTTGTAACAAGTGTTATATTAACATGAGTGTCTCTTGTTCTTTGTAACAAGTGTTATATTAACATGAGTGTCTCTTGTTCTTTGTAACAAGTGTTACATTAACATGAGTGTCTCTTGTTCTTTGTAACAAGTGTTATATTAACATGAGTGTCTCTTGTTCTTTGTAACAAGTGTTATATTAACATGAGTGTCTCTTGTTCTTTACAACAAGTGTTAACATTAACATGAGTGTCTCTTGTTCTTTGTAACAAGTGTTATATTAACATGAGTGTTTCTTGTTCTTTGTAACAAGTGTTACATTAACATGAGTGTCTCTTGTTCTTTGTAACAAGTGTTACATTAACATGAGTGTCTCTTGTTCTTTGTAACAAGTGTTATATTAACATGAGTGTCTCTTGTTCTTTGTAACAAGTGTTATATTAACATGATTGTCTCTTGTTCTTTGTAACAAGTGTTATATTAACATGATTGTCTCTTGTTCTTTGTAACAAGTGTTACATTAACATGAGTTGTCTTGTTCTTTGTAACAAGTGTTACATTAACATGAGTGTTCTTTGTTCTTTGTAACAAGTGTTATATTAACATGAGTGTCTTTGTTCTTTGTAACAAGTGTTATATTAACATGAGTGTTCTTGTTCTTTGTAACAAGTGTTACATTAACATGATTGTCTCTTGTTCTTTGTAACAAGTGTTATATTAACATGAGTGTCTCTTGTCTTTGTTTTTTGTAACAAGTGTTATATTAACAAGTGTTATATTAACTTCTTGTTCTTTGTAACAAGTGTTACATTAACATGAGTGTCTCTTGTTCTTTGTAACAAGTGTTACATTAACATGATTGTCTCTTGTTCTTTGTAACAAGTGTTACATTAACATGAGTGTCTTTGTTCTTGTAACAAGTGTTATATTAACATGAGTGTCTCTTGTTCTTGTAACAAGTGTTACATTAACATGAGTGTCTCTTGTTCTTTGTAACAAGTGTTACATTAACATGAGTGTCTCTTGTTCTTTGTAACAAGTGTTACATTAACATGAGTTGTCTCTTGTTCTTTGTAACAAGTGTTATATTAACATGAGTGTCTTTTGTTCTTTGTAACTGTTACATTAACATGAGTGTTTGTTCTTTGTAACAAGTGTTACATTAACACGAGTTCTCTTGTTCTTTGTAACAAGTGTTACATTAACATGAGTGTCTCTTGTTCTTTGTAACAAGTGTTACATTAACATGAGTGTCTCTTGTTCTTTGTAACAAGTGTTACATTAACATGAGTGTCTCTTGTTCTTTGTAACAAGTGTTATATTAACATGAGTGTCTCTTGTTCTTTGTAACAAGTGTTATATTAACATGAGTGTCTTTTGTTCTTTGTAACAAGTGTTATATTAACATGAGTGTTCTCTTGTTCTTTGTAACAAGTGTTATATTAACATGAGTGTCTCTTGTTCTTTGTAACAAGTGTTATATTAACATGAGTGTTTCTTGTTCTTTGTAACAAGTGTTACATTAACATGAATGTCCCTTGTTCTTTGTAACAAGTGTTACATTAACATGAGTGTCTCTTGTTCTTTGTAACAAGTGTTATATTAACATGAGTGTCTCTTGTTCTTTGTAACAAGTGTTATATTAACATGAGTGTCTCTTGTTCTTTGTAACAAGTGTTACATTAACATGAATGTCTCTTGTTCTTTGTAACAAGTGTTATATTAACATGATTGTCTCTTGTTCTTTGTAACAAGTGTTATATTAACATGAGTGTCTCTTGTTCTTTGTAACAAGTGTTACATTAACATGAGTGTCTCTTTGTTCTTGTAACAAGTGTTACATTAACATGAGTGTCTTTTGTTCTTTGTAACAAGTGTTATATTAACATGAGTGTCTCTTGTTCTTTGTAACAAGTGTTACATTAACATGAGTGTCTCTTGTTCTTTGTAACAAGTGTTACATTAACATGAGTGTCTTCTTGTTCTTTGTAACAAGTGTTACATTAACATGAGTGTCTTGTTCTTTGTAACAAGTGTTATATTAACATGAGTGTCTCTTGTTCTTTGTAACAAGTGTTATATTAACATGAGTGTCTCTTGTTCTTTGTAACAAGTGTTACATTAACATGAGTGTCTCTTGTTCTTTGTAACAAGTGTTATATTAACATGAGTGTCTCTTGTTCTTTGTAACAAGTGTTATATTAACATGAGTGTCTCTTGTTCTTTGTAACAAGTGTTACATTAACATGAGTGTCTCTTGTTCTTTGTAACAAGTGTTATATTAACATGAGTGTCTCTTGTTCTTTGTAACAAGTGTTATATTAACATGATTGTCTCTTGTTCTTTGTAGCAAGTGTTATATTAACATGAGTGTCTCTTGTTCTTTGTAACAAGTGTTACATTAACATGAGTGTCTCTTGTTCTTTGTAACAAGTGTTATATTAACGTGAGTGTTTCTTGTTCTTGTAACAAGTGTTAGATTACCATGAGTTTCTTTGTTCTTTGTAACAAGTGTTACATTAACATGAGTGTCTCTTGTTCTTTGTAAAAAGTGTTACATTAACATGAGTGTCTCTAGTTCTTTGTAACAAGTGTTATATTAACATGAGTGTCTCTTGTTCTTTGTAACAAGTGTTACATTAACATGAGTTCTCTTGTTCTTTGTAATAAGTGTTACATTAACATGAGTGTTTTTTGTTCTTTGTAACAAGTGTTACATTAACATGAGTGTTTCTTGTTCTTTGTAACAAGTGTTATATTAACATGAGTGTCTCTTGTTCTTTGTAACAAGTGTTATATTAACATGATTGTCTCTTGTTCTTTGTAACAAGTGTTACATTAACATGAATGTCCCTTGTTCTTTGTAACAAGTGTTATATTAACATGAGTGTCTTTGTTCTTGTAACAAGTGTTACATTAACATGAGTGTCTTTTGTTCTTTGTAACAAGTGTTATATTAACATGAGTGTCTCTTGTTCTTTGTAACAAGTGTTATATTAACATGAGTGTCTCTTGTTCTTTGTAACAAGTGTTACATTAACACGAGTTCTCTTGTTCTTTGTAACAAGTGTTACATTAACATGAGTGTCTCTTGTTCTTTGTAACAAGTGTTACATTAACATGAGTGTCTCTAGTTCTTTGTAACAAGTGTTATATTAACATGAGTGTTCTCTTGTTCTTGTAACAACAGTGTTACATTAACATGAGTGTGATTGTCTTTGTTCTTTGTAACAAGTGTTATATTAACATGATTGTCTCTTGTTCTTTGTAACAAGTGTTACATTAACATGAGTGTCTCTTGTTCTTTGTAACAAGTGTTACATTAACATGAGTGTCTCTTGTTCTTTGTAACAAGTGTTACATTAACATGAGTGTCTCTTGTTCTTTGTAACAAGTGTTATATTAACGTGAGTGTCTCTTGTTCTTTGTAACAAGTGTTACATTAACATGAGTGTCTCTTGTTCTTTGTAACAAGTGTTACATTAACATGAGTCTCTCTTGTTCTTTGTAACAAGTGTTACATTAACATGAGTGTTCTTGTTCTTTGTAACAAGTGTTACATTAACATGAGTGTCTCTTGTTCTTTGTAACAAGTGTTATATTAACATGAGTGTCTCTTGTTTTTGTAACAAGTGTTATATTAACATGAGTGTCTCTTGTTCTTTGTAACAAGTGTTATATTAACATGAGTTCTCTTGTTCTTTGTAACAAGTGTTACATTAACATGAGTGTCTTGTTCTTTGTAACAAGTGTTATATTAACATGATTGTCTCTTGTTCTTCGTAACAAGTGTTACATTAACATGAGTGTCTCTTGTTCTTTGTAACAAGTGTTATATTAACATGAGTGTCTCTTGTTCTTTGTAACAAGTGTTATATTAACATGATTGTCTCTTGTTCTTTGTAACAAGTGTTACATTAACATGAGTGTCTGTTTGTTCTTTGTAACAAGTGTTACATTAACATGAGTGTTTCTTGTTCTTTGTAACAAGTGTTACATTAACATGAGTGTCTCTTGTTCTTTGTAACAAGTGTTACATTAACATGAGTGTCTCTTGTTCTTTGTAACAAGTGTTATATTAACATGAGTGTCTCTTGTTCTTTGTAACAAGTGTTATATTAACATGAGTGTCTCTTGTTCTTTGTAACAAGTGTTACATTAACATCAGTTCTCTTGTTCTTTGTAACAAGTGTTACATTAACATGAGTGTCTCTTGTTCTTTGTAACAAGTGTTACATTAACATGAGTGTCTCTTGTTCTTTGTAACAAGTGTTACATTAACATGAGTGTCTCTTGTTCTTTGTAACAAGTGTTACATTAACATGAGTGTCTCTTTGTTCTTTGTAACAAGTGTTACATTAACATGAGTGTCTCTTGTTCTTTGTAACAAGTGTTACATTAACATGAGTGTCTCTTGTTCTTTGTAACAAGTGTTACATTAACATGAGTGTCTCTTGTTCTTTGTAACAAGTGTTACATTAACATGAGTGTCTCTTGTTCTTTGTAACAAGTGTTACATTAACATGAGTGTCTCTTGTTCTTTGTAACAAGTGTTACATTAACATGAGTGTCTCTTGTTCTTTGTAACAAGTGTTACATTAACATGATTGTCTCTTGTTCTTTGTAACAAGTGTTACATTAACATGAGTGTTTCTTGTTCTTTGTAACAAGTGTTACATTAACATGAGTGTCTCTTGTTCTTTGTAACAAGTGTTATATTAACATGAGTGTCTCTTGTTCTTTGTAACAAGTGTTATATTAACATGAGTGTCTCTTGTTCTTTGTAACAAGTGTTATATTAACATGAGTGTCTTTTTCTTGTTCTTGTAACAAGTGTTACATTAACATGAGTGTCTCTTGTTCTTTGTAACAAGTGTTACATTAACATGAGTGTCTCTTTGTTCTTTGTAACAAGTGTTACATTAACATGAGTCTCTCTTGTTCTTTGTAACAAGTGTTACATTAACATGAGTGTCTCTTGTTCTTTGTAACAAGTGTTACATTAACATGAGTGTCTCTTGTTCTTTTGTAACAAGTGTTACATTAACATGAGTGTCTCTTGTTCTTTGTAACAAGTGTTATATTAACATGAGTGTCTCTTGTTCTTTGTAACAAGTGTTACATTAACATGAGTGTCTCTTGTTCTTTGTAACAAGTGTTATATTAACATGAGTGTCTCTTGTTCTTTAACAAGTGTTATATTAACATGAGTGTCTTGTTCTTTGTAACAAGTGTTACATTAACATGAGTGTCTCTTGTTCTTTGTAACAAGTGTTACATTAACATGAGTGTCTCTTGTTCTTTGTAACAAGTGTTACATTAACATGAGTGTCTTTGTTCTTTGTAACAAGTGTTACATTAACATGAGTGTTTCTTGTTCTTTGTAACAAGTGTTATATTAACATGAGTGTCTCTTGTTCTTTGTAACAAGTGTTATATTAACATGAGTGTCTCTTGTTCTTTGTAACAAGTGTTATATTAACATGAGTGTCTCTTGTTCTTTGTAACAAGTGTTACATTAACATGAGTGTTTCTTGTTCTTTGTAACAAGTGTTACATTAACATGAGTGTCTCTTGTTCTTTGTAACAAGTGTTATATTAACATGAGTGTCTCTTGTTCTTTGTAACAAGTGTTACATTAACATGAGTGTCTCTTGTTCTTTGTAACAAGTGTTATATTAACATGAGTTCTCTTGTTCTTTGTAACAAGTGTTACATTAACATGATTGTTCTTGTTTGTAACAAGTGTTACATTAACATGAATGTCCCTTGTTTTTTGTAACAAGTGTTACATTGACATGATTGTTTCTTGTTCTTTGTAACAAGTGTTATATTAACATGAATGTCTGTTGTTCTTTGTAACAAGTGTTATATTAACATGAGTGTCTCTTGTTCTTTGTAACAAGTGTTACATTAACATGAGTGTCTCTTGTTCTTTGTAACAAGTGTTACATTAACATGAGTGTTTCTTGTTCTTTGTAACAAGTGTTACATTAACATGAGTCTCTTGTCTCTTGTTCTTTGTAACAAGTGTTACATTAACATGAGTGTCTCTTGTTCTTTGTAACAAGTGTTATATTAACATGAGTGTCTCTTGTTCTTTGTAACAAGTGTTACATTAACATGATTGTTTCTTGTTCTTTGTAACAAGTGTTATATTAACATGAGTGTCTCTTTGTTCTTTGTAACAAGTGTTATATTAACATGAGTGTCTCTTTTCTTTGTAACAAGTGTTACATTAACATGAGTGTCTTGTTCTTTGTAACAAGTGTTATATTAACATGAGTGTCTCTTGTTCTTTGTAACAAGTGTTATATTAACATGAGTGTCTCTTGTTCTTTGTAACAAGTTACATTAACATCAGTGTCTCTTGTTCTTTGTAACAAGTGTTACATTAACATCAGTGTCTCTTGTTCTTTGTAAAAAGTGTTACATTAACATGAGTGTCTCTAATTCTTTATAACAAGTGTTATATTAACATGAGTGTCTCTTGTTCTTTGTAACAAGTGTTATATTAACATGAGTGTCTCTTGTTCTTTGTAACAAGTGTTATATTAACATGATTGTCTCTTGTTCTTTGTAACAAGTGTTACATTAACATGAGTGTCTTCTTGTTCTTTGTAACAAGTGTTACATTAACATGAGTGTCTCTTGTTCTTTGTAACAAGTGTTATATTAACATGAGTGTCTCTTGTTCTTTGTAACAAGTGTTACATTAACATGAGTGTCTCTTGTTCTTTGTAACAAGTGTTACATTAACATGAGTCTCTTGTTCTTTGTAACAAGTGTTACATTAACATGAGTTCTCTTGTTCTTTGTAACAAGTGTTATATTAACATGAGTTGTCTCTTGTTCTTTGTAACAAGTGTTACATTAACATGAGTGTTTCTTGTTCTTTGTAACAAGTGTTATATTAACATGAGTGTCTCTTGTTCTTTGTAACAAGTGTTATATTAACATGAGTGTCTCTTGTTCTTTGTAACAAGTGTTACATTAACATGAGTGTTCTCTTGTTCTTTGTAACAAGTGTTACATTAACATGAGTGTCTCTTGTTCTTTGTAACAAGTGTTACATTAACATGAGTGTCTCTTGTTCTTTGTAACAAGTGTTACATTAACATGAGTGTCTTTTGTTCTTTGTAACAAGTGTTACATTAACATGAGTGTCTCTTTGTTCTTTGTAACAAGTGTTACATTAACATGAGTGTCTTTTTGTTCTTTGTAACAAGTGTTATATTAACATGAGTTTCTTTTGTTCTTTGTAACAAGTGTTACATTAACATGAGTGTCTCTTGTTCTTTGTAACAAGTGTTATATTAACATGAGTGTCTCTTGTTCTTTGTAACAAGTGTTACATTAACATGAGTGTCTTTTGTTCTTTGTAACAAGTGTTATATTAACATGAGTGTCTCTTGTTCTTTGTAACAAGTGTTACATTAACATGAGTGTCTCTTGTTCTTTGTAACAAGTGTTACATTGACATGATTGTTTCTTGTTCTTTGTAACAAGTGTTATATTAACATGAGTGTCTCTTGTTCTTTGTAACAAGTGTTATATTAACATGAGTGTCTCTTGTTCTTTGTAACAAGTGTTATATTAACACGAGTTCTCTTGTTCTTTGTAACAAGTGTTACATTAACATGAGTGTCTTTGTTTTATATGCGTGAAGTTTCTTTGTAACAAGTGTTACATTAACATGAGTGTCTCTTGTTCTTTGTAACAAGTGTTATATTAACATGAGTGTTTCTTGTTCTTTGTAACAAGTGTTACATTAACATGAGTGTCTCTTGTTCTTTGTAACAAGTGTTATATTAACATGAGTGTCTCTTGTTCTTTGTAACAAGTGTTACATTAACATGAGTGTTCTTGTTCTTTGTAACAAGTGTTACATTAACATGAATGTCTCTTGTTCTTTGTAACAAGTGTTACATTAACATGATTCTCTTGTTCTTCGTAACAATTGTCACATTAACATGAATGTCTCTTGTTCTTTGTAACAAGTGTTACATTAACATGAGTTGTTCTTTCTGTAACAAGTGTTATATTAACATGAGGTGTCTTTGTTCTTTGTAACAAGTGTTACATTAACATGAGTGTCTCTTGTTCTTTGTAACAAGTGTTACATTAACATGAGTGTCTCCTGTTCTTTGTAACAAGTTTTATATTAACAAGAGTGTCTCTTTCTTTGTAACGAGTGTTATATTAACATGAGTGTCTCTTGTTCTTTGTAAAAAGTGTTATATTAACATGAGTGTCTAGTTCTTTGTAACAAGTGTTACATTAACATGATTGTCCTTGTTCTTTGTAACAAGTGTTACATTAACATGAGTGTCTCTTGTTCTTTGTAACAAGTGTTATATTAACATGATTGTCTCTTGTTCTTTGTAACAAGTGTTATATTAACATGAGTGTCTCTTGTTCTTTGTAACAAGTGTTACATTAACATGAGTGTCTCTTGTTCTTTGTAACAAGTGTTACATTAACATGAGTGTCTCTTGTTCTTTGTAACAAGTGTTATATTAACATGAGTGTCTTTTGTTCTTTGTAACAAGTGTTACATTAACATGATTGTCTCTTGTTCTTTGTAACAAGTGTTACATTAACATGAGTGTCTCTTGTTCTTTGTAACAAGTGTTACATTAACATGAGTGTCTCTTGTTCTTTGTAACAAGTGTTATATTAACATGAGTGTCTCTTGTTCTTTGTAACAAGTGTTATATTAACATGAGTGTCTCTTGTTCTTTGTAACAAGTGTTACATTAACATGAGTGTCTCTTGTTCTTTGTAACAAGTGTTACATTAACATGAGTGTGTTCTTCTTGTTCAAGTTTACATTAACATGTGTTAACATTAACATGAACATGAGTCTCTTGTTCTTTGTAACAAGTGTTACATTAACATGATTGTCTCTTGTTCTTTGTAACAAGTGTTACATTAACATGAGTGTCTCTTGTTCTTTGTAACAAGTGTTATATTAACATGATGTCTTTGTTCTTTGTAACAAGTTTATATTAACATGATTGTCTCTTGTTCTTTGTAACAAGTGTTACATTAACATGAGTGTCTCTTGTTCTTTGTAACAAGTGTTATATTAACATGAGTGTCTCTTGTTCTTTGTAACAAGTGTTATATTAACATGAGTGTCTCTTGTTCTTTGTAACAAGTGTTACATTAACATGAGTGTCTTGTTCTTTGTAACAAGTGTTATATTAACATGATTGTTTCTTGTTCTTTGTAACAAGTGTTACATTAACATGAGTGTCTCTTTGTTCTTTGTAACAAGTGTTACATTAACATGAGTGTCTCTTGTTCTTTGTAACAAGTGTTATATTAACATGAGTGTCTCTTGTTCTTTGTAACAAGTGTTACATTGACATGATTGTTTCTTGTTCTTTGTAACAAGTGTTACATTAACATGAGTGTCTTAGTTCTTTGTAACAAGTGTTACTTTGTAACAAGTGTTATATTAACATGAATGTCTCTTGTTCTTTGTAACAAGTGTTATATTAACATTCTCTTGTTCTTTGTAATAAGTGTTACATTAACATGAGTGTTTTTGTTCTTTGTAACAAGTGTTATATTAACATGAGTGTCTCTTGTTCTTTGTAACAAGTGTTATATTAACAAGAGTGTCTCTTTCTTTGTAACAAGTGTTATATTAACATGAGTGTTTCTTGTTCTTTGTAACAAGTGTTACATTAACATGAGTGTCTCTTGTTCTTTGTAACAAGTGTTACATTAACATGAGTGTCTCTTGTTCTTTGTAACAAGTGTTATATTAACATGAGTGTCTCTTGTTCTTTGTAACAAGTGTTACATTAACATGAGTGTCTCTTGTTCTTTGTAACAAGTGTTACATTAACATGATTGTCTCTTGTTCTTTGTAACAAGTGTTACATTAACATGAGTGTCTCTTGTTCTTTGTAACAAGTGTTACATTAACATGAGTGTCTCTTGTTCTTTGTAACAAGTGTTACATTAACATGAGTGTCTCTTGTTCTTTGTAACAAGTGTTACATTAACATGATTCTCTTGTTCTTCGTAACAATTGTCACATTAACATGAGTGTTTCTTGTTTTTGTAACAAGTGTTATATTAACATGAGTGTCTCTTGTTCTTTGTAACAAGTGTTATATTAACATGAGTTCTCTTTTTCTTTGTAACAAGTGTTATATTAACATGAGTGTCTTTGTTCTTTGTAACAAGTGTTATATTAACACGAGTGTCTTTTTCTTTGTAACAAGTGTTACATTAACATGAGTGTCTCTTGTTCTTTGTAACAAGTGTTATATTAACATGAGTGTCTCTTGTTCTTTGTAACAAGTGTTACATTAACATGAGTGTCTCTTGTTCTTTGTAACAAGTGTTACATTAACATGAGTGTCTCTTGTTCTTTGTAACAAGTGTTACATTAACACAGGTTCTCTTTTTTGTTACAAGTGTTATATTAACATGATTGTCTTTTGTTCTTTGTAACAAGTGTTATATTAACACGAGTGTCTCTTGTTCTTTGTAACAAGTGTTACATTAACATGATTGTCTTTGTTCTTTGTAACAAGTGTTACATTAACATGAGTGTTTCTTGTTCTTTGTAACAAGTGTTACATTAACATGAGTGTCTCTTGTTCTTTGTAACAAGTGTTATATTAACATGAGTGTCTCTTGTTTTTTTATAACAAGTGTTATATTAACATGAGTTGTCTTTTGTTCTTTGTAACAAGTGTTATTATTAACATGAGTTCTTGTTCTTTGTAACAAGTTTATATTAACATGAGTGTCTCTTGTTCTTTGTAACAAGTGTTATATTAACACGAGTTCTCTTGTTCTTTGTAACAAGTGTTACATTAACATGAATGTCTCTTGTTCTTTGTAACAAGTGTTACATTAACATGATTGTCTCTTGTTCTTTGTAACAAGTGTTATATTAACATGAGTGTTTCTCTTGTTCTTTTGTAACAAGTGTTACATTAACATGAGTGTCTCTTGTTCTTTGTAACAAGTGTTATATTAACATGAAGTGTCTCTTGTTCTTTGTAACAAGTGTTACATTAACATGAGTGTCTTCTGTTCTTTGTAACAAGTGTTATATTAACATGAGTGTCTCTTGTTTTTGTAACAAGTGTTATATTAACATGAGTGTCTCTTGTTCTTTGTAACAAGTGTTATATTAACATGATTGTTTTTTGTTCTTTGTAACAAGTGTTACATTAACATGATTGTCTCTTGTTCTTTGTAACAAGTGTTACATTAACATGAGTGTCTCTTGTTCTTTGTAACAAGTGTTATATTAACATGAGTGTCTTTGTTCTTTGTAACAAGTGTTATATTAACATGATTGTCTCTTGTTCTTTTGTAACAAGTGTTACATTAACATGAGTGTCTCTTGTTCTTTGTAACAAGTGTTACATTAACATGAGTGTCTTTAGTTCTTTGTAACAAGTGTTACATTGACATGATTGTTTCTTGTTCTTAGTAGCAAGTGTTATATTAACATGAGTGTCTCTTGTTCTTTGTAACAAGTGTTACATTAACATGAGTGTCTCTTGTTCTTTGTAACAAGTGTTACATTAACACGAGTTCTCTTGTTCTTTGTAACAAGTGTTACATTAACATAAGTGTCTCTTGTTCTTTGTAACAAGTGTTACATTAACATGAGTGTCTAGTTCTTTGTAACAAGTGTTACATTAACATGAGTGTCTCTTGTTCTTTGTAACAAGTGTTATATTAACAAGTGTCTCTTTCTTTGTAACAAGTGTTATATTAACATGAGTGTCTCTTGTTCTTTGTAACAAGTGTTACATTAACATGAGTGTTCTCTTGTTCTTTGTAACAAGTGTTACATTAACATGAGTTCTCTTGTTCTTTGTAACAAGTGTTACATTAACACGAGTTCTCTTGTTCTTTGTAACAAGTGTTACATTAACATGAGTTCTCTTGTTCTTTGTAACAAGTGTTACATTAACATGAGTGTCTCTTGTTCTTTGTAACAAGTGTTATATTAACATGAGTGTCTCTTGTTCTTTGTAACAAGTGTTACATTAACATGATTTCTTTTGTTCTTTGTAACAAGTGTTACATTAACATGAGTGTCTCTTGTTCTTTGTAACAAGTGTTATATTAACATGAGTGTCTCTTGTTCTTTGTAACAAGTGTTACATTAACATGAGTGTCTCTTGTTCTTTGTAACAAGTGTTATATTAACATGAGTGTCTCTTGTTCTTTGTAACAAGTGTTATATTAACATGAGTTCTCTTGTTCTTTGTAACAAGTGTTATATTAACATGAGTTCTCTTGTTCTTTGTAACAAGTGTTACATTAACATGAGTCTCTCTTGTTCTTTGTAACAAGTGTTACATTAACATGAGTGTCTCTTGTTCTTTGTAACAAGTGTTACATTAACATGAGTGTCTCTTGTTCTTTGTAACAAGTGTTACATTAACATGAGTGTCTTATCTTGTTCTTTGTAACAAGTGTTATATTAACATTACATGAGTGTCTCTTTTTCTTTGTAACAAGTGTTACATTAACATGAGTGTCTCTTGTTCTTTGTAACAAGTGTTACATTAACACGAGTGTCTCTTGTTCTTTGTAACAAGTGTTACATTAACATGAGTGTCTTTTGTTCTTTTGTAACAAGTGTTACATTAACATGAGTGTCTCTTGTTCTTTGTAACAAGTGTTACATTAACATGAGTTCTCTTGTTCTTTGTAACAAGTGTTATATTAACATGAGTGTCTCTTGTTCTTTGTAACAAGTGTTACATTAACATGATTGTCTCTTGTTCTTTGTAACAAGTGTTATATTAACACGAATTCTCTTGTTCTTTGTAACAAGTGTTACATTAACATGAGTGTCTCTTGTTCTTTGTAACAAGTGTTACATTAACATGAGTGTCTCTTGTTCTTTGTAACAAGTGTTACATTAACACGAGTTCTCTTGTTCTTTGTAACAAGTGTTATATTAACATGAGTAACAAGTCTCTATGTTCTTTGTAACAAGTGTTATATTAACATGAGTTTCTCTTGTTCTTTGTAACAAGTGTTACATTAACATGAGTGTCTCTTGTTCTTTGTAACAAGTGTTATATTAACATGAGTGTCTTTTGTTCTTTGTAACAAGTGTTATATTAACATGAGTGTCTCTTGTTCTTTGTAACAAGTGTTATATTAACATGAGTGTCTCTCTGTTCTTTGTAACAAGTGTTACATTAACATGAGTGTCTCTTGTTCTTTGTAACAAGTGTTATATTAACATGAGTGTTCTTGTTCTTTGTAACAAGTGTTACATTAACATGATTGTTCTCTTGTTCTTTGTAACAAGTGTTACATTAACATGAGTGTCTCTTGTTCTTTGTAACAAGTGTTATATTAACATGAGTGTCTCTTGTTCTTTGTAACAAGTGTTATATTAACATGAGTGTTTCTTGTTCTTTGTAACAAGTGTTACATTAACATGAGTGTCTTTTGTTCTTTGTAACAAGTGTTATATTAACATGAGTGTCTCTTGTTCTTTGTAACAAGTGTTACATTAACATGAGTGTCTCTTGTTCTTTGTAACAAGTGTTACATTAACATGAGTGTTTTGTTCTTTGTAACAAGTGTTATATTAACATGAGTGTCTCTTGTTCTTTGTAACAAGTGTTACATTAACATGAGTGTCTCTTGTTCTTTGTAACAAGTGTTACATTAACATGAGTGTCTCTTGTTCTTTGTAACAAGTGTTACATTAACATGAGTGTCTCTTGTTCTTTGTAACAAGTGTTATATTAACATGAGTTGTCTCTTGTTCTTTGTAACAAGTGTTACATTAACATGAGTGTCTCTTGTTTTTTGTAACAAGTGTTACATTAACATGAGTGTCTCTTTGTTCTTTGTAACAAGTGTTATATTAACATGAGTTCTTCTTGTTCTTTGTAACAAGTGTTACATTAACATGAGTGTCTCTTGTTCTTTGTAACAAGTGTTATATTAACATGAGTGTCTCTGTTCTTTGTAACAAGTGTTATATTAACATGAGTGTTTCTTGTTCTTTGTAACAAGTGTTATATTAACATGAGTGTCTCTTGTTCTTTGTAACAAGTGTTATATTAACATGAGTGTCTCTTGTTCTTTGTAACAAGTGTTATATTAACATGATTTCTCTTGTTCTTTGTAACAAGTGTTACATTAACATGAGTGTCTCTTGTTCTTTGTAACAAGTGTTATATTAACATGAGTGTCTTTTGTTCTTTGTAACAAGTGTTATATTAACATGATTGTCTCTTGCTCTTTGTAACAAGTGTTACATTAACATGAATGTCCCTTGTTCTTTGTAACAAGTGTTACATTAACATGAGTGTCTATAGTTCTTTATAATAAGTGTTACATTAACACGATTTCTCTTCTTCTTTGTAACAAGTGTTATATTAACATGAGTGTCTCTTGTTCTTTGTAACAAGTGTTATATTAACATGAGTGTCTCTTGTTCTTTGTAACAAGTGTTATATTAACATGAGTGTCTCTTGTTCTTTGTAACAAGTGTTATATTAACATGAGTGTCTCTTGTTCTTTGTAACAAGTGTTACATTAACATGAGTGTCTCTTGTTCTTTGTAACAAGTGTTACATTAACATGATGTCTCTTGTTTTTTGTAACAAGTGTTACATTAACATGAGTGTCTCTTGTTCTTTGTAACAAGTGTTACATTAACATGAGTGTCTCTTGTTCTTTTTAACAAGTGTTATATTAACATGAGTGTCTCTGTTCTTTGTAACAAGTGTTATATTAACATGAGTGTCTCTTGTTCTTTGTAACAAGTGTTATATTAACATGAATGTCTCTTGTTCTTTGTAACAAGTGTTACATTAACATGAGTGTCTCTTGTTCTTTGTAACAAGTGTTACATTAACATGAGTGTCTCTTGTTCTTTGTAACAAGTGTTACATTAACATGAGTGTCTCTTGTTCTTTGTAACAAGTGTTACATTAACATGAGTGTCTCTTGTTCTTTGTAACAAGTGTTATATTAACATGAGTGTCTTTTGTTCTTTGTAACAAGTGTTACATTAACATGAGTGTCTCTTGTTCTTTGTAACAAGTGTTACATTAACATGAGTGTCTCTTGTTCTTTGTAACAAGTGTTACATTAACATGAGTGTCTCTTGTTCTTTGTAACAAGTGTTACATTAACATGAGTGTCTTGTTCTTTGTAATAAGTGTTACATTAACATGAGTGTCTTGTTCTTTGTAACAAGTTTATATTAACATGAGTGTCTCTTGTTCTTTGTAACAAGTGTTATATTAACATGAGTGTCTCTTGTTCTTTGTAACAAGTGTTACATTAACATGAGTGTCTCTTGTTCTTTGTAACAAGTGTTATATTAACATGATTGTCTCTTGTTCTTTGTAACAAGTGTTACATTAACATGATTGTCTCTTGTTTTTGTAACAAGTGTTATATTAACATGAGTGTCTCTTGTTCTTTGTAACAAGTGTTACATTAACATGAGTGTCTCTTGTTCTTTGTAACAAGTGTTACATTAACATGAGTGTCTCTTGTTCTTTGTAACAAGTGTTATATTAACATGAGTGTCTCTTGTTCTTTGTAACAAGTGTTATATTAACATGAGTGTCTCTTGTTCTTTGTAACAAGTGTTACATTAACATGAGTGTCTCTTGTTCTTTGTAACAAGTGTTACATTAACATGAGTGTCTCTTGTTCTTTGTAACAAGTGTTATATTAACATGAGTGTTTCTTGTTCTTTGTAACAAGTGTTACATTAACATGAGTGTCTCTTGTTCTTTGTAACAAGTGTTATATTAACATGAGTGTCTCTTGTTCTTTGTAACAAGTGTTATATTAACATGAGTGTCTCTTGTTTCTTGTAACTTTGTAACAAGTGTTACATTAACAAGTGTTACATTTTATGAGTGTCTCTTGTTCTTTGTAACAAGTGTTACATTAACATGAGTGTCTCTTGTTCTTTGTAACAAGTGTTACATTAACATGATTGTCTCTTGTTCTTTGTAACAAGTGTTACATTAACATGAGTGTCTCTTGTTCTTTGTAACAAGTGTTATATTAACATGAGTGTCTCTTTGTTCTTTGTAACAAGTGTTATATTAACATGAGTGTTTCTTGTTCTTTGTAACAAGTGTTATATTAACATGATTGTCTCTTGTTCTTTTGTAACAAGTGTTACATTAACATGAGTGTCTCTTGTTCTTTGTAACAAGTGTTACATTAACATGAGTGTTTCTTGTTCTTTGTAACAAGTGTTATATTAACATGAGTGTTTCTTGTTCTTTGTAACAAGTGTTATATTAACATGAGTGTCTCTTGTTCTTTGTAACAAGTGTTACATTAACACGAAGTGTCTCTTGTTCTTTGTAACAAGTGTTACATTAACATGAGTGTCTCTTGTTCTTTGTAACAAGTGTTATATTAACATGAGTGTCTCTTGTTCTTTGTAACAAGTGTTATATTAACATGAGTGTCTCTTGTTCTTTGTAACAAGTGTTACATTAACATGAGTGTCTCTTGTTCTTTGTAACAAGTGTTACATTAACATGAGTGTCTCTTGTTCTTTGTAACAAGTGTTACATTAACATGAGTGTTATATTAACATGAGTGTCTCTTGTTCTTTGTAACAAGTGTTACATTAACATGAGTGTCTCTTGTTCTTTGTTCTTTGTAACAAGTGTTATATTAACATGAGTGTCTCTTGTTCTTTGTAACAAGTGTTACATTAACATGAGTGTCTCTTGTTCTTTGTAACAAGTGTTACATTAACATGAGTGTCTCTTGTTCTTTGTAACAAGTGTTACATTAACATGAGTGTCTCTTTGTTCTTTGTAACAAGTGTTACATTAACATGAGTGTCTCTTGTTCTTTGTAACAAGTGTTATATTAACACGAGTTCTCTTGTTCTTTGTAACAAGTGTTACATTAACATGAGTGTCTCTTGTTCTTTTGTAACAAGTGTTACATTAACATGAGTGTCTCTTGTTCTTTGTAACAAGTGTTATATTAACATGAGAGTCTCTTGTTCTTGTAACAAGTGTTATATTAACATGATTGTCTTTTGTTCTTTGTAACAAGTGTTACATTAACATGAGTGTCTCTTGTTCTTTGTAACAAGTGTTACATTAACATGAGTTGTCTCTTGTTCTTTGTAACAAGTGTTATATTAACATGAGTGTTCTTGTTCTTTTAACAAGTGTTATATTAACATGAGTGTCTCTTGTTCTTTGTAACAAGTGTTATATTAACATGATTGTCTCTTGTTCTTTGTAACAAGTGTTACATTAACATGAGTGTCTTCTTGTTCTTTGTAACAAGTGTTATATTAACATGAGTGTCTCTTGTTCTTTGTAACAAGTGTTACATTAACATGAGTGTCTCTTTTCTTTGTAACAAGTGTTACATTAACATGAGTGTCTCTTGTTCTTTGTAACAAGTGTTACATTAACATGAGTGTCTTTTGTTCTTTGTAACAAGTGTTATATTAACATGAGTGTCTCTTGTTCTTTGTAACAAGTGTTACTTGTTCTTATTAACATGATTGTCTCTTGTTCTTTGTAACAAGTGTTATATTAACATGAGTGTCTCTTGTTCTTTGTAACAAGTGTTATATTAACATGAGTGTTTCTTGTTCTTTGTAACAAGTGTTACATTAACATGAGTGTCTTTGTTCTTTGTAACAAGTGTTATATTAACATGAGTTCTCTTGTTCTTTGTAACAAGTGTTACATTAACATGAGTGTCTTTCTTGTTCTTTGTAACAAGTGTTATATTAACATGAGTGTCTCTTGTTCTTTGTAACAAGTGTTACATTAACATGAGTGTCTCTTGTTCTTTGTAAGAAGTGTTACATTAACATGAGTGTCTCTTGTTCTTTGTAACAAGTGTTACATTAACATGAGTGTCTCTTGTTCTTTGTAACAAGTGTTATATTAACATGAGTTCTTTTGTTCTTTGTAACAAGTGTTATATTAACATGAGTTGTCTCTTGTTCTTTGTAACAAGTGTTACATTAACATGAGTGTCTCTTGTTCAAGTTTGTAACAAGTGTTATATTAACATGATTGTCTCTTGTTCTTTGTAACAAGTGTTATATTAACATGATTCTCTTGTTCTTCGTAACAAGTGTTATATTAACATGAGTGTCTCCTGTTCTTTGTAACAAGTTTTATATTAACAAGAGTGTCTCTTGTTCTTTGTAACAAGTGTTACATTAACATGAGTGTCTCTTGTTCTTTTGTAACAAGTGTTATATTAACATGAGTGTCTCTTGTTCTTTGTAACAAGTGTTATATTAACATGAGTGTCTCTTTCTTTGTAACAAGTGTTATATTAACATGAGTGTCTCTTGTTCTTTGTAAAAGTGTTATATTAACATGAGTGTCTCTTGTTCTTTGTAACAAGTGTTATATTAACATGAGTTCTCTTGTTCTTTGTAACAAGTGTTACATTAACATGAGTGTCTCTTGTTCTTTGTAACAAGTGTTATATTAACAAGAGTGTCTCTTTCTTTGTAACAAGTGTTATATTAACATGAGTGTTTCTTGTTCTTTGTAACAAGTGTTACATTAACATGAGTGTCTCTAGTTCTTTGTAACAAGTGTTATATTAACATGTTCTTTGTAACAAGTCTCATGAGAGTTCTCTTGTTCTTTGTAACAAGTGTTACATTAACACGAGTGTCTCTTGTTCTTTGTAACAAGTGTTATATTAACATGAGTGTCTCTTGTTCTTTGTAACAAGTGTTATATTAACACGAGTTGTCTTGTTTCTTTGTAACAAGTGTTACATTAACATGAGTGTTCTCTTGTTCTTTGTAACAAGTGTTACATTAACATGAGTGTGTTTCTTGTTCTTTGTAACAAGTGTTACATTAACATGAGTGTCTTTGTTCTTTGTAACAAGTGTTACATTAACATGAGTGTTTGTAACTTGTTCTTTGTAACAAGTGTTACATTAACATGAGTGTCTCTTGTTCTTTGTAACAAGTGTTACATTAACATGAGTGTCTCTTTGTTCTTTGTAACAAGTGTTATATTAACACGAGTTCTCTTGTTCTTTGTAACAAGTGTTATATTAACATGAGTGTCTCTTGTTCTTTGTAACAAGTGTTACATTAACATGAGTGTCTTTTGTTCTTTGTAACAAGTGTTACATTAACATGAGTGTCTCTTGTTCTTTGTAACAAGTGTTACATTAACATGAGTGTCTCTTGTTCTTTGTAACAAGTGTTACATTAACATGAGTGTCTCTTGTTCTTTGTAACAAGTGTTATATTAACATGAGTGTCTCTTGTTCTTTTAACAAGTGTTACATTAACAAGTGTGTCTCTTGTTCTTTGTAACAAGTGTTATATTAACATGAGTTCTCTTGTTCTTTGTAACAAGTGTTACATTAACATGAGTGTCTCTTGTTCTTTGTAACAAGTGTTACATTAACACGAATCTCTTGTTCTTTGTAACAAGTGTTATATTAACACGAGTTGTCTTGTTCTTTGTAACAAGTGTTACATTAACATGAGTGTTTCTTGTTCTTTGTAACAAGTGTTACATTAACATGAGTGTCTCTTGTTCTTTGTAACAAGTGTTATATTAACATGAGTTCTCTTGTTCTTTGTAACAAGTGTTACATTAACATGAGTGTCTCTTGTTCTTTGTAACAAGTGTTACATTAACATGAGTGTCTCTTGTTCTTTGTAACAAGTGTTACATTAACATGAGTGTTTCTTGTTCTTTGTAACAAGTGTTATATTAACATGAGTGTCTTGTTCTTTGTAAAAGTGTTACATTAACATGAGTGTCTCTTGTTCTTTGTAACAAGTGTTATATTAACATGAGTTTCTCTTGTTCTTTGTAACAAGTGTTATATTAACACGAGTGTCTTCTTCTTTGTAACAAGTGTTACATTAACATGAATGTCTCTTGTTCTTTGTAACAAGTGTTATATTAACATGAGTGTCTCTTGTTCTTTGTAACAAGTGTTATATTAACATGAGTGTCTCTTGTTCTTTGTAACAAGTGTTACATTAACATGAGTGTCTCTTGTTCTTTGTAACAAGTGTTACATTAACATGAGTGTCTCTTGTTCTTTGTAACAAGTGTTATATTAACATGAGTGTCTCTTGTTCTTTGTAACAAGTGTTACATTAACATGAGTGTCTCTTGTTCTTTGTAACAAGTGTTACATTAACATGATTGTCTCTTGTTCTTTGTAACAAGTGTTATATTAACATGAGTGTCTCTTGTTCTTTGTAACAAGTGTTATATTAACATGATTGTCTCTTGTTCTTTGTAACAAGTGTTACATTAACATGAGTGTCTTTTGTTCTTTGTAACAAGTGTTACATTAACACGAGTGTCTCTTGTTCTTTGTAACAAGTGTTATATTAACATGAGTGTCTCTTGTTCTTTGTAACAAGTGTTATATTAACATGAGTGTCTCTTTCTTTGTAACAAGTGTTACATTAACATGAGTGTCTCTTGTTCTTTGTAACAAGTGTTATATTAACATGTGTGTCTCTTGTTCTTTGTAACAAGTGTTATATTAACATGATTGTCTCTTGTTCTTTGTAACAAGTGTTACATTAACATGAGTGTCTTTTGTTCTTTGTAACAAGTGTTACATTAACATGAGTGTCTCTTGTTCTTTGTAACAAGTGTTACATTAACATGAGTGTCTCTTGTTCTTTGTAACAAGTGTTACATTAACATGAGTGTCTCTTGTTCTTTGTAACAAGTGTTATATTAACAAGAGTTCTCTTGTTGTCTGTTATATTAACTTGTTTGTCTCGTTCTTTGTAACAAGTGTTATATTAACATGAGTGTCTCTTGTTCTTTTGTAACAAGTGTTATATTAACATGAGTGTCTCTTGTTCTTTGTAACAAGTGTTATATTAACATGAGTGTTTCTTGTTCTTTGTAACAAGTGTTACATTAACATGAGTGTCTCTTGTTCTTTGTAACAAGTGTTATATTAACACGAGTGTCTTTTTCTTTCTAACAAATGTTACATTAACATGAGTGTCTCTAGTTCTTTGTAACAAGTGTTATATTAACATGAGTGTCTCTTTGTTCTTTGTAACAAGTGTTACATTAACATGATGTCTCCTTTTTCTTTGTAACAAGTGTTATATTAACATGATTGTCTCTTGTTCTTTGTAACAAGTGTTATATTAACATGAGTGTCTCTTGTTCTTTGTAACAAGTGTTATATTAACATGAGTGTCTCTTGTTCTTTGTAACAAGTGTTATATTAACATGAGTGTCTCTTGTTCTTTGTAACAAGTGTTACATTAACATGAGTGTCTTTTGTTCTTTGTAACAAGTGTTACATTAACACGAGTTCTCTTGTTCTTTGTAACAAGTGTTATATTAACACGAGTTCTCTTGTTCTTTGTAACAAGTGTTACATTAACATGAGTGTCTCTTGTTCTTTGTAACAAGTGTTACATTAACATGAGTGTTTTTTTGTTCTTTGTAACAAGTGTTATATTAACATGAGTGTCTCCTGTTCTTTGTAACAAGTTTTATATTAACAAGAGTGTCTCTTTCTTTGTAACAAGTGTTATATTAACATGAGTGTCTCTTGTTCTTTGTAACAAGTGTTACATTAACATGAGTGTCTCTTGTTCTTTGTAACAAGTGTTACATTAACATGAGTGTCTCTTGTTCTTTGTAACAAGTGTTACATTAACATGAGTGTTTCTTGTTCTTTGTAACAAGTGTTATATTAACATGAATGTCTCTTGTTCTTTGTAACAAGTGTTATATTAACACGATTTCTCTTGTTCTTTGTAACAAGTGTTACATTAACATGATTGTCTTTTGTTCTTTGTAACAAGTGTTACATTAACATGAGTCTCTTTGTTCTTTGTAACAAGTGTTACATTAACATGAGTGTCTCTTGTTCTTTGTAACAAGTGTTATATTAACATGAGTGTCTCTTGTTCTTTGTAACAAGTGTTATCATTAACATGAGTGTCTCTTGTTCTTTGTAACAAGTGTTACATTAACATGAGTGTCTCTTTTTCTTTGTAACAAGTGTTACATTAACATGAGTGTCTCTTGTTCTTTGTAACAAGTGTTACATTAACATGAGTGTCTCTTGTTCTTTGTAACAAGTGTTATATTAACATGAGTGTTTCTTGTTCTTTGTAACAAGTGTTACATTAACATGAGTGTCTCTTGTTCTTTGTAACAAGTGTTATATTAACACGAGTTCTCTTGTTCTTTGTAACAAGTGTTACATTAACATGAGTGTCTCTTGTTCTTTGTAACAAGTGTTACATTAACATGAGTGTCTCTTGTTCTTTGTAACAAGTGTTATATTAACATGAGTGTCTCTTGTTCTTTGTAACAAGTGTTACATTAACATGAGTGTCTTTTGTTCTTTGTAACAAGTGTTATATTAACATGAGTGTCTCTTGTTCTTTGTAACAAGTGTTACATTAACATGAGTGTCTCTTGTTCTTTGTAACAAGTGTTATATTAACACGAGTTCTCTTGTTCTTTGTAACAAGTGTTACATTGACATGATTGTTTCTTGTTCTTTGTAACAAGTGTTACATTAACATGAGTGTCTCTTGTTCTTTGTAACAAGTGTTATATTAACATGAGTGTCTCTTTGTAACAAGTTCTTTTTTGTTCTTTGTAACAAGTGTTATATTAACATGAGTGTCTCCTGTTCTTTGTAACAAGTGTTATATTAACATGAGTGAGTCTTTCTTTGTAACAAGTGTTACATTAACATGAGTTCTCTTGTTCTTTGTAACAAGTGTTACATTAACATGAGTGTCTCTTGTTCTTTGTAACAAGTGTTACATTAACATGAGTGTCTCTTGTTCTTTGTAAAGTGTTATATTAACATGAGTCTCTAGTTCTTTGTAACAAGTGTTACATTGACATGATTGTTTCTTGTTCTTTGTAACAAGTGTTACATTAACATGAGTGTCTCTTGTTCTTTGTAACAAGTGTTATATTAACATGATTGTTTCTTGTTCTTTGTAACAAGTGTTACATTAACATGAGTGTCTCTTGTTCTTTGTAACAAGTGTTACATTAACATGAGTTCTCTTGTTCTTTGTAACAAGTGTTACATTAACATGATTGTTCTTGTTCTTTGTAACAAGTGTTACATTAACATGAGTTCTCTCTTGTTCTTTGTAACAAGTGTTATTAACATGAGTGTCTTAAGTTCTTTGTAACAAGTGTTATATTAACATGATTGTTCTCTTTTCTTTGTAACAAGTGTTATATTAACATGAGTGTCTTGTTTCTTTGTAACAAGTGTTACATTAACATGAGTGTTTTTGTTCTTTGTAACAAGTGTTACATTAACATGAGTGTTTCTTGTTCTTTGTAACAAGTGTTACATTAACATGAATGTCTCTTGTTCTTTGTAACAAGTGTTATATTAACACGAGTTCTCTTGTTCTTTGTAACAAGTGTTACATTAACATGTGATCTGTCTTGTTCTTTGTACACAAGTGTTATATTAACACAGATTGTCTCTTGTTCTTTTTAACAAGTGTTACATTAACATGAGTTGTCTCTTGTTCTTTGTAACAAGTGTTATATTAACATGATTGTTTCTTGTTTTTGTAACAAGTGTTACATTAACATGATTGTCTCTTGTTCTTTGTAACAAGTGTTATATTAACACGATTGTCTCTTGTTCTTTGTAACAAGTGTTACATTAACATGAGGTGTCTCTTGTTCTTTGTAACAAGTGTTACATTAACACGATCTCTTGTTCTTTGTAACAAGTGTTACATTAACATGAGTGTCTCTTGTTCTTTGTAACAAGTGTTACATTAACATGATTGTCTTTGTTCTTTGTAAAAGTGTTACATTAACATGAGGTGTTTCTTGTTCTTTGTAACAAGTGTTATATTAACATGATTGTCTCTTGTTCTTTGTAACAAGTGTTACATTAACATGAGTGTCTCTTGTTCTTTGTAACAAGTGTTACATTAACATGAGTGTCTCTTGTTCTTTGTAACAAGTGTTATATTAACATGAGTGTCTCTTTTCTTTGTAACAAGTGTTATATTAACATGAGTGTCTCTTGTTCTTTGTAACAAGTGTTACATTAACATGAGTGTCTCTTGTTCTTTGTAACAAGTGTTACATTAACATGAGTGTCTCTTGTTCTTTGTAACAAGTGTTATATTAACATGAGTGTCTCTTTTTTTTGTAACAAGTGTTACATTAACACAGGTTCTTTTGTTTTTGTAAAAGTGTTATATTAACATGATTGTCTTTTGTTCTTTGTAACAAGTGTTACATTAACATGAATGTCTCTTGTTCTTTGTAACAAGTGTTATATTAACACTGTCTCTTGTTCTTTGTAACAAGTGTTATATTAACATGAGTGTTTCTTGTTCTTTGTAACAAGTGTTACATTAACATGAGTGTCTCTTGTTCTTTGTAACAAGTGTTACATTAACATGAGTGTTGTTCTTGTAACAAGTGTTACATTAACAAGTGTCTCTTGTCTTTGTAACAAGTGTTATATTAACATGATTGTCTCTTGTTCTTTGTAACAAGTGTTACATTAACATGAGTGTCTTGTTGTTCTTTGTAACAAGTGTTACATTAACATGAGTGTCTCTTGTTCTTTGTAACAAGTGTTACATTAACATGACGTGTCTCTTGTTCTTTGTAACAAGTGTTACATTAACATGAGTGTCTCTTGTTCTTTGTAACAAGTGTTACATTAACATGAGTGTCTCTTGTTTTCTTTGTAACAAGTGTTATATTAACATGAGTGTCTTGTGTTTTTGTAACAAGTGTTACATTAACATGAGTTTCTAGTTTTTGTAACAAGTGTTATATTAACACGATTGTTCTCTTGTTCTTTGTAACAAGTGTTACATTGACATGATTGTTTCTTGTTCTTTGTAACAAGTGTTACATTAACATGAGTGTCTCTTGTTCTTTGTAACAAGTGTTATATTAACATGAGTTCTCTTGTTCTTTGTAACAAGTGTTACATTAACATGAGTGTCTCTTGTTCTTTGTAACAAGTGTTACATTAACATGAGTGTCTCTTGTTCTTTGTAACAAGTGTTACATTAACATGTGTCTTCTTGTTTTTTGTAAACAAGTGTTATATTAACACGAGTTCTCTCTTGTTCTTTGTAACAAGTGTTACATTAACATGAGTGTCTCTTGTTCTTTGTAACAAGTGTTACATTAACATGAGTGTCTTTGTTCTTTGTAACAAGTGTTATATTAACATGAGGTGTCTTGTTCTTTGTAACAAGTGTTATATTAACATGAGTGTCTCTTGTTCTTTGTAACAAGTGTTATATTAACATGAGTGTTTCTTGTTCTTTGTAACAAGTGTTATATTAACATGAGTGTTCTCTTGTTCTTTGTAACAAGTGTTACATTAACATGAATGTTCTCTTGTTCTTTGTAACAAGTGTTACATTAACATGAGTGTCTCTTGTTCTTTGTAACAAGTGTTATATTAACACGAGTGTTTCTTGTTCTTTGTAACAAGTGTTACATTAACATGAGTTCTCTTGTTCTTTGTAACAAGTGTTACATTAACACGAGTGTCTCTTGTTCTTTGTAACAAGTGTTACATTAACATGAGTGTCTCTTGTTCTTTGTAACAAGTGTTACATTAACATAGAGTTTCTTTAACATGTTATTGATCTCTTGTTCTTTGTAACAAGTGTTATATTAACATGAGTGTCTCTTGTTCTTTGTAACAAGTGTTACATTAACATGAGTGTCTCTTGTTCTTTGTAACAAGTGTTACATTAACATGAGTGTCTCTTGTTCTTTGTAACAAGTGTTACATTAACATGAGTGTCTCTTGTTCTTTGTAACAAGTGTTACATTAACATGAGTGTCTCTTGTTCTTTGTAACAAGTGTTATATTAACACGAGTTCTCTTGTTCTTTGTAACAAGTGTTACATTAACATGAGTGTCTTTTTGTTCTTTGTAACAAGTGTTACATTAACATGAGTGTCTCTTGTTCTTTGTAACAAGTGTTACATTAACATGAGTTCTGCTCTTGTTCTTTGTAACAAGTGTTACATTAACATGAGTGTCTCTTTGTTCTTTGTAACAAGTGTTACATTAACATGATTGTTTCTTGTTCTTTGTAACAGGCATTACATTGTTTTATGAGTGTTTCTTGTTCTTTGTAACAAGTGTTATATTAACATGATTGTCTCTTGTTCTTTGTAACAAGTGTTACATTAACATGAATGTCTCTTGTTCTTTGTAACAAGTGTTACATTAACATGAGTGTCTCTTGTTCTTTGTAACAAGTGTTACATTAACATTAGTGTCTCTTGTTCATTTATATTAACATGTAACAAGTGTTATATTAACACGAGTGTCTCTTGTTCTTTGTAACAAGTGTTACATTAACATGAATGTCTCTTGTTGTTTTGTAACAAGTGTTACATTAACATGAGTGTCTCTTGTTCTTTGTAACAAGTGTTACATTAACATGAGTGTCTCTTGTTCTTTGTAACAAGTGTTACATTAACATGAGTGTCTTTTGTTCTTTGTAACAAGTGTTACATTAACATGAGTGTCTCTTGTTCTTTGTAACAAGTGTTATATTAACATGAGTGTTTCTTGTTTTTTTAACAAGTGTTATATTAACATGAGATGTCTCTTGTTCTTTGTAACAAGTGTTATATTAACATGAGTGTTCTTGTTCTCTTTAACAAGTGTTACATTAACATGAGTGTCTCTAGTTTTTTGTAACAAGTGTTATATTAACGTGAGTGTTTCTTGTTTTTTGTAACGTGTTATATTAACATGATTGTCTCTTGTTCTTTGTAACAAGTGTTATATTAACATGAGTGTCTCTTGTTCTTTGTAACAAGTGTTACATTAACATGAGTCTCTTGTTTTTTTTGTAAAAAGTGTTACATTAACATGAGTCTCTTGTTCTTTGTTACAAGTGTTATATTAACACGATTGTGTCTTGTTCTTTGTAACAAGTGTTATATTAACATGATTGTTTCTTGTTCTTTGTAACAAGTGTTACATTAACATGAATGTTTCTTGTTCTTTGTAACAAGTGTTATATTAACATGAGTTGTTTCTTGTTCTTTGTAACAAGTGTTACATTAACATGAGTGTCTCTTGTTCTTTGTAACAAGTGTTATATTAACACGAGTTCTCTTGTTCTTTGTAACAAGTGTTACATTGACATGATTGTTTCTTGTTCTTTGTAACAAGTGTTATATTAACATGATTGTCTCTTCTTCTTTGTAACAAGTGTTACATTAACATGTAATGTCTCTTGTTCTTTGTAACAAGTGTTATATTAACATGAGTGTCTCTTGTTCTTTGTAATAAGTGTTAGATTGACATGATTGTTTCTTGTTCTTTGTGACAAGTGTTACATTAACATGAGTGTTTTATTCATTGTCACAAGTGTTACATTAACATGAGTGTTTCTTGTTCTTTGTAACAAGTGTTATATTAACATGAATTTGTCTTGTTCTTTGTAACAAGTGTTATATTAACGAGTTTCTCGTTCTTTGTAACAAGTGTTATTAACATGAGTGTCTCTTGTTCTTTGTAACAAGTGTTATATTAACATGAGTTGTCTCTTGTTCTTTGTAACAAGAAGTGTTATATTAACATGAGTGTTCTAGTTGTTTTTAACAAAAGGTGTTATATTAACATGAGTGTCTCTTGTTTTTTGTAACAAGTGTTATATTAACATGAGTGTCTCTTGTTCTTTGTAATAAGTGTTACATTAACATGAGTGTCTCTTGTTCTTTGTAACAAGTGTCACATTAACATGAATGTCTCTTGTTCTTTGTAACAAGTGTTATATTAACACTTCTCTCGTTCTTTGTAACAAGTGTTACATTAACATAGGTGTTTTTTTTGTTTTTTGTAACAAGTGTTACATTAACATGAGTGTTTCTAGTTCTTTGTAACAAGTGTTATATTAACGTGAGTGTTTCTTGTTTTTTATAACGTGTTATATTAACATGATTGTCTCTTGTTCTTTGTAACAAGTGTTACATTAACATGATTGTCTTTTTGTTCTTTGTAACAAGTGTTACATATTAACACTGTTCTCTTGTTCTTTGTAACAAGTGTTATATTAACATGATTGTCTCTTGTTCTCTGTAACAAGTGTTATATTAATATGATTATTTCTTGTTCTTCGTAAGAAGTGTTACATTAACATCAGTGTCCTTTGTTCTTTGTAACAAGTGTTATATTATCACGACTTCTCGTTCTTTGTAATAAGTGTTACATTAACATGAGTGTCTTTTGTTCTTTGTAACAAGTGTTACATTAACACAAGTGTCTTGTTCTTTTGTTTCAAGTGTTATATTAACATGATTGTCTCTTGTTCTTTGTAACAAGTGTTATATTAACAAGTGTGTCCTTGTTCTTTTTGTAACAAGTGTTATATTAACACGAGTTCTCTCGTTCTTTGTAACAAGTGTTATATTAACAGGTGTCTCTTTTTCTTTTGTAACAAGTGTTACATTAACATGATTGTTTCTTGTTCTTTGTAACAAGTGTATATATTAACATGAGTGTCTGTTGTTCTTTGTTTTACAAGTGTTACATGCTTTATGTGTGTCTCTTGTTCTTTTGTAACAAGTGTTATATTAACACGAGTTGTTTTGTTCTTTGTAACAAGTGTTACATTAACATGAGTGTCTCTTGTTCTTTGTAACAAGTGTTATATTAACACGAGTGTCTCTTGTTCTTTGTAATAAGTGTTATATTAACATGAGTGTCTTGTTCTTTTGTAATAAGTGTTATATTAACATGAGTGTCTCTTGTTCTTTGTAACAAGTGTTATATTAACATGATTGTTTCTTGTTCTTTGTAACAAGTGTTATATTAACACGAGTGTCTTTTGTTCTTTGTCACAAGTGTTATATTAACATGAGTGTCTCTTGTTCTTTGTAACAAGTGTTATATTAACATTGAGTGTGTTTTATTCTTTGTAACAAGTGTTACATTGACTTGTAAGTGTCTCTTGTTCTTTGTAACAAGTGTTATATTAACACGAGTTCTTTTGTTCTTTGTAACAAGTGTTACATTAACATGAGTGTCTCTTGTTCTTTGTAACAAGTGTTACATTAACATGAGTGTCTTTAGTTCTTTGTAACAAGTGCTATATTAACGTGAGTGTTTCTTGTAACTTGTTATATTAACATGATTGTCTCTTGTTCTTTGTAACAAGTGTTATATTAACATGAGTGTCTCTTGTTCTTTGTAACAAGTGTTATATTAACACGAGTTCTCTTGTTCTTTGTAACAAGTGTTACATTGACATGATTGTTTCTTGTTCTTTTTAACAAGTGTTACATTAACATGAGTGTCTCTTGCTTAACATAACAAGTGTTATATTAACATGAGTGTCTCTTGTTCTTTGTAACAAGTGTTACATTAACATGAGTGTCTTTTGTTCTTTAACAACAAGTGTTACATTAACATGAGTGTCTCTTGTTCTTTGTAACAAGTGTTACATTAACATGAGTGTCTCTTGTTCTTTGTAACAAGTGTTACATTAACATGAGTGTCTCTTGTTCTTTGTAACAAGTGTTACATTAACATGAGTGTCTTTATTCTTTGTAACAAGTGTTACATTAACATGAGTGTCTCTAGTTCTTTCTAAGAAGTGTTACATTAACATGAGTGTCTCTTTGTTCTTTACATAACAAGTGTTACATTAACATGAGTGTCTCTTGTTCTTTGTAACAAGTGTTACATTAACATGATTGTCTCTTGTTCTTTGTAACAAGTGTTACATTAACATGAGTGTCTCTTGTTCTTTGTAACAAGTGTTACATTAACATGAGTGTCTCTTGTTCTTTGTAACAAGTGTTACATTAACATGAGTGTCTCTTGTTCTTTGTAACAAGTGTTACATTAACATGAGTGTCTCTTGTTCTTTGTAACAAGTGTTACATTAACATGAGTTCTTTTGTCTTTGTAACAAGTGTTACATTAACATGAGTTCTTTGTTTTTGTAACAAGTGTTACATTAACATGAGTGTCTCTTGTTCTTTGTAACAAGTGTTACATTAACATGAGTGTCTTTTGTTCTTTGTAACAAGTGTTACATTAACATGAGTGTCTCTTGTTCTTTGTAACAAGTGTTATATTAACATGAGTGTCTTCTTGTTCTTTGTAACAAGTGTTACATTAACATGATTGTCTCTTGTTCTTTGTAACAAGTGTTACATTAACATGAGTGTCTCTTGTTCTTTGTAACAAGTGTTACATTAACATGAGTGTCTCTTGTTCTTTGTAACAAGTGTTACATTAACATGAGTGTCTCTTGTTCTTTGTAACAAGTGTTACATTAACATGAGTGTCTCTTGTTCTTTGTAACAAGTGTTACATTAACATGAGTGTCTCTTGTTCTTTGTAACAAGTGTTACATTAACATGAGTGTCTCTTGTTCTTTGTAACAAGTGTTACATTAACATGAGTGTCTCTTGTTCTTTGTAACAAGTGTTACATTAACATGAGTGTCTCTTGTTCTTTGTAACAAGTGTTACATTAACATGAGTGTCTCTTGTTCTTTGTAACAAGTGTTACATTAACATGAGTGTCTCTTGTTCTTTGTAACAAGTGTTACATTAACATGAGTGTCTCTTGTTCTTTGTAACAAGTGTTACATTAACATGAGTGTCTCTTGTTCTTTGTAACAAGTGTTACATTAACATGAGTGTCTCTTGTTCTTTGTAACAAGTGTTACATTAACATGAGTGTCTCTTGTTCTTTGTAACAAGTGTTACATTAACATGAGTGTCTCTTGTTCTTTGTAACAAGTGTTACATTAACATGAGTTCTCTCTTGTTTTTGTAACAAGTGTTACATTAACATGAGTTCTTTTGTTCTTTGTAACAAGTGTTACATTAACATGAGTGTCTCTTGTTCTTTGTAACAAGTGTTACATTAACATGAGTGTCTCTTGTTCTTTGTAACAAGTGTTACATTAACATGAGTGTCTCTTGTTCTTTGTAACAAGTGTTACATTAACATGAGTGTCTCTTGTTCTTTGTAACAAGTGTTACATTAACATGAGTGTCTCTTGTTCTTTGTAACAAGTGTTACATTAACATGAGTGTCTCTTGTTCTTTGTAACAAGTGTTACATTAACATGAGTGTCTCTTGTTCTTTGTAACAAGTGTTACATTAACATGAGTGTCTCTTGTTCTTTGTAACAAGTGTTACATTAACATGAGTTTCTTTTTTTGTAACAAGTGTTACATTAACATGAGTGTCTCTTGTTCTTTGTAACAAGTGTTACATTAACATGAGTGTCTCTTGTTCTTTGTAACAAGTGTTACATTAACATGAGTGTCTTTGTTCTTTGTAACAAGTGTTACATTAACATGAGTGTCTCTTGTTCTTTGTAACAAGTGTTACATTAACATGAGTGTCTCTTGTTCTTTGTAACAAGTGTTACATTAACATGAGTGTCTCTTGTTCTTTGTAACAAGTGTTACATTAACATGAGTGTAACAAGTGTTACATTAACATGAGTGTCTCTTGTTCTTTGTAACAAGTGTTACATTAACATGAGTGTCTTGTTTGTTCTTTGTAACAAGTGTTACATTAACATGAGTGTCTCTTGTTCTTTGTAACAAGTGTTACATTAACATGAGTGTCTCTTGTTTCTTTGTAACAAGTGTTACATTAACATGAGTGTCTCTTGTTCTTTGTAACAAGTGTTACATTAACATGAGTGTCTTTGTTCTTTGTAACAAGTGTTACATTAACATGAGTGTCTCTTGTTCTTTGTAACAAGTGTTACATTAACATGAACAAGTGTTACATTAACATGAGTGTCTTGTTCTTTGTAACAAGTGTTACATTAACATGAGTGTCTCTTGTTCTTTGTAACAAGTGTTACATTAACATGAGTGTCTCTTGTTCTTTGTAACAAGTGTTACATTAACATGAGTGTCTCTTGTTCTTTGTAACAAGTGTTACATTAACATGAGTGTCTTTTGTTCTTTGTAACAAGTGTTACATTAACATGAGTGTCTCTTGTTCTTTGTAACAAGTGTTACATTAACATGAGTGTCTCTTGTTCTTTGTAACAAGTGTTACATTAACATGAGTGTCTCTTGTTCTTTGTAACAAGTGTTACATTAACATGAGTGTCTCTTTGTTCTTTGTAACAAGTGTTACATTAACATGAGTGTCTCTTGTTCTTTGTAACAAGTGTTACATTAACATGAGTGTCTCTTGTTCTTTGTAACAAGTGTTACATTAACATGAGTGTCTTGTTTCTTTGTAACAAGTGTTACATTAACATGAGTGTCTCTTGTTCTTTGTAACAAGTGTTACATTAACATGAGTGTCTCTTGTTCTTTGTAACAAGTGTTACATTAACATGAGTGTCTCTTGTTCTTTGTAACAAGTGTTACATTAACATGAGTGTCTCTTGTTCTTTGTAACAAGTGTTACATTAACATGAGTGTCTCTTGTTCTTTGTAACAAGTGTTACATTAACATGAGTGTCTCTTGTTCTTTGTAACAAGTGTTACATTAACATGAGTGTCTCTTGTTCTTTGTAACAAGTGTTACATTAACATGAGTGTCTCTTGTTCTTTGTAACAAGTGTTACATTAACATGAGTGTCTTTTCTTTGTTCAAGTGTAACAAGTGTTACATTAACATGAGTGTCTCTTGTTCTTTGTAACAAGTGTTACATTAACATGAGTGTCTCTTGTTCTTTGTAACAAGTGTTACATTAACATGAGTGTCTTTGTTGTTTTGTAACAAGTGTTACATTAACATGAGTGTCTCTTGTTCTTTGTAACAAGTGTTACATTAACATGAGTGTCTCTTGTTCTTTGTAACAAGTGTTACATTAACATGAGTGTCTCTTGTTCTTTGTAACAAGTGTTACATTAACATGAGTGTCTCTTGTTCTTTGTAACAAGTGTTACATTAACATGAGTGTCTCTTGTTCTTTGTAACAAGTGTTACATTAACATGAGTGTCTCTTGTTCTTTGTAACAAGTGTTACATTAACATGAGTGTCTCTTGTTCTTTGTAACAAGTGTTACATTAACATGAGTGTCTTTTGTTCTTTGTAACAAGTGTTACATTAACATGAGTGTCTCTTGTTCTTTGTAACAAGTGTTACATTAACATGAGTGTCTCTTGTTCTTTGTAACAAGTGTTACATTAACATGAGTGTCTCTTGTTCTTTGTAACAAGTGTTACATTAACATGAGTGTCTCTTGTTCTTTGTAACAAGTGTTACATTAACATGAGTGTCTCTTGTTCTTTGTAACAAGTGTTACATTAACATGAGTGTCTTGTTGTTCTTTGTAACAAGTGTTACATTAACATGAGTGTCTCTTGTTCTTTGTAACAAGTGTTACATTAACATGAGTCTCTTGTTCTTTGTAACAAGTGTTACATTAACATGAGTGTCTCTTTCTTCTTTGTAACAAGTGTTACATTAACATGAGTGTCTCTTGTTCTTTGTAACAAGTGTTACATTAACATGAGTGTCTCTTGTTCTTTGTAACAAGTGTTACATTAACATGAGTGTCTTGTTCTTGTAACAAGTGTTACATTAACATGAGTGTCTCTTGTTCTTTGTAACAAGTGTTACATTAACATGAGTGTCTCTTGTTCTTTGTAACAAGTGTTACATTAACATGAGTGTCTCTTGTTCTTTGTAACAAGTGTTACATTAACATGAGTGTCTCTTGTTCTTTGTAACAAGTGTTACATTAACATGAGTGTCTCTTGTTCTTTGTAACAAGTGTTACATTAACATGAGTGTCTCTTGTTCTTTGTTGTTACATAACAAGTGTTACATTAACATGAGTGTCTCTTGTTCTTTGTAACAAGTGTTATATTAACATGAGTGTCTCTTGTTCTTTGTAACAAGTGTTACATTAACATGAGTGTCTTTGTTCTTTGTAACAAGTGTTACATTAACATGAGTGTCTCTTGTTCTTTGTAACAAGTGTTACATTAACATGAGTGTCTCTTGTTCTTTGTAACAAGTGTTACATTAACATGAGTGTCTCTTGTTCTTTGTAACAAGTGTTACATTAACATGAGTGTCTCTTGTTCTTTGTAACAAGTGTTACATTAACATGAGTGTCTCTTGTTCTTTGTAACAAGTGTTACATTAACATGAGTGTCTCTTGTTCTTTGTAACAAGTGTTACATTAACATGAGTGTCTCTTGTTCTTTGTAACAAGTGTTACATTAACATGAGTGTCTCTTGTTCTTTGTAACAAGTGTTACATTAACATGAGTGTCTCTTGTTCTTTGTAACAAGTGTTACATTAACATGAGTGTCTCTTGTTCTTTGTAACAAGTGTTACATTAACATGAGTGTCTCTTGTTCTTTGTAACAAGTGTTACATTAACATGAGTGTCTCTTGTTCTTTGTAACAAGTGTTACATTAACATGAGTGTCTCTTGTTCTTTGTAACAAGTGTTACATTAACATGAGTGTCTCTTGTTCTTTGTAACAAGTGTTACATTAACATGAGTGTCTCTTGTTCTTTGTAACAAGTGTTACATTAACATGAGTGTCTCTTGTTCTTTGTAACAAGTGTTACATTAACATGAGTGTCTCTTGTTCTTTGTAACAAGTGTTACATTAACATGAGTGTCTCTTGTTCTTTGTAACAAGTGTTACATTAACATGAGTGTCTCTTGTTCTTTGTAACAAGTGTTACATTAACATGAGTGTCTCTTGTTCTTTGTAACAAGTGTTACATTAACATGAGTGTCTCTTGTTCTTTGTAACAAGTGTTACATTAACATGAGTGTCTTGTTGTTCTTTGTAACAAGTGTTACATTAACATGAGTGTCTCTTGTTCTTTGTAACAAGTGTTACATTAACATGAGTGTCTCTTGTTCTTTGTAACAAGTGTTACATTAACATGAGTGTCTCTTGTTCTTTGTAACAAGTGTTACATTAACATGAGTGTCTCTTGTTCTTTGTAACAAGTGTTACATTAACATGATTGTTTCTTGTTCTTTGTAACAAGTGTTACATTAACATGAGTGTCTCTTGTTCTTTGTAACAAGTGTTACATTAACATGAGTGTCTCTTGTTCTTTGTAACAAGTGTTACATTAACATGAGTGTCTCTTTGTTCTTTGTAACAAGTGTTACATTAACATGAGTGTCTCTTGTTCTTTGTAACAAGTGTTACATTAACATGAGTGTCTCTTGTTCTTTGTAACAAGTGTTACATTAACATGAGTGTCTCTTGTTCTTTGTAACAAGTGTTACATTAACATGAGTGTCTCTTGTTCTTTGTAACAAGTGTTACATTAACATGAGTGTCTCTTGTTCTTTGTAACAAGTGTTACATTAACATGAGTGTCTCTTGTTCTTTGTAA
>NW_027467782.1:23066125-23114989 GCF_004210375.1 Tachypleus tridentatus | reverse complement strand
GCAACGGGATTAAGCAAAGGGGAAATGTCTGTAGCAACTGGGGTTAAGCAGTATGGGAAAAAGTCCCTAGCAATGGGAGTGTAAGTAGTGGGGTAAATGTCCCTAGCAACGGGGGGTAAGCAGAGGGAAAATGCTCCCTATCAACGGGTGTTAGAAGTGAGTGAAATGTCCCTAGCAACGGGGTTAAGCAATGGGGAAATGTCTCAAGCAACGGGAAGTAAGCAGTATGGGAAAAGTCTCTCGCAAGGGGAGTGTAAGCAGTGGGGGGAAATGTCCCTAGCAACGGGGGTAAGCACTTGGGAAATGTCCTTAGCAACGGGGATAAGCAGTGGGGAAAAATGTCCCTAGCAACGGGGTGTATTAAGTCGGGGAATGTGCCTAGCAACAGGGGTAAACATTGTGGAAATATCATGCGCAACGATAATTAAGCATTGTGGAAATGTCCCTAAAAACATGGGGTAAACAATCGGAGAAATGTCCCTAGCAACGGGAGTAAGCAGGGGGCAAAAATTTCTAGGAACGGAGAAATAAGTGGGGAAAATGTCCCTAGTAACGGGGAGTAAGCAGTCGGGGAAATGTCCCTGGCAAAGGGGGGTAAGAAGTGGGGGAAATGACCCTAGCAACTGGGGTAAGCAATGGGAAAGTGTTTCTAGAAACGGATGGTTAGCAGTGGGGGAAATGTCCCTAGCACCGCTGGGTAAGCAGAAGGGGTAATGTCCCTAGTAACGGGATTAAGCAGTAGAGGAAATGTCCCTAACAACAGGGGTAAGCAATGGGGAAATGTCCCTACCAACAGGTGTAAGCAGAAGGGGAAATGTCCATAGGATCGGGTGTAAGAAGTGGGAAAAATGTCACTAGCAACGGGGGGGGTAGGCAGTGTTGGAAATATCCCCATCAACGGAGGCTAGACAGAGAGGAAGTGACCCTAGAAATGGGTGGTAAGCAGTGAAGGAAATGTCCCTAGAAACGAGGAGTAAGTAGTGGAAAATGTCACTAGCAATGGGGATAAACAGTGGGGAATGTCCCAAGCAACAGGTGGTAAGCAGTGGGGGAAATGGCCCTTCCAACGGGAGTAAGCCATGAGAAAAATGTCCATAGGTACGGTGGTAAGCAGTGGGAAAATTTCTCTAGCAACGGTGTGTATAAAGTGGGAAATGTCTGTAGCAACAGGGGATAAACAGTGGGGGAAATTTAACTCGCAACAGGTGGTAAGCAGTGAATGAAATGTCCCTAGCAACGGGATAAGCAGTGGTAAAAATGTCCCTAGCAACGGGAAAAAGAAGTGGGGTAAATGTCTTTCACAACGGGGTAAGCACTAGTAGATATGTCCCTAGAAACGGGGGTAAGCAGTGAGTGAAATTTCTCTAGAAACGGAAGTAAGCAGTGGGAAGAATGTCCCTAGCAACGGGAATAAGCAGTATCGGAAATGCCCCTAACAATGGGGGAAAGCAGTGTCCGAAATGCCCCAAGAAACAGGGGTAGGCAGTGGGGGAAATGTCCCTAGCAACAAAGGGTAAGCAGTGTCGGAAATGTCCGTAGCAACGGGGGAAAGCAGTGTCCGAAATGTCCTTAACATCAGTGTTAAGCAGTGGGAAATGTCCCATTAACTGGAGAAAACGGTGGGGAAATTTCCCGGGCAATGGGGTAAGCAGTGGGAGAAATCTCCTTAGCAACGGAGGGAAAGCAGAGGGAAAAATGTTCAGAGCAATAAGGTAAACAGTGAGGGAAATGTCCCTAGCAATGGGTGGTAACAGTTGGGAAATATCCTAAGAACGGGTGTAAGCAGTGTCCAAAATGGCGCTAGCAACGGGGGTAAGCAGTGTTCTAAATGTCCCTAAAGACGGTGGTAAGCAGTAGTGTAAACAGTGGGGAAAATGTCCCTAGCAACAGAAGGAAAAATTGTCGAAAATGTCCCTACCAACGGGAGTAAGCAGTGTCCGAAATGTCTCTAGAATTGGGGGTAAGCAGTGGGTTTAATGTCCTTGGCAACTGGGGTAAACAGTAGGAGAAATGACCTTAGGAACAGATGTAAACAGTAAGGTAAATGTCCCTACAAAGGGGGTAAGAAGTGGAAAAGTTTTTCTAGCAACTGGGTAAGCAGTGGGGTAAATGTTCCTAGCATTGGAGGTATACAGTAAGGTAAATGTCCCTAGCAATGTAGGTAAAAAGTAGTGGAAATATCCTTAGCAACGTGGATAAACAGTGGGGTAAATGTCCCAAGCAACGGGTGATAAGCAGTGGTGGAAGTGTCCCTAGCAACCGGATAAGCACTGGGGAAATGTCCCTAGCAATGATGTGTATTCAGGAGGAAATGTTTTAGCAACGGGGGTAAGCAGTGTCCGAAATGTCTCTAGCAACGGGGATAATTAGCGGGGGAAATATCCCTAGCAACAGGGATAAGCACTTGGGAAATGTCTTTAGCAACGGGGGTAAGCAGTGGGGAAAATGTCCCTAGCAACGGGGTATATTCAGTCGGGGAAAGTGTCTAGCAAGGGGGGAAAAGTGGGGAAATACCATGCACAACAGGGGGTAATTATTGGGGTAAATGTCCCTGAAAACGTAAGGTAAACAGTGGGGAAATGTCCCTAGCAACGGGGGTAAAGCAGTATGGAAAATGTCCCTAGAAACGTGGATAAGTGGTGGGGGAAATGTTCCTAGCAACAGGGGTAAGCAAAAGGGGAAATGTCTATGGAAACGGGTGTAAGAAGTGGGAAAAATGTTTCTAGGAACAAGAATTAGGCAGTGTCGGAAATGCTCCTAGCAACGGAAAGAACACAGTATCGGAAATGTCCCTAGCAATAAGGGGAAGCAGGGGTTAATGTCCTTAGCAACAGATCTAAAGAGTAGGGAAAATTTCCATAGCAATTGTGTGTATTCAGTGGGAAATATCTGTAGCAATGGGGGATAAACAGTGTGGGAAATGTCCCTCGCAACGAATTGTAAGCAGTGGGGAAATGTCCCTAGCAATGGGGTAAGCAGTGGGGTAAGTGTCCCGAGCAACGTGGGGAAAACAGTAGCAGAAATGTCACCAGCATCGATGTTTAGCAGTGGGAAATGACCTTAGCAACGAAAAAAAAACGGTCGGGAAATGTCCCGGCAACGGGGTAAGCAGTGGGAAATGTCCCTGGTAACAGGTGTAAGCTTTGGGTGAAATGTCCATAGGAACGTGGGGTAAGCAGAGGGAGAAATATCCTTATCAACGGGGGAAAGCAGAGGGGAAATGGTCCAAGCAATGGGGTAAAAAGAAGGAAATGTCCGTAGCAACGGGGATTAAGCATTGGAAAATGTCCCTAGCAACGGTGGGTAAGCAGTCTCCAAAATGTCCCTAGCAACAGGGATAAGCAGTGGGGGAAATGTCCCTAGCAACGGGGGGTAAGCAGTGGGGATATACCCTCTCAACGGGGTAAAGCAGTATTCAAAATGTCCCTAAAAACGTAGGTAAGCTGGGGGAAAAGTACCTAGCAACGGGGTAAGGAGTGAAGGAAATGTCCTTAGCAATGGGGAAAAGCACTGGGGGAATGTCCATAGCAACGGGGGTAAACAGTAATGGAAATGTTTTTAGAAACGAAGGTAAACAGTGAGGGAAATGTTCTTAGTAATGGGAGTTAAGCAAAGGGAAGAATGTCACAAGCAATAAGGGTAACCAGTGGGGAAATCTCCCAGCAACGGGGTAAGCAGTGTCGGAACTGTCCCTACGAACGAGGTAAGCAGTGTCCAAAATGTCCCTAGCAACACAGATAGGAATTATGGGAAATGTCCTTAGCATCAGTGTTAAGCAATGGGGAAATGTCCTTATTAACTGGAGAAAACGGTGGGGAAATTTCCCGGGCAATGGGGGGTAAGCAGTGGGAGAAATCTCCTTAGCAACGGAGGGAAAGCAGAGGGAAAAATGTTCAGAGCAATAAGGTAAACAGTGAGGGAAATGTCCCTAGCAATGGGTGGTAACAGTTGGGGAAATATCCTAAGAACGGGTGGTAAGCAGTTGGGGAAATATCCTAAGAACGGGTGTAAGCAGTGTCCAAAATGGCGCTAGCAACGGGGGTAAGCAGTGTTCTAAATGTCCCTAAAGACGGTGGTAAGCAGTAGTGTAAACAGTGGGGAAAATGTCCCTAGCAACAGAAGGAAAAATTGTCGAAAATGTCCCTACCAACGGGAGTAAGCAGTCTCCGAAATGTCTCTAGAATTGGGGGTAAGCAGTGGGTTTAATGTCCTTGGCAACTGGGGTAAACAGTAGGAGAAATGACCTTAGGAACAGATGTAAACAGTAAGGTAAATGTCCCTACAAAGGGGTAAGAAGTGGAAAAGTTTTCTAGCAACTGGGTAAGCAGTGGGGTAAATGTTCCTAGCATTGGAGGTATACAGTAAGGTAAATGTCCCTAGCAATGTAGGTAAAAAGTAGTGGAAATATCCTTAGCAACGTGGATAAACAGTGGGGTAAATGTCCCAAGCAACGGGTGATAAGCAGTGGTGGAAGTGTCCCTAGCAACCGGGATAAGCACTGGGGAAATGTCCCTAGCAATGATGTATATTCAGGAGGAAATGTTTTAGCAACGGGGGTAAGCAGTGTCCGAAATGTCTCTAGCAACGGGGATAATTAGCGGGGGAAATATCCCTAGCAACAGGGATAAGCACTTGGGAAATGTCTTTAGCAACGGGGGTAAGCAGTGGGGAAAATGTCCCTAGCAACGGGGTATATTCAGTCGGGGAAAGTGTCTAGCAAGGGGGGAAAAAGTGGGGAAATACCATGCACAACAGGGGGTAATTATTGGGGTAAATGTCCCTGAAAACGTGAGGTAAACAGTGGGGAAATGTCCCTAGCAACGGGGGTAAAGCAGTATGGAAAATGTCCCTAGAAACGTGGATAAGTGGTGGGGAAATATCCCTAGCAACAGGGATAAGCACTTGGGAAATGTCTTTAGCAACGGGGGTAAGCAGTGGGGAAAATGTCCCTAGCAACGGGGTATATTCAGTCGGGGAAAGTGTCTAGCAAGGGGGGAAAAAGTGGGAAATACCATGCACAACAGGGGTAATTATTGGGGTAAATGTCCCTGAAAACGTGAGGTAAACAGTGGGGAAATGTCCCTAGCAACGGGGGTAAAGCAGTATGGAAAATGTCCCTAGAAACGTGGATAAGTGGTGGGGGAAATGTTCCTAGCAACAGGGGTAAGCAAAAGGGGAAATGTCTATGGAAACGGGTGTAAGAAGTGGGAAAAATGTTTCTAGGAACAAGAATTAGGCAGTGTCGGAAATGCTCCTAGCAACGGAAAGAACACAGTATCGGAAATGTCCCTAGCAATAAGGGTAAGCAGGGGTTAATGTCCCAGCAACAGATCTAAAGAGTAGGGAAAATTTCCATAGCAATTGTGTGTATTCAGTGGGAAATATCTGTAGCAATGGGGATAAACAGTGTGGGAAATGTCCCTCGCAACGAATTGTAAGCAGTGGGGAAATGTCCCAGCAATGGGGTAAGCAGTGGGGTAAGTGTCCCGAGCAACGTGGGGAAAACAGTAGCAGAAATGTCACCAGCATCGATGTTTAGCAGTGGGGAAATGACCTTAGCAACGAAAAAAACGGTCGGGAAATGTCCCGGCAACGGGGTAAGCAGTGGGGAAATGTCCCTGGTAACAGGTGTAAGCTTTGGGTGAAATGTCCATAGGAACGTGGGGTAAGCAGAGGGAGAAATATCCCATCAACGGGGAAAGCAGAGGGAAATGGTCCAAGCAATGGGGTAAAAGAAGGAAATGTCCGTAGCAACGGGGATTAAGCATTGGAAAATGTCCCTAGCAACGGTGGGTAAGCAGTCTCCAAAATGTCCCTAGCAACAGGGATAAGCAGTGGGGAAATGTCCCAGCAACGGGGTAAGCAGTGGGGATATACCCCTCTCAACGGGGGTAAAGCAGTATTCAAAATGTCCCTAAAACGTAGGTAAGCTGGGGAAAAGTACCCAGCAACGGGGTAAGGAGTGAAGGAAATGTCCTTAGCAATGGGGAAAAGCACTGGGGAATGTCCATAGCAACGGGGTAAACAGTAATGGAAATGTTTTAGAAACGAAGGTAAACAGTGAGGGAAATGTTCATAGTAATGGGAGTTAAGCAAGGGAAGAATGTCACAAGCAATAAGAGTAACCAGTGGGGAAATCTCCCAGCAACGGGGTAAGCAGTGTCGGAACTGTCCCTACGAACGAGGTAAGCAGTGTCCAAAATGTCCCTAGCAACACAGATAGGAATTATGGGAAATGTCCCTAGCAACATGGGGTAAGTAGTGTCCGAAATGTCCTTAGCATCGGTGTTAAGCAGTGGGGAAATTGTCTCTAGCAACGGGATGCATTCAGACGGGGAATGTGCCTAGCAACGGAAATATCATGTGTATCGGGGGTAAGCATTGGGGGTCATGTCCTTAAAAACGTGGGAAAGCAGTGACACAAATGTTTCTAGGAACGTAGGTAAGCAGTGGGGAAAATCTCACTAGCAACAGAGGTTAAGCAGTGTCGGAAATGCCCCTAGCAACGGGAGAACATGTTGGGGAAATGTCCCGAGCAATGGGGGTAAGCAACAGTAGAAAGGTTCCTAGCAACATGTGTAAGCATTGGGTGAAATATCCCGAGGAACGTGGGAAAACCAGAGGGCGAAATGTTCATAGGAACGGGTGTAAAAAGTTGGAAAAATGTCTCTAGCAACGGGGGTAGGCAGTGTCGGAAATGTCCCTAGACATGGGGGTAAGCTGTGTCCAAAATGACCCTAGCAACGGGGTAAGCAGTGAGAGAAATGTCTTTAGCAACAGTGGTAAGCGTTGGGGAACTTTCCCAGCAACGGTTTGTATTCAGTGGGAAATGTCTCTAGCAACGGGAGATAAACAGTGAGGTAATGTTGCTAGCAACGAGGGTAGGCAGTGGTGGAAATGTCCCTAGCAACAGGGTGTATTCAGACGAGGAATGTGCCAGGAAACAGCGGTAAACAGTAGAAAAATATCATGTGCAAAGGGGTGTAAGCATTGGGGGAAATGTCCCTAAAAACGTGGCATAAGAAATAGGGTAAATGTGTCTAGGAACGAAGGTAAGCAGTGGGGAAATCTTCCAGCAAAGGGGTAAGCAATGTCCAAAACGTCCCTAGCAACAGGAGTTGGCAGTGGGGGAAATACATCTTGTAACAGGGGTTAAGCAGTATCGGAAATGTCCCTAGAAACTTGGGTAAGAATTTGGGAAATGTCCTTAGCAACGGAATATATTGAGTCGGAAAATGTGACTTGCAATGGGGGTAATTATTGGGAAAATTTCGTGAAGTAAGCAGTGGGGAATTGTCAATAGCAACGGGGTAAAAGAGGATGAAAAATGTTCCAAGAAACGCGGGAAAGCAGTTCGGGAAATGTCCCTAGCAACGGGGTAAGCAGTGGGGAAAAATCCCTAGTACCAAGGAAAGAAGTGGGGTAAATGTCCCTAGCAACGGGGGGTAAGCAGTCTGGGAAATGTCCCTATTTACGGGTGGTAAGAAATGGGGTAAATGCCCCTAGCGACGGTGGTAAGCAATGGGGATGTGTCCCTAGCAACGGGTGGTTAGCAGTGGGGAAATGTCCCTAGCAACGGGGTAACAGTGTCGGAAATGTCCCTAGAAACGGGGTAAGCAGTGTCCGAAATGTCCCCAGCAATAGGGATAAGCAGTGGGGAAATGTCCCTAGCAATGGGGGTAAGCTGTGTCCGAAATGTCCCTAGCAACGGGGGTAAACAGTGCTGGAAATGTCCTGAGAAACGGTAAGTTTTGGGAAATGTTCTTAGCTACGGGGTATATTCAGTCGGGGAATTGCCTAGCAACAAAGGTAAACAGTGGGAAAATATCATGCGCAACGGAGGGTAAGCATTGCGGGAAATGTCCCTAAAAACGTGGGTTAAGCAGTGGGGGAAATGTTCCTAGCAACGGGGGGAAAGCAGTAGGGTAAATGTCTCTAGAAACGTAGATAAGCAGTGGGGGAAATGTCCCTAGCAACGGGGGTAAGCAGTGGGGAAAAATCCCTAGGAACTGGGATAGAAGTTGGGTAAATGTCCCTAGAAACAGGGGAAAGAAATTGGGTAAATGTCCCTAGCAACGGGGTAAGCAGTGAGAAAAGGTCCCTAGCAACGGAAGTAAGCAATGGGGGAAGTATCCTTAGCAATGATGGTAAGGAGTGTGGGAAATATCCCTAGCAACGATGTGTAATCAGTGGGAAATGTCTGTAGCAATGGGGGATAAATATTTGGGGAAATGTCCCTAGCAACGGGTTAAAGAAGTGTGGTAAATGTCCTTAGTAATGGGAGGAAAGCAATAGGGGAAATGTCCCTAGAAACGGGGTAATCAGTGGGCAGAATAACCCAGGCAACGGGGTAAACAGTGGGGGAAATCTTTCTAGCAACGTGGGTAAGCAGGTTCGAAACTGTGTCTAGCAACACGGATAGGCAGTGGGGGAAATGTCACTAGCAACATGTGGTAAACAGCGTCGGAACTGTTCCTAGCAACAGGGGTTGGCAGTAGGGGAAATGTAACTTGCAACAGGGGGTAAGCAGTGGAAAAGTTTTTCTAGCGTCGGGGAAAGCTGTGGGGTAAATGTCCCTAGCAATGGAGGCATACAGTAAGGTAAATGTCCCTTGCAACGAGAGTAAGCAGCAGGGGAAATGTCCATAGCAACGGAGGTAAACAGTTGGGAAAATGTCCATAGAAACGGTGTTAATACCTGGGGGAATGTTCGTAGCAACGTGTGGTAAGCAGTGAAGGAAATGTCCCTAGCAACGGGGATTAAGCAGTTAGAAATGTCCATAGCAAGGGCTAAACAGTGGGGGAAATGCCTTAAGCAACGAATGTTAAGCATTGGGGGAAATGTCCCTAACTATGTGGGTTAGCACTGGGGAAATGTCCTAAGCAACAGTGGTAATAGGTGGGGGAAATTTCCCTAGCAACGGTGTGTATTCAGTGGGAAATGTCTGTAGCAACAGGAGATAAACAGTGGGGGAAATGCCCCTAGCAACAGTTGGTATGCAGTGGGTGAAGTGTCCCAAGCAACGGTGTAAGCAGTGGGGTAGTGTTCCTAGCAACATGAGGAATGCAGTAGCAAAAATGTCTCTAGCATCGAGGGTAAGAAGTGGTGTAAATGTCCCTCGCAACGGGGTAAACAGTGGGAAATATCATGCACAGGGTAAGCATTGGAAGAAATGTCCCTAAAAACGTGGGGTAAGCAGTGGAGGAAATGTTCCTAGCGCCGGGGTTAAGCAGCGGGGAAAAATCAATAGGAACGGTGAAAGAAGTGGGGTAAATGCCCCTAGCAACGGGGATAAGCAGTCAGGGAAATGTCCCTAGCAATGGGATATAAGCATTGGCGGAAATATCCCTAAAAACGTGGGGTAAGCAGTGGGGGAAATGTCCCTAGATACGGTGGGAAAGCAGAAGCGAAAATGTCCCAGAAACGTGGGTAAGCAGATTGTGAAATGTCCCCATCAACGGGTGTAAGAAGTGGAAAAAATGCCCCTAGCAACTGTGGTAAGCAGTGGGGGAAGTGTCACAAGCAACGTGGAGAAAGCAGTAGCAGAAATGTCCCTAGCAATTGGGTTAAGCAGTGGTGAAAATGTCCCTTGCAACGGGGGTAAGCAGTGGGGGAAGTGTCACAAGCAACGTGGAGAAAGCAGTAGCAGAAATGTCCCTAGCAATTGGGTTAAGCAGTGGTGAAAATGTCCCTTGCAACGGGGGTAAGCAGTGGGCAAAATGTCCCTAGGAATGGGGGAAAGAAGTGTGATAAATGTCCATAAAACGGGGGTTAACACAGGGAAAAATGTTCTTAGCAACAGTGGAAACAGTGGGGGAAATGTCTTTAGCAACAGGTGTAAGCATTAAATGAAATGTCCCTAGAAACGTTGGGTAAGTAGTGGGTGAAATGTCCTTAGCGACGGGGGTAAAGCAGAAGGGGAAATGTTCCTATTAATGGAGGGAAAAAAGAGGGGGAAAATCCCTAGGAACGGGCGTGTAAGCAGTGGGCAAAATGTCCCTAGCAACGGGGGGTAAACAGTGTCCGAAATTTCCCTAGCATTAAGAAAAATGTCATTACCAACGGGGTGTATTGACTGGGGGAAATGTCTCTAGGAACGGAGGTAAACAGTAAGGTAAATGTCCCTAGCAACGGGAATATGCAATGGGGAAATGTCCCTAGCAACGGGGGTAAGGAGTGGAAAAGTTTCTCTAGCAACGGGGTAAGCAGTGGGATAAATTTCGCTAGAAACGGAGGTAAACATTAGGGGAAATCTCGTAGCTAAAAGGTTAAGCAGTAGGGGAAATGTCTTTAGCAACGGGGGTAAGCAGTGGGGAAATGTCACCAGCAACGGGGGTAAGCAGTGGGAAGAATGTCCCTAGAACGGGGGTAAGCAGTGGGAAGAATGTCCCTAGAACGGGGGTAAGCAGTGGGTGAAATGTCTGTAACCACGGTGGTAAGCAGAGTCCGAAATGCCCCTAGCATCGGTGTTAAGCAGTGGAGAAATGTTCTCAGCATCGGGAGAAAACGTTGGAAATAAATGTCCAGAGCAACGGGGCATAAGCAGTGGGGGAAATGACCCTAGCAACAAATGTAAGCATTGGGTGTAATGCCCCTAGAAACGTGGAATAAGCAGTCGGGAAATGTCCTCAGGAACGAATGGAAAGCAGAGGGGGTCAATGTTCCTATCAACGGAGGTAAACACAGGAAAAATGTCGTTAGGAACGGAAAGTAAGCAGTGGGAAATGTCCCTAGCAACGGGTTGTAAGAGTAGATAAAATGTTTTTAGCATCGGGGGTAAGCAGTAAAGGAAATGTCCGTAGCAACGGGGTGTAAGCAGTGGGGGAAATGACTCTAGCAACGGGGGTAAACAGGTTGGGAAATGTCTCTAAAAACTTTGGGTAACCAATGGGGGAAATGTTCCTAGCAACAGGGTAAGCAGTGTCGGAAATGTCCTTAGCAAGGAGTGTAAGCAGTGTCCGAAATATCTCTAGCTACCAGGGTAAGTAGTGGATGAAATGTCCCTAGCAATGGGGGTAAGCACTTGGGAAATGTCCTTAGCAACGTGCATAAGCAGTAGCAAAAATGTCCCTAGAAACGTGGTTAATTAGTGGGCAAAATGTTTCTAAAAACGGGGGAAAAGTGGGGTAATTGTCCCTAACAATGGGGCTATGCACTGGGGAAAATGTCCCGAGCAACGGGTTGTAAGCAGTGGGGAAAATGTCCAAAGCAACAGGTGGTAAGCAGTGTAGGAATTCCCCCTAGCAACGGGGAGTAAGCATTGGGAAATGTCCGTAGCAAAAGGGTAAACAGTGGGGGAAATGTCCAAAGCAACGGAGTAAGCAGTGTCCGAAATGTCCCTAGCAACGAAAGTAACTAGTAGGGGAAATGTTCCTAGCAATGGGGTGTTTTCAGTGAGGGAAATGTCCCTAGGAAGAAAGGTAAACAGTAGGGGAAATGTCCCTTGCAACAGGGGTTAGTAGTTTCGGAAATGTCCATAGCAACGTGGGTAAGCAGTATCAGAAATGTCTTTAGCATCGGTATTAAGCATTGGGAAATGTCCCTAGCAACGGGGTAAGAAGTGTCCAAAATGTCACTGCAAGTGTCCAAATGTCGGTGTTAAGGAGTGAGAAATGCCCTTAGCGACAGGGTAAAAAGTGAGTGAAATGACCCAAGCAACAGGGGTAAGCATTGGGTGAAATGTCCATGGCAACGTGGTGTAAGAGGTGGGGAAATGTGTTTAGCAACGGGGAGTAAGCAGTAGGAAATGTCCATAGCAATGGTGGGTAAACAATGGGAGAAATTTCCCAGCAACGGGTGATAAGCAGTAGGTGAAAAGTCCGTAGTAACGGGTTAAACACTAAGGAAATGTCCCTAAGAACGTGTGTAAGCAGTGTCCGAAATGTCCCTAGCAACGGGGTAAGCAGTGAGGAAGTGTCCTTAGCAACGATAGAAAATAGTGGAAATAAATGTACAGAGCCACGGGGGTAAGCAATGGAAAAATGACCCTAGCAACAGGTAAAAGCATTTGGTGAAATGTCCCTAGCAACGTGGGGTACACAGTGGGGAAATGTCAACAGCAATGGGTGGTAAGCAGTGGGGGAAATGTCCCTAGAAACGTGGGTAAGCAGTAGGGGAAATGTTCCTAGCAACGGGGATAAGCAGTGGGGAAAAAATCCAAAGGAACGGGGATAAAAGTGGGGTAAATGTTCCTAGTAACGGGGGTAAGCAGTCGGGGAAATGTCCGTAAGTAAAATGGGAAATGTTCATAGGAAGGGGTGTAAGACGTGAGAAAAATGTCCATATCAACGGGGGTTAGACAGTGTCGGAAATGCCCCCAGCAACGAAAAGAAATATTGTCGAAAATGTCCCTGGCAACGGAGTAAGCTGTGTCTGAAATATCACTAGCAAGGGGGTAAGCAGTGAGGGAAATATTTTTAGCAACGGGTGTAAGCAGTGGGGGAAATTTCCATAGCAACGGTGTGTATTCAGTAGGAAATGTCTGTAGTAACGAAGGTAAACAGTGAGGGAAATGTTTCTAGTAACGGGAGGAAAGCAATAGGGGAAATGTCCCTAGAACCGTGGGTAAACAAAGGGAAAAATATCCCTAACAACGGGGGTAAGCAGTGAGAAAAAGTCCCTAGCAACAGAGGTAAGCAATGGGGGAAGTATCCCCAGCAACGGTGGTAACCAGTGGGGGAAATATCCCTAGCAACGATGTGTATTTAGTGGGAAATGTCTGCAGCAATGAGGGATAAATATTTGGAAAAACGTCCCTAGCAACGGGTGAAAGAAGTGGGGTAAATGTCCCTTGCAATGGGGGTAAGGACTAGGGTTAATGTCCATAACAATGGGGTAAACAGTGAGGGAAATATCCCTAGTAACGGGAGGAAAGCAATAGGGAAATATCTCTAGAAACGGGGTAATCAGTGGTAAGAATGACCCAAGCAATGGGGGTAACCAGTGGGGAAATCTTTCTAGCAAGGGGGTTAGCAGGTTCGAACTGTGTCTAGCAACACAAATAGGCAGTGGGGAAATGTCCCTAGCAGCATGGGGTAAGCAGTGTCGGAAATGTACCCAAAAACGAAGGTAAATAGTGTCCAAAATGTTCCTAGCAACAGGGTTGGCAGTAGGGTAAATGTATCTTGTAACAGGGGTAAGCAGTGGAAAAGTTTTCTAGCGTCGGAGAAAGCAGTGGGGTAAGTGTCACTAGCAACGGAGGCATACAATAAGGTAAATATCCCAGCAACAGGGTAAGCAGTAGGGAAATGTCCTTAGAAACGGGGTTAAGCACTGGGTGAAATGATCCCAGCAACGGTGTGTATTCAGGGAAAAATGTCAGTAGCAACTGGGATAAACAGTGGGGAAATGTCCCTAGCAATGAGGGTAAGCACTGGGGAATGTTCCTAGCAACAGGTGGTAAGCAGTGAAGGAAATGTCCCTAGCAAAGGGGAAAGAGAAGTGAAATGTTCCTAGCAACGGCGGTAAACAGAGTGGGAAATGTACTTAGCAACGGGGAGTAAGAAGTGGGAAATGTCCCTAGGAACGAAGGTAAGCAGTGTGGGAAATTTATTTAGCAACGAGAGTAAATAGGTTGGGAAATATCTCCAGAAACACAGGGGTAACCAGGGGGAAATGTCCCTAGCAACGGGGGGTAAGCAGTGGGTGATATGTCCTTAGCAAAGGGGTAAGAAGTAGGAAAATTTCCATAGCAACAGGGGTAAACAGGTTGGGAAATGTCTATAGAGGCGCAGGGGTAACCAGGGGGATATGTCCCTAGCATCGGGTAAGCAGTGTCGGAAATGTCCCTAGCAACGGGGGTAAGCATTGGGGAAAACATTTCTAGCAACGAGGGTAAGCAGTGAGAAAATATCCGTAGGAACGGGGGAAAGAAGTTGGGTAAATATCCCTAGCAACGGCGGTAAGCATTAGCAAAAAACATACCTAAAACATGTGGTAATCAGTGGGAGAAACGTTCCTAGGAACAGGGGAAAGCAGTAGGGAAAATGTCCCTAGAAACGTGGGTAAGCAGTGGGTGAAATGTCCCTAGCAACGACGGTAAGAAGTGGGAAATATGTCACTAGCAACGGGGGGTAGGCAGTGTCGAAAATGTCCCTAGCAACGGGGGAAAGCATTGTCGGAATTGTCCCTAGCAACGGGGGTAAGCAGTAGAAGAAATGTCCCTAGCAACGTGGTGTAAGAAGTGGGGTAAATATCCCTAACAACGGGGGTAAACAGTGTCCGAAATGTCCCTAGCATCAGGGTAAGCAGTAGGTTTATTGTCTTGGCAACTGGGGTAAGCAGTGGGAGAAATGTCATTAGCAAAGGGGTGTATTGAGTGGGAAAATGTCCCTAGAACGGGGTGTAAGCAGTGGTTAATGTCCCTAGCAAAGATGGTAAACAATGGGAAAAAGTCCCTAACAACGGAGGTAAACAGTAAGGTAAATGTTTCTAGCAAAGGGGATAAGCAGTGTGGAAATGTCCCTAGCAACGGGGTAAGGAGTGAAAAATTTTTTAGCAATGGGTAAATGTCCATAGCAACGGAGGTATACAGTAAGGTAAATGTCCCTAGCAACGGGGGTAAGCAGTAGGGGAAATGTTTCTAGCAAAGGGGTTTATTCAGTGGGCGAAATGTCCCTCGCAACGGTGGTAAGCAGTAGGGGAAATGTCCTTAGCAATGGGGTTAACCAGTGGGTGAAATGTCCCTAGCAACAAGAGGAACGCAACAGGGAAATGTCCCTAGCAACGGGGTAAGAAGTGTCGGAAATGTCCTTAACAACAGGGGTAAGCACTGGGGAAATGTCCTTAGTAACGGGAGAATATGGTGGAAATAAATCGCCAGAGCAACGGGTGTAAGCAATGGGAAGAATGTCCCTAGAAATGGGTTTAAGCAATGGAAGAAATCTCTCTAGCAACGTGGGTAAGCAGTGTCGGAAATGTCCCTAACAACGGGGGTAAGCAGTGTCCGAAATGTCCCTAACAACGGGGATAAGCAGTGGAGGAAATGTTATTAGCAATCGAGTTAAAAGTGGGGAAAATCTCCTTTCCAAAGGGGTATATTCAGTCGGGGAATGTGCCTAGCAACAGGGGTAAACAGTGGGAAAATATCATGCAAAAGGGGGTAGGATTGGGAAATGTCCCTAAAAACGTTGGGTAACAGATGGGGAAATGTCCCTAGCAACGGGGGTAAAGCAGTAGGATAAATGTCCCTGGAAACGTGGGTAAGCAGTAGGGGAAATGTCTTTAGCAACGGGGTGTAAGCAGTGGGGGAAATATCCCAGCAACGATGTGTATTTAGTGGGAAATGTCTGTAGCAACGGGGATAAATATTTGGGGAAATGTCTCTAGCAACGGGTGAAAGAAGTGGGGTAAATGTCACTCGCTATGGGGTTAAGGACTAGGGTTAATGTCCCTAGCAATGGAGTAAACAGTGAGGGAAATGTCCTTGGTAATTGGAGGAAAGCAATAGGGGAAATATCCATAGAAACAGGGGTAATCAGTGGGAAGAATGACTCAAGCAACGGGGGTAATCAGTGGGGGAAATCTTTCAAGCAACGGGGTTAAGCAGGTTCGGAACTGTGTCTAGCAACACGGATAGGCAGTGAGGGAAATGTCCCTAGCAACATGGGGTAAGCAGTGTCGGAAATGTCCCTAGCAACGGGTGTAAGCAGTGTCCGAAAGGTCCCTAGCAACGGGGATAAGCAGTGGGGGAAATGTCTCTAGCAACGAAGGTAAGCACTTGGGAAATGTCCTTAGCAACGGGGATAAGCAGTGGGGAAAAATGTCCCTAGCAACGGGGTGTATTAAGTCGGGGAATGTGCCTAGCAACAGGGGTAAACATTGTGGAAATATCATGCGCAACGATAATTAAGCATTGTGGAAATGTCCCTAAAAACATGGGGTAAACAATCGGAGAAATGTCCCTAGCAACGGGAGTAAGCAGGGGGCAAAAATTTCTAGGAACGGAGAAATAAGTGGGGAAAATGTCCCTAGTAACGGGGAGTAAGCAGTCGGGGAAATGTCCCTGGCAAAGGGGGGTAAGAAGTGGGGGAAATGACCCTAGCAACTGGGGTAAGCAATGGGAAAGTGTTTCTAGAAACGGATGGTTAGCAGTGGGGGAAATGTCCCTAGCACCGCTGGGTAAGCAGAAGGGGTAATGTCCCTAGTAACGGGATTAAGCAGTAGGGAAATGTCCCTAACAACAGGGGTAAGCAATGGGGAAATGTCCCTACCAACAGGTGTAAGCAGAAGGGGAAATGTCCATAGGATCGGGTGTAAGAAGTGGGAAAAATGTCACTAGCAACGGGGGGTAGGCAGTGTTGGAAATATCCCCATCAACGGAGGCTAGACAGAGAGGAAGTGACCCTAGAAATGGGTGGTAAGCAGTGAAGGAAATGTCCCTAGAAACGAGGAGTAAGTAGTGGAAAATGTCACTAGCAATGGGGATAAACAGTGGGGAATGTCCCAAGCAACAGGTGGTAAGCAGTGGGGGGAAATGGCCCTTCCAACGGGAGTAAGCCATGAGAAAAATGTCCTTAGGTACGGTGGTAAGCAGTGGGAAAATTTCTCTAGCAACGGTGTGTATAAAGTGGGAAATGTCTGTAGCAACAGGGGATAAACAGTGGGGGAAATTTAACTCGCAACAGGTGGTAAGCAGTGAATGAAATGTCCCTAGCAACGGGATAAGCAGTGGTAAAAATGTCCCTAGCAACGGGAAAAAGAAGTGGGGTAAATGTCTTTCACAACGGGGGTAAGCACTAGTAGATATGTCCCTAGAAACGGGGGTAAGCAGTGAGTGAAATTTCTCTAGAAACGGAAGTAAGCAGTGGGAAGAATGTCCCTAGCAACGGGAATAAGCAGTATCGGAAATGCCCCTAACAATGGGGGAAAGCAGTGTCCGAAATGCCCCAAGAAACAGGGGTAGGCAGTGGGGGAAATGCCCCTAGCAACAAAGGGTAAGCAGTGTCGGAAATGTCCGTAGCAACGGGGGGAAAGCAGTGTCCGAAATGTCCTTAACATCAGTGTTAAGCAGTGGGGAAATGTCCTTATTAACTGGAGAAAACGGTGGGGAAATTTCCCGGGCAATGGGGGGTAAGCAGTGGGAGAAATCTCCTTAGCAACGGAGGGAAAGCAGAGGGAAAAATGTTCAGAGCAATAAGGTAAACAGTGAGGGAAATGTCCCTAGCAATGGGTGGTAACAGTTGGGGAAATATCCTAAGAACGGGTGTAAGCAGTGTCCAAAATGGCGCTAGCAACGGGGGTAAGCAGTGTTCTAAATGTCCCTAAAGACGGTGGTAAGCAGTAGTGTAAACAGTGGGGAAAATGTCCCTAGCAACAGAAGGAAAAATTGTCGAAAATGTCCCTACCAACGGGAGTAAGCAGTGTCCGAAATGTCTCTAGAATTGGGGGTAAGCAGTGGGTTTAATGTCCTTGGCAACTGGGGTAAACAGTAGGAGAAATGACCTTAGGAACAGATGTAAACAGTAAGGTAAATGTCCCTACAAAGGGGGTAAGAAGTGGAAAAGTTTTTCTAGCAACTGGGTAAGCAGTGGGGTAAATGTTCCTAGCATTGGAGGTATACAGTAAGGTAAATGTCCCTAGCAATGTAGGTAAAAAGTAGTGGAAATATCCTTAGCAACGTGGATAAACAGTGGGGTAAATGTCCCAAGCAACGGGTGATAAGCAGTGGTGGAAGTGTCCCTAGCAACCGGGATAAGCACTGGGGAAATGTCCCTAGCAATGATGTGTATTCAGGAGGAAATGTTTTAGCAACGGGGTAAGCAGTGTCCGAAATGTCTCTAGCAACGGGGATAATTAGCGGGGGAAATATCCCTAGCAACAGGGATAAGCACTTGGGAAATGTCTTTAGCAACGGGGGTAAGCAGTGGGGAAAATGTCCCTAGCAACGGGGTATATTCAGTCGGGGAAAGTGTCTAGCAAGGGGGGAAAAGTGGGGAAATACCATGCACAACAGGGGGTAATTATTGGGGTAAATGTCCCTGAAAACGTAAGGTAAACAGTGGGGAAATGTCCCTAGCAACGGGGGTAAAGCAGTATGGAAAATGTCCCTAGAAACGTGGATAAGTGGTGAGGGAAATGTTCCTAGCAACAGGGGTAAGCAAAAGGGGAAATGTCTATGGAAACGGGTGTAAGAAGTGGGAAAAATGTTTCTAGGAACAAGAATTAGGCAGTGTCGGAAATGCTCCTAGCAACGGAAAGAACACAGTATCGGAAATGTCCCTAGCAATAAGGGTAAGCAGGGGTTAATGTCCTTAGCAACAGATCTAAAGAGTAGGAAAATTTCCATAGCAATTGTGTGTACTCAGTGGGAAATATCTGTAGCAATGGGGGATAAACAGTGTGGAAATGTCCCTCGCAACGAATTGTAAGCAGTGGGGAAATGTCCCTAGCAATGGGGTAAGCAGTGGGGTAAGTGTCCCGAGCAACGTGGGGAAAACAGTAGCAGAAATGTCACCAGCATCGATGTTTAGCAGTGGGGAAATGACCTTAGCAACGAAAAAAAACGGTCGGGAAATGTCCCGGGCAACGGGGGTAAGCAGTGGGGGAAATGTCCCTGGTAACAGGTGTAAGCTTTGGGTGAAATGTCCATAGGAACGTGGGGTAAGCAGAGGGAGAAATATCCTTATCAACGGGGGAAAGCAGAGGGGAAATGGTCCAAGCAATGGGGTAAAAAGAAGGAAATGTCCGTAGCAACGGGGATTAAGCATTGGAAAATGTCCCTAGCAACGGTGGGTAAGCAGTCTCCAAAATGTCCCTAGCAACAGGGATAAGCAGTGGGGGAAATGTCCCTAGCAACGGGGGTAAGCAGTGGGGGATATACCCCTCTCAACGGGGGTAAAGCAGTATTCAAAATGTCCCTAAAAACGTAGGTAAGCTGGGGGAAAAGTACCTAGCAACGGGGTAAGGAGTGAAGGAAATGTCCTTAGCAATGGGGAAAAGCACTGGGGGAATGTCCATAGCAACGGGGGTAAACAGTAATGGAAATGTTTTTAGAAACGAAGGTAAACAGTGAGGGAAATGTTCTTAGTAATGGGAGTTAAGCAAAGGGAAGAATGTCACAAGCAATAAGGGTAACCAGTGGGGGAAATCTCCCTAGCAACGGGGGTAAGCAGTGTCGGAACTGTCCCTACGAACGAGGTAAGCAGTGTCCAAAATGTCCCTAGCAACACAGATAGGAATTATGGGAAATGTCCTTAGCATCAGTGTTAAGCAATGGGGAAATGTCCCTATTAACTGGAGAAAACGGTGGGGAAATTTCCCGGGCAATGGGGGGTAAGCAGTGGGAGAAATCTCCTTAGCAACGGAGGGAAAGCAGAGGGAAAAATGTTCAGAGCAATAAGGTAAACAGTGAGGGAAATGTCCCTAGCAATGGGTGGTAACAGTTGGGGAAATATCCTAAGAACGGGTGGTAAGCAGTTGGGGAAATATCCTAAGAACGGGTGTAAGCAGTGTCCAAAATGGCGCTAGCAACGGGGGTAAGCAGTGTTCTAAATGTCCCTAAAGACGGTGGTAAGCAGTAGTGTAAACAGTGGGGAAAATGTCCCTAGCAACAGAAGGAAAAATTGTCGAAAATGTCCCTACCAACGGGAGTAAGCAGTCTCCGAAATGTCTCTAGAATTGGGGGTAAGCAGTGGGTTTAATGTCCTTGGCAACTGGGGTAAACAGTAGGAGAAATGACCTTAGGAACAGATGTAAACAGTAAGGTAAATGTCCCTACAAAGGGGGTAAGAAGTGGAAAAGTTTTTCTAGCAACTGGGTAAGCAGTGGGGTAAATGTTCCTAGCATTGGAGGTATACAGTAAGGTAAATGTCCCTAGCAATGTAGGTAAAAAGTAGTGGAAATATCCTTAGCAACGTGGATAAACAGTGGGGTAAATGTCCCAAGCAACGGGTGATAAGCAGTGGTGGAAGTGTCCCTAGCAACCGGGATAAGCACTGGGGAAATGTCCCTAGCAATGATGTATATTCAGGAGGAAATGTTTTAGCAATGGGGGTAAGCAGTGTCCGAAATGTCTCTAGCAACGGGGATAATTAGCGGGGGGAAATATCCCTAGCAACAGGGATAAGCACTTGGGAAATGTCTTTAGCAACGGGGGTAAGCAGTGGGGAAAATGTCCCTAGCAACGGGGTATATTCAGTCGGGGAAAGTGTCTAGCAAGGGGGGAAAAAGTGGGGAAATACCATGCACAACAGGGGGTAATTATTGGGGTAAATGTCCCTGAAAACGTGAGGTAAACAGTGGGGAAATGTCCCTAGCAACGGGGGTAAAGCAGTATGGAAAATGTCCCTAGAAACGTGGATAAGTGGTGGGGGAAATGTTCCTAGCAACAGGGGTAAGCAAAAGGGGAAATGTCTATGGAAACGGGTGTAAGAAGTGGGAAAAATGTTTCTAGGAACAAGAATTAGGCAGTGTCGGAAATGCTCCTAGCAACGGAAAGAACACAGTATCGGAAATGTCCCTAGCAATAAGGGTAAGCAGGGGTTAATGTCCTTAGCAACAGATCTAAAGAGTAGGGAAAATTTCCATAGCAATTGTGTGTATTCAGTGGGAAATATCTGTAGCAATGGGGGATAAACAGTGTGGGAAATGTCCCTCGCAACGAATTGTAAGCAGTGGGGAAATGTCCCTAGCAATGGGGTAAGCAGTGGGGTAAGTGTCCCGAGCAACGTGGGGAAAACAGTAGCAGAAATGTCACCAGCATCGATGTTTAGCAGTGGGGAAATGACCTTAGCAACGAAAAAAAACGGTCGGGAAATGTCCCGGGCAACGGGGGTAAGCAGTGGGGGAAATGTCCCTGGTAACAGGTGTAAGCTTTGGGTGAAATGTCCATAGGAACGTGGGGTAAGCAGAGGGAGAAATATCCTTATCAACGGGGGAAAGCAGAGGGGAAATGGTCCAAGCAATGGGGTAAAAAGAAGGAAATGTCCGTAGCAACGGGGATTAAGCATTGGAAAATGTCCCTAGCAACGGTGGGTAAGCAGTCTCCAAAATGTCCCTAGCAACAGGGATAAGCAGTGGGGGAAATGTCCCTAGCAACGGGGGTAAGCAGTGGGGGATATACCCCTCTCAACGGGGGTAAAGCAGTATTCAAAATGTCCCTAAAAACGTAGGTAAGCTGGGGGAAAAGTACCTAGCAACGGGGTAAGGAGTGAAGGAAATGTCCTTAGCAATGGGGAAAAGCACTGGGGGAATGTCCATAGCAACGGGGGTAAACAGTAATGGAAATGTTTTTAGAAACGAAGGTAAACAGTGAGGGAAATGTTCATAGTAATGGGAGTTAAGCAAAGGGAAGAATGTCACAAGCAATAAGAGTAACCAGTGGGGGAAATCTCCCTAGCAACGGGGGTAAGCAGTGTCGGAACTGTCCCTACGAACGAGGTAAGCAGTGTCCAAAATGTCCCTAGCAACACAGATAGGAATTATGGGAAATGTCCCTAGCAACATGGGGTAAGTAGTGTCCGAAATGTCCTTAGCATCGGTGTTAAGCAGTGGGGAAATTGTCTCTAGCAACGGGATGCATTCAGACGGGGAATGTGCCTAGCAACGGAAATATCATGTGTATCGGGGGTAAGCATTGGGGGTCATGTCCTTAAAAACGTGGGGAAAGCAGTGACACAAATGTTTCTAGGAACGTAGGTAAGCAGTGGGGAAAATCTCACTAGCAACAGAGGTTAAGCAGTGTCGGAAATGCCCCTAGCAACGGGAGAACATGTTGGGGAAATGTCCCGAGCAATGGGGGTAAGCAACAGTAGAAAGGTTCCTAGCAACATGTGTAAGCATTGGGTGAAATATCCCGAGGAACGTGGGAAAACCAGAGGGCGAAATGTTCATAGGAACGGGTGTAAAAAGTTGGAAAAATGTCTCTAGCAACGGGGGGTAGGCAGTGTCGGAAATGTCCCTAGACATGGGGGTAAGCTGTGTCCAAAATGACCCTAGCAACGGGGGTAAGCAGTGAGAGAAATGTCTTTAGCAACAGTGGTAAGCGTTGGGGGAACTTTCCCTAGCAACGGTTTGTATTCAGTGGGAAATGTCTCTAGCAACGGGAGATAAACAGTGAGGTAATGTTGCTAGCAACGAGGGTAGGCAGTGGTGGAAATGTCCCTAGCAACAGGGTGTATTCAGACGAGGAATGTGCCAGGAAACAGCGGTAAACAGTAGAAAAATATCATGTGCAAAGGGGTGTAAGCATTGGGGGAAATGTCCCTAAAAACGTGGCATAAGAAATAGGGTAAATGTGTCTAGGAACGAAGGTAAGCAGTGGGGGAAATCTTCCTAGCAAAGGGGGTAAGCAATGTCCAAAACGTCCCTAGCAACAGGAGTTGGCAGTGGGGGAAATACATCTTGTAACAGGGGTTAAGCAGTATCGGAAATGTCCCTAGAAACTTGGGTAAGAATTTGGGAAATGTCCTTAGCAACGGAATATATTGAGTCGGAAAATGTGACTTGCAATGGGGGGTAATTATTGGGAAAATTTCGTGAAGTAAGCAGTGGGGGAATTGTCAATAGCAACGGGGTAAAAGAGGATGAAAAATGTTCCAAGAAACGCGGGAAAGCAGTTCGGGAAATGTCCCTAGCAACGGGGGTAAGCAGTGGGGAAAAATCCCTAGTACCAAGGAAAGAAGTGGGGTAAATGTCCCTAGCAACGGGGGGTAAGCAGTCTGGGAAATGTCCCTATTTACGGGTGGTAAGAAATGGGGTAAATGCCCCTAGCGACGGTGGTAAGCAATGGGGATGTGTCCCTAGCAACGGGTGGTTAGCAGTGGGGGAAATGTCCCTAGCAACGGGGGTAACAGTGTCGGAAATGTCCCTAGAAACGGGGTAAGCAGTGTCCGAAATGTCCCTAGCAATAGGGATAAGCAGTGGGGAAATGTCCCTAGCAATGGGGGTATGCTGTGTCCGAAATGTCCCTAGCAACGGGGGTAAACAGTGCTGGAAATGTCCTGAGAAACGGTAAGTTTTGGGAAATGTTCTTAGCTACGGGGTATATTCAGTCGGGGAATTGCCTAGCAACAAAGGTAAACAGTGGGAAAATATCATGCGCAACGGAGGGTAAGCATTGCGGGAAATGTCCCTAAAAACGTGGGTTAAGCAGTGGGGGAAATGTTCCTAGCAACGGGGGGAAAGCAGTAGGGTAAATGTCTCTAGAAACGTAGATAAGCAGTGGGGGAAATGTCCCTAGCAACGGGGGTAAGCAGTGGGGAAAAATCCCTAGGAACTGGGATAGAAGTTGGGTAAATGTCCCTAGAAACAGGGGAAAGAAATTGGGTAAATGTCCCTAGCAACGGGGGTAAGCAGTGAGAAAAAGGTCCCTAGCAACGGAAGTAAGCAATGGGGGAAGTATCCTTAGCAATGATGGTAAGGAGTGTGGGAAATATCCCTAGCAACGATGTGTAATCAGTGGGAAATGTCTGTAGCAATGGGGGATAAATATTTGGGGAAATGTCCCTAGCAACGGGTTAAAGAAGTGGTAAATGTCCTTAGTAATGGGAGGAAAGCAATAGGGGAAATGTCCCTAGAAACGGGGTAATCAGTGGGCAGAATAACCCAGGCAACGGGGTAAACAGTGGGGGAAATCTTTCTAGCAACGTGGGTAAGCAGGTTCGAAACTGTGTCTAGCAACACGGATAGGCAGTGGGGGAAATGTCACTAGCAACATGTGGTAAACAGCGTCGGAACTGTTCCTAGCAACAGGGGTTGGCAGTAGGGGAAATGTAACTTGCAACAGGGGGTAAGCAGTGGAAAAGTTTTTCTAGCGTCGGGGAAAGCTGTGGGGTAAATGTCCCTAGCAATGGAGGCATACAGTAAGGTAAATGTCCCTTGCAACGAGAGTAAGCAGCAGGGGAAATGTCCATAGCAACGGAGGTAAACAGTTGGGAAAATGTCCATAGAAACGGTGTTAATACCTGGGGGAATGTTCGTAGCAACGTGTGGTAAGCAGTGAAGGAAATGTCCCTAGCAACGGGGATTAAGCAGTTAGAAATGTCCATAGCAAGGGGCTAAACAGTGGGGGAAATGCCTTAAGCAACGAATGTTAAGCATTGGGGGAAATGTCCCTAACTATGTGGGTTAGCACTGGGGAAATGTCCTAAGCAACAGTGGTAATAGGTGGGGGAAATTTCCCTAGCAACGGTGTGTATTCAGTGGGAAATGTCTGTAGCAACAGGAGATAAACAGTGGGGGAAATGCCCCTAGCAACAGTTGGTATGCAGTGGGTGAAGTGTCCCAAGCAACGGTGTAAGCAGTGGGGTAGTGTTCCTAGCAACATGAGGAATGCAGTAGCAAAAATGTCTCTAGCATCGAGGGTAAGAAGTGGTGTAAATGTCCCTCGCAACGGGGGTAAACAGTGGGGAAATATCATGCACAGGGGTAAGCATTGGAAGAAATGTCCCTAAAAACGTGGGGTAAGCAGTGGAGGAAATGTTCCTAGCGCCGGGGTTAAGCAGCGGGGAAAAATCAATAGGAACGGTGAAAGAAGTGGGGTAAATGCCCCTAGCAACGGGGATAAGCAGTCAGGGAAATGTCCCTAGCAATGGGATATAAGCATTGGCGGAAATATCCCTAAAAACGTGGGGTAAGCAGTGGGGGAAATGTCCCTAGATACGGTGGGAAAGCAGAAGCGAAAATGTCCTTAGAAACGTGGGTAAGCAGATTGTGAAATGTCCCTATCAACGGGTGTAAGAAGTGGAAAAAATGCCCCTAGCAACTGTGGTAAGCAGTGGGGGAAGTGTCACAAGCAACGTGGAGAAAGCAGTAGCAGAAATGTCCCTAGCAATTGGGTTAAGCAGTGGTGAAAATGTCCCTTGCAACGGGGGTAAGCAGTGGGGGAAGTGTCACAAGCAACGTGGAGAAAGCAGTAGCAGAAATGTCCCTAGCAATTGGGTTAAGCAGTGGTGAAAATGTCCCTTGCAACGGGGGTAAGCAGTGGGCAAAATGTCCCTAGGAATGGGGGAAAGAAGTGTGATAAATGTCCATAAAACGGGGGTTAACACAGGGAAAAATGTTCTTAGCAACAGTGGAAACAGTGGGGGAAATGTCTTTAGCAACAGGTGTAAGCATTAAATGAAATGTCCCTAGAAACGTTGGGTAAGTAGTGGGTGAAATGTCCTTAGCGACGGGGGTAAAGCAGAAGGGGAAATGTTCCTATTAATGGAGGAAAAAAAAAGGGGGAAAATCCCTAGGAACGGGCGTGTAAGCAGTGGGCAAAATGTCCCTAGCAACGGGGGGTAAACAGTGTCCGAAATTTCCCTAGCATTAAGAAAAATGTCATTACCAACGGGGTGTATTGACTGGGGGAAATGTCTCTAGGAACGGAGGTAAACAGTAAGGTAAATGTCCCTAGCAACGGGAATATGCAATGGGGAAATGTCCCTAGCAACGGGGGTAAGGAGTGGAAAAGTTTCTCTAGCAACGGGGTAAGCAGTGGGATAAATTTCGCTAGAAACGGAGGTAAACATTACGGGAAATCTCGTAGCTAAAAGGTTAAGCAGTAGGGGAAATGTCTTTAGCAACGGGGGTAAGCAGTGGGGGAAATGTCACTAGCAACGGGGGTAAGCAGTGGGAAGAATGTCCCTAGAACGGGGGTAAGCAGTGGGAAGAATGTCCCTAGAACGGGGGTAAGCAGTGGGTGAAATGTCTGTAACCACGGTGGTAAGCAGAGTCCGAAATGCCCCTAGCATCGGTGTTAAGCAGTGGAGAAATGTTCTCAGCAACGGGAGAAAACGTTGGAAATAAATGTCCAGAGCAACGGGGCATAAGCAGTGGGGGAAATGACCCTAGCAACAAATGTAAGCATTGGGTGTAATGCCCCTAGAAACGTGGAATAAGCAGTCGGGAAATGTCCTCAGGAACGAATGGAAAGCAGAGGGGGTCAATGTTCCTATCAACGGAGGTAAACACAGGAAAAATGTCGTTAGGAACGGAAAGTAAGCAGTGGGAAATGTCCCTAGCAACGGGTTGTAAGAGTAGATAAAATGTTTTTAGCATCGGGGGTAAGCAGTAAAGGAAATGTCCGTAGCAACGGGGTGTAAGCAGTGGGGGAAATGACTCTAGCAACGGGGTAAACAGGTTGGGAAATGTCTCTAAAACTTTGGGTAACCAATGGGGGAAATGTTCCTAGCAACAGGGTAAGCAGTGTCGGAAATGTCCTTAGCAAGGAGTGTAAGCAGTGTCCGAAATATCTCTAGCTACCAGGGTAAGTAGTGGATGAAATGTCCCTAGCAATGGGGGTAAGCACTTGGGAAATGTCCTTAGCAACGTGCATAAGCAGTAGCAAAAATGTCCCTAGAAACGTGGTTAATTAGTGGGCAAAATGTTTCTAAAACGGGGGAAAAGTGGGGTAATTGTCCCTAACAATGGGGCTATGCACTGGGGAAAATGTCCCGAGCAACGGGTTGTAAGCAGTGGGGAAAATGTCCAAAGCAACAGGTGGTAAGCAGTGTAGGAATTCCCCCTAGCAACGGGGAGTAAGCATTGGGAAATGTCCGTAGCAAAAGGGTAAACAGTGGGGGAAATGTCCAAAGCAACGGAGTAAGCAGTGTCCGAAATGTCCCTAGCAACGAAAGTAACTAGTAGGGGAAATGTTCCTAGCAATGGGGTGTTTTCAGTGAGGGAAATGTCCCTAGGAAGAAAGGTAAACAGTAGGGGAAATGTCCCTTGCAACAGGGGTTAGTAGTTTCGGAAATGTCCATAGCAACGTGGGTAAGCAGTATCAGAAATGTCTTTAGCATCGGTATTAAGCATTGGGGAAATGTCCCTAGCAACGGGGGTAAGAAGTGTCCAAAATGTCACTGCAAGTGTCCAAATGTCGGTGTTAAGGAGTGAGAAATGCCCTTAGCGACAGGGTAAAAAGTGAGTGAAATGACCCAAGCAACAGGGGTAAGCATTGGGTGAAATGTCCATGGCAACGTGGTGTAAGAGGTGGGGAAATGTGTTTAGCAACGGGGAGTAAGCAGTAGGAAATGTCCATAGCAATGGTGGGTAAACAATGGGAGAAATTTCCCTAGCAACGGGTGATAAGCAGTAGGTGAAAAGTCCGTAGTAACGGGGTTAAACACTAAGGGAAATGTCCCTAAGAACGTGTGTAAGCAGTGTCCGAAATGTCCCTAGCAACGGGGGTAAGCAGTGAGGAAGTGTCCTTAGCAACGATAGAAAATAGTGGAAATAAATGTACAGAGCCACGGGGGTAAGCAATGGAAAAAATGACCCTAGCAACAGGTAAAAGCATTTGGTGAAATGTCCCTAGCAACGTGGGGTACACAGTGGGGAAATGTCAACAGCAATGGGTGGTAAGCAGTGGGGGAAATGTCCCTAGAAACGTGGGTAAGCAGTAGGGGAAATGTTCCTAGCAACGGGGATAAGCAGTGGGGAAAAAATCCAAAGGAACGGGGATAGAAGTGGGGTAAATGTTCCTAGTAACGGGGGTAAGCAGTCGGGGAAATGTCCGTAAGTAAAATGGGAAATGTTCATAGGAAGGGGTGTAAGACGTGAGAAAAATGTCCATATCAACGGGGGTTAGACAGTGTCGGAAATGCCCCCAGCAACGAAAAGAAATATTGTCGAAAATGTCCCTGGCAACGGAGTAAGCTGTGTCTGAAATATCACTAGCAAGGGGGTAAGCAGTGAGGGAAATATTTTTAGCAACGGGTGTAAGCAGTGGGGGAAATTTCCATAGCAACGGTGTGTATTCAGTAGGAAATGTCTGTAGTAACGAAGGTAAACAGTGAGGGAAATGTTTCTAGTAACGGGAGGAAAGCAATAGGGGAAATGTCCCTAGAACCGTGGGTAAACAAAGGGAAAAATATCCCTAACAACGGGGGTAAGCAGTGAGAAAAAGTCCCTAGCAACAGAGGTAAGCAATGGGGGAAGTATCCCCAGCAACGGTGGTAACCAGTGGGGGAAATATCCCTAGCAACGATGTGTATTTAGTGGGAAATGTCTGCAGCAATGAGGGATAAATATTTGGAAAAACGTCCCTAGCAACGGGTGAAAGAAGTGGGGTAAATGTCCCTTGCAATGGGGGTAAGGACTAGGGTTAATGTCCATAACAATGGGGGTAAACAGTGAGGGAAATATCCCTAGTAACGGGAGGAAAGCAATAGGGGAAATATCTCTAGAAACGGGGGTAATCAGTGGTAAGAATGACCCAAGCAATGGGGGTAACCAGTGGGGGAAATCTTTCTAGCAAGGGGGGTTAGCAGGTTCGGAACTGTGTCTAGCAACACAAATAGGCAGTGGGGGAAATGTCCCTAGCAGCATGGGGTAAGCAGTGTCGGAAATGTACCTAAAAACGAAGGTAAATAGTGTCCAAAATGTTCCTAGCAACAGGGGTTGGCAGTAGGGTAAATGTATCTTGTAACAGGGGGTAAGCAGTGGAAAAGTTTTTCTAGCGTCGGAGAAAGCAGTGGGGTAAGTGTCACTAGCAACGGAGGCATACAATAAGGTAAATATCCCTAGCAACGGGGTAAGCAGTAGGGGAAATGTCCTTAGAAACGGGGTTAAGCACTGGGTGAAATGATCCTAGCAACGGTGTGTATTCAGGGAAAAATGTCAGTAGCAACTGGGATAAACAGTGGGGGAAATGTCCCTAGCAATGAGGGTAAGCACTGGGGGAATGTTCCTAGCAACAGGTGGTAAGCAGTGAAGGAAATGTCCCTAGCAAAGGGGAGAAAGAGAAGTGAAATGTTCCTAGCAACGGCGGTAAACAGAGTGGGAAATGTACTTAGCAACGGGGAGTAAGAAGTGGGAAATGTCCCTAGGAACGAAGGTAAGCAGTGTGGGAAATTTATTTAGCAACGAGAGTAAATAGGTTGGGAAATATCTCCAGAAACACGGGGTAACCAGGGGGGAAATGTCCCTAGCAACGGGGGTAAGCAGTGGGTGATATGTCCTTAGCAAAGGGGGTAAGAAGTAGGGAAAATTTCCATAGCAACGGGGGTAAACAGGTTGGGAAATGTCTATAGAGGCGCGGGGTAACCAGGGGGGATATGTCCCTAGCATCGGGGTAAGCAGTGTCGGAAATGTCCCTAGCAACGGGGGGTAAGCATTGGGGAAAACATTTCTAGCAACGAGGGTAAGCAGTGAGAAAATATCCGTAGGAACGGGGGAAAGAAGTTGGGTAAATATCCCTAGCAACGGCGGTAAGCATTAGCAAAAACATACCTAAAAACATGTGGTAATCAGTGGGAGAAACGTTCCTAGGAACAGGGGAAAGCAGTAGGGAAAATGTCCCTAGAAACGTGGGTAAGCAGTGGGTGAAATGTCCCTAGCAACGACGGTAAGAAGTGGGAAATATGTCACTAGCAACGGGGGGTAGGCAGTGTCGAAAATGTCCCTAGCAACGGGGGAAAGCATTGTCGGAATTGTCCCTAGCAACGGGGGTAAGCAGTAGAAGAAATGTCCCTAGCAACGTGGTGTAAGAAGTGGGGTAAATATCCCTAACAACGGGGGTAAACAGTGTCCGAAATGTCCCTAGCATCAGGGTAAGCAGTAGGTTTATTGTCTTGGCAACTGGGGTAAGCAGTGGGAGAAATGTCATTAGCAAAGGGGTGTATTGAGTGGGAAAATGTCCCTAGAACGGGGTGTAAGCAGTGGTTAATGTCCCTAGCAAAGATGGTAAACAATGGGAAAAAAGTCCCTAACAACGGAGGTAAACAGTAAGGTAAATGTTTCTAGCAAAGGGGATAAGCAGTGTGGAAATGTCCCTAGCAACGGGGGTAAGGAGTGAAAAAATTTTTTAGCAATGGGTAAATGTCCATAGCAACGGAGGTATACAGTAAGGTAAATGTCCCTAGCAACGGGGGGTAAGCAGTAGGGGAAATGTTTCTAGCAAAGGGGTTTATTCAGTGGGCGAAATGTCCCTCGCAACGGTGGTAAGCAGTAGGGGAAATGTCCTTAGCAATGGGGTTAACCAGTGGGTGAAATGTCCCTAGCAACAAGAGGAACCCAACAGGGAAATGTCCCTAGCAACGGGGGTAAGAAGTGTCGGAAATGTCCTTAACAACAGGGGTAAGCACTGGAGAAATGTCCTTAGTAACGGGAGAATATGGTGGAAATAAATCGCCAGAGCAACGGGTGTAAGCAATGGGAAGAATGTCCCTAGAAATGGGTTTAAGCAATGGAAGAAATCTCTCTAGCAACGTGGGTAAGCAGTGTCGGAAATGTCCCTAACAACGGGGGTAAGCAGTGTCCGAAATGTCCCTAACAACGGGGATAAGCAGTGGAGGAAATGTTATTAGCAATCGAGTTAAAAAGTGGGGAAAATCTCCTTTCCAAAGGGGTATATTCAGTCGGGGAATGTGCCTAGCAACAGGGGTAAACAGTGGGAAAATATCATGCAAAAGGGGGTAAGGATTGGGGAAATGTCCCTAAAAACGTTGGGTAACAGATGGGGAAATGTCCCTAGCAACGGGGGTAAAGCAGTAGGATAAATGTCCCTGGAAACGTGGGTAAGCAGTAGGGGAAATGTCTTTAGCAACGGGGTGTAAGCAGTGGGGGAAATATCCCTAGCAACGATGTGTATTTAGTGGGAAATGTCTGTAGCAACGGGGGATAAATATTTGGGGAAATGTCTCTAGCAACGGGTGAAAGAAGTGGGGTAAATGTCACTCGCTATGGGGTTAAGGACTAGGGTTAATGTCCTTAGCAATGGAGTAAACAGTGAGGGAAATGTCCTTGGTAATTGGAGGAAAGCAATAGGGGAAATATCCATAGAAACAGGGGTAATCAGTGGGAAGAATGACTCAAGCAACGGGGATAATCAGTGGGGGAAATCTTTCAAGCAACGGGGTTAAGCAGGTTCGGAACTGTGTCTAGCAACACGGATAGGCAGTGAGGGAAATGTCCCTAGCAACATGGGGTAAGCAGTGTCGGAAATGTCCCTAGCAACGGGTGTAAGCAGTGTCCGAAAGGTCCCTAGCAACGGGGATAAGCAGTGGGGGAAATGTCTCTAGCAACGAAGGTAAGCACTTGGGAAATGTTCCTAGCAACCAGAAGAAAGCAATGGTGGAAATGTGCCTAGCTATGGGGGTAAACAGTGGGGGAAATGTTCCTAGCAACGGGTGGTGAGCAGTAAGAGAAATGACCCTAGCAACGGGGTAAGAAATGGCAGAAGTGTCAGAAGCAACGTGGGGAAAGCAATACAAGAAATGACCCTAGCAACGGGAGTAAGCATTGGGAAAATGTCCCTAGCAACCAGAAGAAAGCAGTGGTGGAAATGTACCTAGCAATGGGGGTAAACAGTGGGGGAAATGTCCCTAACAACGGGGATAAGCAGTGGGGGAAATGTTCCTAGCAACGGGAGTAAGCAGTGCCGGTAATATCCCTAGCAATGGGGTAAATGATGTTCGAAATGTCTCTAGCAACCGGAGCAAGCAGTGGGGGAAATGCCCCTAGCAACGAAGGTAAGCACTTGGTAAATGTCCTTACCAATGGGGTAAGAAGTAAGGAAAATGTCTTTTCCAAAGGAGTATATTCAATCGGGGAATGTGCCTAGCAATGGGGGTAAACAGTGGGAAAATATCATGCGATAGGGGGGTAAGGATTGGGGGAAATGACCCTAAAAACGTGGGGTAAGCAGTGGGGGAAATGTCCCTAGCAACGAGGATAAGCACTGGGGAAAATGTTCCTATCACAGGGGATAAGCAGTATCGGAAATGTCTCTAGCAACGGGTGTAAGCTGTGTAGGAAATTTCACTCGCAACGGAAGTAAGCATGGTTCGAAATGTCCCTAGCAACAGGGGGGAAGAAGTAAAGGAAATTTCCCTCGCAACGGAAGTAAGCATGGTTCGAAATGTCCCTAGCAACAGAGGGGAAGAAGTAAAGGAAATGTCCCTAGCAATGGGGTGTAAGCAGTGGGGGAAATGCCCTTAGCAACGGGGGGTAAATAGTGTCCGAAATGTCCCTAGCAACGAGGGTAAGCAGTAGAAAATTTTTTTCTAGCAATGGGTTAAGCAGTTGGGTAAATGTCTCTAGCAACGGGGGTAAGCAGTAGTACAAATTTCCTTAGCAACGAGGGGTAAGGAGTGGGGAAAATGTCTCTAGCAACGGGGGTAAGCAGTCTCTGAAATATCCCTAGCAACGGGGTGTATTCAGTGGGAAAAATGTCCCTAACAATGGAGGTTAAATGTAGAAAAAATGTCCCTTGCAACGGGGATAAGCAGTGGGGGAAATGCCCCTAGCAACAGGGGTAGGCAATGGGGAATGTCCTTAGGGACGGGTGGTAAGCAGTGTCGGAAATGTCCCTAGCATCGCTGTTATTAAGTGGGAAAATATCCTTAGCAAAAAGGATAAATAGTGGGGGAAATGTCCCGTGCAATGGGGGGTAAGCAGTCGGTGAAATGTCTCTAGTAACAGGGGTTAGCATTGGCCGAAATGTTCCAAGGAACGTAATATAACAGTGGGGTAAATGTCCCTAGGAACGGGGGTAAACAGTGGGGGAAATGTCCCTAGCAAAGGGGGTAAGCACTGGGTGAATTCTCCCTAGCAACGTGGGTAAGTAGTGTCGAAAATGTCCTCAGCAACGGATGTAAACAGTAAGGTAGATGTCCCTAGCAACGGGTGTAAGCAATAGTGGAAATGTCCTTTGCAACGTGGGGTAAGCAGTGGGGGAAATTCCCTAGCAACGGGGGTAAGCAGTATCGGAAACATCCCTAGCAACTGTGTGTATTCAGTGGGAGAAATGTCCATAACAATGGAGGTAAAAAGTAGGCGAAATATCCCTTGCAATGGGGTTAAACATAGGGAAGAATGTCCTTAGCAACTGAGGTAAGCAGTGGGCGAAATGTCCTTAGCAACGGGATGTATTCAGTGGGGGAAATGTCTCTAGCAATGGATGTAAACAGTAAGGTAAATGTCCCTAGCAACAGGGATAAACAGTGGAGAAAATGGCCTTAGCAACAGGGGTAAATAGTGTCGGAAATTTCCCTAGCAATGGGGTAAGCAGTGGGGGAAATGTCTCTAGCAACGGGGGTAAAAAGTAGGGGAAATGTCCTTAGCAAAGGTGTTAAGCAGTGGGGGAAATGCCCCTAGCAACAGGGGTAGCCAGTGAGGGAATGTTCCTAGGAACGGGTGGTAAGCAGTGTTGGAAATGACTCTAGCATCGGTGTGATTCAGTGAAGAAATGTCCTTAGCAACGGGGGTAAACAGTGGGGGAAATATCCCGAGGAACAAGGGGTAAGCAGTGGGGGAAATCTCCCTAGCAACAGATGTAAACATTGGGTGAACGGTCCCAAAGAACGTGGTGTAAATAGTGGAAGAAATGTCCCTAGTAACGGGGGTAAACAGTAGGGGAAATTTTCCTAGCAACAGATGTAAACATTGGGTGAACGGTCCCAAAGAACGTGGTGTAAATAGTGGAAGAAATGTCCCTAGTAACGGGGGTAAACAGTAGGGGAAATTTTCCTAGCAACGGGATTAGCAGTGTCCGAAATGTCCCTAGCAACGGTGATAAGCAATGGGGAAATGCCCTTAGCAACAAGGTAAACAGTGGGGAAATGTCCCAAGGAACGTGGTGTAAACAGTGGAAGAAATGTCTCTAAAAACGGGGTGTAAGAAGTGTCAGAAATGTCCCTAGAAACGGGAGTAAGGAGTGTCCAAAATGTCCCAAGCAACGGGGTAAGCAGAAGGTTTCATGTTTTTGGCAACTAGAGTAAGCAGTGGGTGAAATGTCTCTAGCAACTGGGGTAAGCAGTGGGAAGAATGTCCCTAGCAACGGGGGTAAGCAGTGTCGGAAATAACACTTGCAACGGGTGTTAGTAGTGACCGAAGTTTCCCTAGCAACGGGGATAGACAGTAAGGGAAATTTCCCAACAATGGGGGTAAGCATGGTTGGAAATGTCCCTAGCAACGGGGATAAACAGCGTCCGAAATGTCCCTAAAAACGGTGTAAAGCAGTGGTTAATGTCGTTAGCAACGGGTGTAGAAATTGGGGAAATGTCCTTAGCAACAGGGAGGTAAGCAGTGGGGAATTGACCCTAGCAACAAAGGTAAGCATTGGGTGAAGTGCCTCTAGCAACGTGGGTTCAGCAGTCGGGGAAATGTCCCTAGCAACGGGGTTATGCAATGCGGGAAATGTCCCTAGGAACGGGGGTAAACAGAGTCGGAAATGTCCCTAGCAACAGGGGTAAGGAGTGTTCAAAATGCTCCTAGCAACAGGGTTCGGCAGTGGGGGATTGTCCCTCGCAACGAAGGTAAACAGTGGTGGAAATGATCCTAGCAACAGGGGTAAGCATTGGCTGAAATGCCTTTAGCAACGTTGGGTAAGCAGTGGGGGAAATGTCCCTAGAACCGGGGATAAACAGTGGGGGAAATGTCCCGAACAACGGGGGTAAAAAGTGTGGGAAAGGTTTCTAGCAACGTGAGTGTGCAGCGTCGGAAATGTTCCAAGCAATGGGGTAAGCAGTGTCGGAAATGTCCCTAGCAACGGGTGTAAAAAGTGTCAGAAATATTGTTAGCAACGGGGGTAAACAGTGAATGAAATGTCCCTAGAAATGGGGTGTAAGAAGTGGGAAATGTCCCAAGCAATGGGGGATAAGCAGTGTCAAAAATGTCCCTAACAACGGGGTTGAACAGTGAGTTTAATGCCCTTGGCAACAGAGTAACCAGTGGGGAAAATGGCCTTAGCAACGGAAGTAAACAGTGTCGGAAACATCCCTAGCAATGGGAAGAATGTTTTAGTAACAGGTGTAAGCAGTGGGAAGAATGTCCCTAGCAACGGGGAAAAGAAGTGGGAAAATGTTTCTAGCAATGCGGGGTAAGCAATGTCGGAAATGTCCCTAGCAATTGGTGTAAGCAGTGTCCGAAATGTCCCTAGAAACGGTGTTAAGCTGTGGGGAAATGTCCTTAGCAACGGGGGTAAAGAGTAGGGGAAATGTCCCGAGGAACGGAGGGTAAGCAGTGTCGGAAATGTTTCTAGCAACGGAGGTATGCAGTGTCCGAAATTTCCCTAGCAACGGGGGTAAGAAGTGGAGGAAATGCCCTTAGCAACGAGGGTAAGCAGTGGGGAAATGTCCCTGAAACGGGGGGTAAGTAGTAGGGGAAATGTTCCTAACCACGGGTGGTAAGCAGTGGGAAAAGTGTCCCTAACAACGGATTGTAAACAGTGGGGGAAATGTTCCTAGCAACGGGGGTAAGCACTGGGTGAATTGTCCCTTGCAACCGGGAAATAAAGTGGGGGAAATGACCCTAGCAACGGGTGGTAAGCAGTGTCAGAAATATCACTAGCAACGGGGGTAGGCAGTGGGGGAAATGTCTCTAGCAATGGGGATAAGCAGTGTCAGAAGTGCATCTAGCAACAGGGGTAAGCAGTGTCATTAATGTCCCTAGCAACGGTGTTAAGCAGTGGGTTAATGTCTTTAGCAACGGGGGTAAAGATGGGTGGAAATAACCCTCATAACAGGGTAAGAAATAGGTGAAATGTCCATAGCAACGTGAGGTTAGCAGTGGAGAAATGCCCTTAGCAACAGGGGTAAGCGATAGGGGAAATCTTCTTAGCAACGGGGTAATCAGTGCGGGAAATTTCCCCAGCAACGGTAGTAAAAAGTGGAGGAAATGTCCCTAGCAACAAGGGGTAAACAGTGGGGGAAATGCCCCTAGCAACAGTGGAAAGCAGTGGGGGAAATGTCCTTAGCAACGGAGGTCAACAGTAGGGGAAATGTCCCTAGCAACAGGGTTAAGCAGTGGGGGAAATGTCCCTTGCAACGGGTTAAGAAGTGAGAAGAATGTTCCTAGCATCAGGGGTAAGCAGTGTTGGAAATGTCCCTTGAAACGGGAGGTAAGTAGTAGGGGAAATGTCCCTAACCACGGGTGGTAAGCAGTGGGGGAAGTGTCACTCGCAACGTGAGTAAGCAATGGGCGAAATGGCCCTAGCAACGGGGCTAAAAAGTAGGGTAAATGTCCCTTGCAATGGGGGGTAAGCAGTGTCGGAAATGTCCTTAGCAACGGGGGTAAGCAGTGGGAAGAATGTCCCTAGCAACGGGGGTAAGCAATCACCGAAATGTCCCTAATAACGGGTGGTAAGCAGTTGGGGAAATGTCTTTTGTTTCTGAATTTCGCACAAAGCTACTCGAGGGCTATCTGTGCTAGCCGTCCCTAATTTAGCAGTGTAAGACTAGAGGGGAAGGCAGCTAGTCATCACCACCCACCGCCAACTCTTGGGCTACTCTTTTACCAATGAATAGTGGGATTGACCGTCACATTATAACGCCCCCACGGCTGGAAGGGCGAGCATGTTTGGCGCGACTCGGGCGCGAACCCGCGACCCTCAGATTACGAAGCGCACGCCTTAACGCGCTAGGCCATGCCAGGCCTGGGGAAATGTCACTAGCAACGTGGGTAAGTAATGGGGGAAATGACCTCAGGAACAAATGTAAGAAGTGGGGTAAAGAGCAGAAAGTTCTCTGGGAGGTTCTCTCACCAGGTACAGGATTTCACATAGAGTATTATCATTTGGATTAGTTACTGTGATGATGGTATCGTTTGGACTAGTCACTGTAATGATGTTATAGTTTGGATTAGTTACTGTAATGATGGTATCGTTTGGATTAGTTACTGTAATGATGTTATCGTTTTGACTAGTTACTGTAATGATATTATCGTTTTGACTAGTTACTGTAATGATGTTATCGTTTTGACTAGTCACTGTAATGATGTTATAGTTTTGACTAGTCACTGTAATGATGGTATTGTTTGGATTAGGTACTGTAATGATGGTATCGTTTTGACTAGTCAATGTAATGATGTTATCGTTTGGATTAGTTACTGTAATGATGGTATCGTTTTGACTGGTCACTGTAATGATGTTATTGTTTGGATTAGTCACTGTAATGACGTTACTATTTCGATTACTTAATGTTGTAATGTAAACATATTTTAGTTGTGCCATTTTCATAATTAATTTTTGTTTTGGTTTTGAATCTTACGCAAAGCTACACGAGGGCTATCTACGTTAGCCGTCCTTAATTTAGCAATGTGAGACTAGATGGAAAACAGTTAGTCATCACTATCCACCGCGAACTCTTGGGCTTCTCTTTTATGATTGAATAGTGGGATTGATCATCCCATTATAACGTCCCCATGGCTGAAAGGATGAGTATGTTTGGTGTGATTAGGATTAGGATTCGAGTGCTTTATTCCGGGCCAATTTATGTTTTAAATTCTTTAGTTTTTCTTCTAAAGAGCCAATGTGATATTATTAATATTTCTGATCGAGTCACTGGAACAATATTCATGTTATTGTTTAGTCAATGTGGTGATATTAATGCTATACCTTGAGTCACTACAGTTACTCAACAGAAACAACAAACTTCTCTCTATGGGAAAGGTCAAAGTGTATATTTCACGCCCTTTTAAAGCGTTATATTGAAATTTCAATTAAACTATATCTTATTACTTTATACAAATAAAACTGGTATTAAACTAGCTAATAAATCAAAATTTAGTACCATGTAATTTTAAAGTTCTTAGTTTTATAAGAAAGACTTAATTAAGTAAATTATAAATATTTCTTAATATTAGAATCTTGGCATTTGTTCTCCAGGTCTTCTACTCTAACTTACCACCCCTTTCTGAAGTACTTGTATGTAGTATAACGTAAATTACTCGTTATAACACCAATATTGGGAAGGTAATGTTTAATTTTGATTTCTATCATTCTTGGATTACATAGTTATAAACTAGAAAATCTGCCCCATTTGTCACTCCTTCCTGTCACAAATTGTCAACAAATATCTCTAATATCTTATATCATTTATAAATAACAGGAAAGCAATGATTTACTCCATGCAATATCAATAAATGTCTCTGATATCTTATATGATTTACAACCAATATAAAGTTTCATTTCACAGAATGTTAATGTTTCTAAATTATTATTTCATTTACAACTAATATAAAGGCAAAGTTTTACTGCATGAAATGATGTACAATACAACAATAAATACATTGTTTTCAATTCAATGAATTGTCACATGCTTCTACAGTCTGAAAGTTTATCACGTAGTGTCCAGATCGATTATCTAAGGGAATTAGTTTAAGCTCTTCTTATCTTAGGTAGGAAGTCATTCAAAATATAATAGCTGTAGAACATTTGTCTGGTTTATTCTACTATTATTAAGTATTTTTAGATACATTATTTAAATTAAGTTAGTAAAAATGACAGTATAAAGTGCCATCATTATAGAGAAGTAGGCTTAATTTTTATCGACAACCAACAGACCAAAACAAAATGAAAAGAAAGTGTAGATATTGTATGTTTCATACATATTTCTTATTCATTTTGATAAAAGTAACTAAAATGTTAAAATTAGCAATTTATTAGTTATGTTACATTGAGTTGAAATTAGGTACAATAATGAAAAATAAAAGTTCTTCATAGGGCATGCTTGTGACGACCATAAATCAATTAATACGAAACCGAACGAAACAGTAAATTCGAAACATGAACAACTATAACAGTTTATGTACCTATCACAATGATAAGAGGATATACAGCTTAATATAGTAAATGTAGTGGTCTTGTCATTTACACTAGTCACTGTAGTTCTTGTTTGACACAGCAGACAGCCTGATGTGGCTTTCCTATCAGAAATCACACACACACACTAGTCACTGTACTGGTGTTACTAGAACAATTAATTAAAATAACACAATATATCGGTTCATGTTTCTACCACAATAAGAATAAATACATAGGTTCATGTTCCTACCACAATAAAAATAGATATATCAGTTCATGTTCCCACCACAATAAGAATAAGTACATCGGTTCATGTTTCTACCACAATAAGAATAAATACATAGGTTCATGTTCCTACCACAATAAAAATAGATATATCAGTTCATGTTCCCACCACAATAAGAATAAGTACATCGGTTCATGTTTCTACCACAATAAGAATAAATACATCGGTTCATGTTCCTACCACAATAAGAATAAATACATAGGTTCATGTTCCTACCACAATAAGAATAAATACATCAGTTCATGTTCCTACCACAATAAGAATAAATACATCGATTCATGTTCCTACCACAATAAGAATAGATATATCAGTTCATGTTCCCACCACAATAAGAATAAGTACATCGGTTCATGTTTCTACCACAATAAGAATAAATACATCGGTTCATGTTCCTATCACAATAAGAATAAATACATCAGTTCATGTTCCTACCAGAATAAGAATAAATACATCAATTCATGTTCCTACCACAATAAGAATAAATACATAGGTTCATGTTCCTACCACAATAAGAATAAATACATCAGTTCATGTTCCTACCACAATAAGAATAAATACATCGGTTCATGTTTCTACCACAATAAGAATAAATACATCGGTTCATGTTCCTATCACAATGAGAATAAATACATCAGTTCATGTTCCTACCAGAATAAGAATAAATACATCAATTCATGTTCCTACCACAATAAGAATAAATACATCGGTTCATGTTTCTACCACAATAAGAATAAATACATCAGGTTATGAACAGATATATTCCACTTCAAGCAAATATCATCAAAATAACAACATAATTATAAATATATATAACAGATATAATATTGTGATATCTTATGAATATATTGGTTCACGTGCATATCATTATGTGATCAAAATATATCACTTCGTGACCCAATCACCATGAAAATATTACAGCATTAATTTTTTATCATCAACCTATAACCGTGTCAAGACGATATACTAGGCTATTTATCATCACTAACCTATAACCGTGTCAAGACGATATACTAGGCTATTTATCATCACTAACCTATAACAGTGTCAAGACGATATACTAGGCTATTTATCATCACTGACCTATAACAGTGTCAAGACGATATACTTGGCTATTTATCATCACTAACCTATAACAGTGTCAAGACGATATACTAGGCTATTTATCATCACTAACCTGTAACCGTGTAAAAAGGATATACTTGGCTATTTACTGTCACTAACCTATGAATATGTTGACGGATTATCCACACGTCGTCAAGTGTTACTTTTAGTTCTATCCATACGTTACTCACCAGACACACAGAAGGTTCATCACACGTCGTCAAGTGTTACTTTTAGTTCTATCCATACGTTACACACAACGTTCACCACACGTCGTCAGTTTTAGATATAACACGATTCTATTTCTAACGATTAAAATGTATTCTTTCAAGTATTGCGTACCATCACTGTTAAGAATATTTCGTCTATTACAGGGAAAAATACAGTAAATAAAAATATCTTAATCCTAAAATGTTGAACAAAAGCTTTAAATTGTTAAAATACTATATTAACCATGATGACTTATTAACAAATACTCTGTTTTCAACATGCAGCGAGAGACTGCCTATTCTTAGGAATTCCTTTAACCAAGGTCTCTATGATTATGCAATCGACTGGTTTGAGACTGCTCTGACCAAAGCGAACGAAGAAGGAAACAGAACAGTCAGTCCTGAGGAAATCCAACTATTCCTCAGTATCGCCATCAGTATCATAAGTTATATATTATATACGAACAACTTATCATTTTTACCTATGATAATTACCTTCAATGTTTATATTACCATCAAAACTTGCCCCAGATAACTATTAATTCAGGTGTTTCTACTTGTTATCACTGTCTCCTTACTTGTCTATACTATAGACAACTGTTAACTTATTTGTTTCTACTTGTTATTACTATGCCGTTAGTTCTCTATACTAGGTATTCTCTATACTAGTGTTTATGGTCTGTTTAATTTTTCCATTAATAAGAAATATAGCAAGCTATTTTACCGCAGTTTAATAAAGATTTTCATGTAGTGTTAACCCTTCAACTCTTTACATGCATTTAGATATTAATTTATGTTGTAACTAACTTTGTTTATAATACCGTATATTGTGTTTAACTTTTCTATTAACAACTGTTGTAGAGTGTAACTATTGGGTTGATGATGTGTGTTTTAAGCAGCTATATTATTAATACTATGTGTTGTATTTAATGTTGTGTTAATACAGTTAGTGTTTTGTTTGTTTGTTTTGGAATTTCGCACAAAGCTACTCGAGGGCTATCTGTGCTAGCCGTCCTTAATTTAGCAGTGTAAGACTAGAGGGAAGGCAACTAGTCATCACCACCCACCGCCAACTCTTGGGCTACTCTTTTACCAACGAATAGTGGGATTGACCGTAACATTATACACCCCCACGGCTGGGAGGGCGAGCATGTTTAGCGCGACGCGGGCGCGAACCCACGACCCTCGGATTACGAGTCGCACGCCTTACGCGCTTGGCCATGCCAGGCCCCTACAGTTAATGTATTTAAATATTATTTTAAGCATATGCGCTGTATTTAAGTGTCCTGTTAGTAAAATGTTCTATTTAACTATCCTTTTGATAACGTGTGTTGTTTTTAGCTATCTTGTTTATAATATGTGTTGTGTTTAATTATCCTGTCAAAAATGTCTGTTGTGTGTAACTGTTCTGTTATTACCGTTTATGGTGTTTAAATACGCTGTTATCAACGTGTATTTAAATATCCTGTTACTGACATATGTTGTGTTTAATTGTTCTGTTATTAACATGTGTTAGTTACAACACAGACAGGTATAAACAAACAAGTTTCTCCACAACTCTTAGAATTATAGGTAATTTTCATATTCTAGATTTAGAAATTCACCTGATATCTAAAGTAAAAAAGTACAAAATTACTTTTCACGCTATGAAGACGTCTCGTATGGCTACACAAACTTTACCAAGTGGTTGGTTATCAACAGATTTTTTATCACACTGTTACTCATATTCTAAATTTCAAGAAATGAAACCGCATTTTCATGGTTTTTGGTTGTTGAAATTATCGTAACGTTTCTTTGACCTCTCTGTTCAACGTTCTGTTCATATCCTGTAGTTGTTTTCTTATAGCAAACTCTGTAAAACGTGATAAGGAAAACTCCTTGCTGTTGTTGAAATAAGATTACACATTGCAATTATTTATGAAGTAGAGTAAGCCAGGATTATCATAGAATGTCTGGTCATACCTTGAAACATTTTTATTCACGATGATTATAATAACTGTTCACGTCTCGTTCCACTTCTCCTGACTTTATAATTAGATTTAGTTTTCTGCTTAAACAGTTACACCAGCTTTATAAAATTTCACAATGTTCTAGTTGTTGACTCGGAATGTCAAACGTTATGACAGTTTAAACAACTACATTTTCAAATTTTAGGGAAATATTTGTTTGTTGGTTTTGAATTATCCATCTGAAATACCAATCTTTAGTTTTTTACTTTATCCGTCAATACCAATCTTTAGTTTTGTACTTTATCCGTCAATACCAATCTTCAGTTTTGTACTTTATCTGTCAATACCAATATTTAGTTTTGTACTTTATCCGTCAAAACCAATCTTTAGTTTTGTACTTTATCCATCAATACCAATCTTTTATAAAACGAACCTTATTATAATTAAGAATGTAGTTTATCTTATATACATGTTCGGTTCAAACAACACAAACTGTTGTTTTTCATAAAGATATTATCAACTTAAATTCCTTATTTATGTTGATTTTCAGCATGACAAAGTGCCACTAGAAACAGATGATGAAGGTGGGAGTTTTTTTTTTCCAACTTACTAATGGAAAAGACAGTTAGTGATGTTAATGGTGTTAACTGTAGCTGTTCAGATGCTCGTGTAACTGTGAGTAATGGATTAACTGTAGTTGTTTAGGAGCAACTATGAACAGTGGAGTAACTGTAGTTGTTTAGTAAACAGTGTAGTTGTTTAGTATGCTAAGGTAGATTAGTTGGTTTGGTAAGAGAAAAACTACAGTAATACAAATTGTAAAGGACTTTCTGTAGCATAATTGTAATTATTATAACTCGCCAGGATGACTAACGGGTAGTTCAAACAGCAGCGTTTAGACACCTGAAGTTGGCTTTTCCAGTCCTGGTTTCAAGTTATTTGATGTTATGGCAGTTTTCTAATTTCATTTCAAACTAGATGTACTTTAATTCTTAAAATAGAATCACATTAAAAAAGCTCTAATTTACAAATTAAAAATTTAAAACAGAATTAAAAAGATTAATGGCCTTTAAAAAACTAATGAAGGTGGACAGTGTCACTATCGCCAATAACACTGTCTAAAGGTTGTGGATAAACCTTGGGACAAAACATGTTTAAAACAGTGCCGTCATTGAGAGTCGTAACGATGGCAAGAAAGTAAAATGTGACTTATTGTGACCTAAGTGTTACACAAACTGGTGCATCAACTTCAGATAAAAGAAAACAATGAGTTAAAAAACTGTGACCAATGCGTAGTCTAGTTAGAACAACTTCCTCTTTCCGATTTTTATGGAAGCAAGACGGCCAAAGTCCAATATAGGGTTTTATTTGGAAACCACTTGTTTTCACGTTGCTTAATCCAAGTCGACTACCAAATGGCACGGAACCGAGCCTTGAATATAGGACCATAGTCCATGTATGGAACAGGCACAGCAGTGATAGTGCCAGAACAAACAGACTTAGCTGTGGTACTGCTTAGCTTCTATGTGATCCAGGGCAAGACAAATGGAGTATAATTCTGCATTGAACACAGAAATTGTAGAGGGGTTTCTGTGCACAACCATCGAACCACACCAAACCATGGCAGATCCCACAGAGTCACCTGATTTCGAACCATCTGTATAAATAGGAATGGAAGATAGTTCGAAAGATGTTCAGCAAACAACAGACAGTAATTCCAATCTGGAGTATCCGCTTATCTTAGATGACTTAAAGAAAGGTCAAATTGGGGGATTTTAAATAGCCATGGTAGGTTGGCTGACCAGTGGATACAGCAATGTCAACCAAGGACAGACCCAATTCATCCAACTGCGCCTGGATACGAAGGCCAAGAAACAATGGAAGGTCGTCTGTTCTGAAAAAAGCATCCCAACTGGGGTTGTGTTTTCCTCTAACGGTTTTAGAGAGAAAGAAGTTAAAACCATTTGCTGTGGTCCACTTCAGTGAACAATTCAGGGCAGTCTGTAGCTGCTGCTCACTATACCTCATGTTTGATGACTGAGTTGTGAAAGTCGTTGACATAGAGCCAGTTTGAACAATAACAGGGAAATGTTCAGTGATGGCATTAATCTTTATTTTGAAAAGTAGTACACTCAAAACACAGCCCCGAGATACTCCAAGCTCCTGTAGAAAAGAATGGGAAAGTGTCGAACCAACATGAACTTGGAATCGCATGTCAATTAAAAAATAATAATAAAAATTGGCAAACGATCATGAAACCCGTATAAATGAAGGTCTCGTAAAATGCCATACCTATATGTAGTATCATAAGCCTTATCAAGAACAAAGAATACAGATACAAGATGTTGTAGTTGGAGAAAGGCTTCTTTGATTGACGTTTTAAGTCGAATCAGGTGGTCCATTGTGGAGCGTTGTCGTCGGAACCTACATTGGGTGGGCGAGAGGAGGTTGTTTGATTCGAGGACTAAAACAAGACGAACATTAACCTTCTTCCTAAGGTCTTACAGAGACAGCTCATAAAAGCAATTGAATGGTAGTTTGAAGGAATCTTGGGATCCTTCCCAGGCTTAGAGAAAGGTAGGACAATTGCCCAGCTTCAGGCATCAAGAAAACCATTTTCCTACCAGATCCAGTTAAAAACAATAAAAATTGCAAGAGAAGCAGAAGATAGACGACACAACATCTCGTAGTGAACATCGTCAGGTCCGACCGATGTTCTGTCAGACCGATGAAGGGCCAGTTTGAGTTCCACCAGTGTAAAGTAGCGATTATAGGCGTAGAGACAATCACTTCAAAAGGAAAGATGTAATCGCTCTGCCTACGTTTTAATGGCTAAGAAGGTGAAGATGAAGCAGAAGTGCTAGATACCTGGCAAAAGCTTTCAACTAGAGTATTGGTGATGCTCCTGGTATCAGCTACTTCCTGGCCATCAGAGAGCAAGATAGAGAGGGGGACAGAATTATACTGCCCACTGACCTTTTGAATCTTATCCAATATGACTTTGGAACTGGTGGTAGAAGATATGTTGGTTGTGAATATAATCCAAGATTTCTTCTAGCTTTGACATCTTACCCACCGAGCATGGGCACGTAGCTGCTGGAAAGCGATGTAGCTTGAGAGTGTGGGATATCTACGGAAAGTATCCCAGGCCCATATTTTAGCCTTCTGTGCCATATGGCAGGCAGAATTCTACCACGGACGAGGATATCGTGAGAAACGTGTCAAGGTTTTAGGAATACCTTGAACAGCTGCCTATATAATACAGTCGGTTACTTCTGCCACACAGTCGTCTATTGACGGCTTACAGACGATGGCAGGATCAAGTTGTGCAACAGCAGTGAAAGAGGGCCAGTTGCCATAGTCAGTCTCTCTCAAAACTATAGGAGAATGATCACTGTCTTGTGGATTACTGTCAACACTCCATGAAAAATGGGAGAATAATGAAGGGAAGCAAATTGAGAGATCAATAGCAGTAAAGGACTGACTAGGTGCATGATAATAAGTAGAAGAACTAGTATTTAAAAAGAAAAAGGTTGTGATCAGAGAGCATACACTCTACAGAACAACACCTCCTATTAATATCAGCACTTTCACAGAGGGATGATGTCCAATTAAGTTCCCCAATATGAAAAAGGGAGATGGCAACTGTTCAATGAGAGCTTCAAGGTTTACTTGATCACAGATCTCTCCAGGCAACAGATAGAGAGAACAAACAGTGGTGGTACGACCCGAGGAAACATGGATGGTTACGGCCTCAAGGGTGTGTCAAATGGAAGACAGAGTGGGCACATGCTGATCAACCAACAGTGCCACCCCTCCATACACTCGTCCATCACACAGCCTCTCATTTCTGTACAAAGAAAACTGCCGAAAGGTGACTGTATCAGCTGTTTTCAGAAATGTTTCCTATAAGGAAAGACAAACAGAATGGTAGGAAGCAGTCAGTGGTTTGATGTCATCCAGATTAGAACGTAAACTTCGACAGTTTCATTGTGTCAAGATGGATAGTTTTATTTATGTGTAGAAGAATTGGGTGAAGAGCCCTTCTGTTTTCGACTATGTCTTTTTTCTTTATTTTATTTATTCAAGGGGTCTGTCGATCTCCATGGATCCTGCCCTGGGTCGATTGGGCAGGTCTTTGTTGCTGGAAGAGGATTTCAACCATTGAGGACATGAACGAATAATCGTTTTGCATCTTGGTGCGGGAGAAGAATATGTACCCGAGGAAATGTTTGTGCCTAGAACCAAAGGAAGTGGATCTTGGGGTTTGCTGGAATGAATGTTACGAACAGAGATGGGTGTTGACATTTATTCATGAACTTTTTAACCATGGAGATCATCTGGTTTGAGAATGATTCTTTTGGAGGCACAGAGAGATCTGACTGCACTCCAACTGTAGTAGTGGAACGAAGTGCAGCAGCATACATCTGAGATGAAATGGTGGACAGCAACTTTCGAGTCTCAGGGTAAGTAATGTTTTGAATCGTCTTCAAACGCTGCACCTCTTTTCTTCCAACCATTTAGGGCAAGAACAAAAGTAGGATGGGTGAGAGCCATTGCAACTGACGAAATGAGGGTCCGTTTCACACTCATAGGCATCATAGTTCTGGCCATTACAAGCACACATCAAGGAACCACAACATGATGTCTTCGAGTGACCGAGCTGCTGTCACTGGAAACATTTGAGATGGTTTGGAATGTATGGCCGTATTTTGCAGTTTAAAATAATCTGCCTTGATGGTGGCAGGTGGACGCAGTGATGTAAATGTTAAAATAAGGACATTGGTCGGCATCATAATTCCATCTTTAAGAGTGGAGATATGCTTCACTGCAGAAACTCCTTGGGTGGAGAAACCAGCGAGAATCTCCGACTAAGGGATGTTCTTCAAACCCCTCTCAACAATAACTCCTCATGGTGAATTCAAAGTAGCATGGGGCATAACTTCAATAGGTATATCCCCAATCGCCTTTGAATGTAAGAGGAGTTTAGATGTGGATGTTTCCACCAACATGTCACCAGAGCAAAGTTTTTTGAATGATTTCGGAGAGCCAGCAAGTCTCTTTAGTCTCTTCTGAATAAAAAAGGAACACATTTGCCCTAAATGTTTGTCTGAAAGAGAATGTAGTATAAGAAAATGAGGTACAGCTGTTACAAGTGTTGAAGATTGCTATAAAATCTTCAAAACGTGGTCATTTTCCAATGGACTGCTTTTCCACTATTTTATTTAAGTTTTTATTTGCAGGAACCATAATAAAAAAAGAATTTTTCAGTACTCACTGACCCCCACCCACCATTGGATGCACTACAATGCTAAACAATAACACTACAGCAACTCCAGGGTTTCGCGAGCACTATGTCCAAACACCAGCATCAGATATAATGTCCATAACACCTGTTGAGAGCATCCAACACTGGTACTTGGTTGACCCTAACCAGTTTACAGGAATTCATAGCCAAAATGGTGTGTTAGGGTTAGTCCCATCAACCACCAAGATCCTCTCCTCCCCTCAATGGATCACCATGCACGACAAACATGTGGGTGGATGTTTAGATTTCAGAGGAGGTAAACTGAAAGAAGAAAACCTTCCCTGGGAGGTCCCCTCACCACGTACAGGAATTCACACCGAGGGGACTATGCTAATGTAACTTTCAGTAATGGACTAACTATAGTTGTTTAGTTGCTTGTGTAACTGTCAGTAATGGATTAACTGTAGCTGTTTAGTTGCTGGTGTAACTATCAGTAATGGATTAACTGTAGCTGTTTAGATGTTGGTGTAACTATCAGTAATGGATTAACTGTAGCTGTTTAGTTGCTGGTGTAACTATCAGTAATGGATTAACTGTAGCTGTTTAGTTGCTGGTGTAACTATCAGTTGGTGTAGCTACCAGAAATATCAAAACTTTCTGTTATCCCTTGCTAAACATTTTCTGATTTATTATAGAAACAACTTGGAAGACTGTTTCTGTTTCCTTTAGTGATAGAAACTATATGTCTTATGAAATGAATTTCAAGCCAGTGTCTTTTGTTGACAATCTTGATCCTGTAATAGAAAAGGAACAATTCAACAGACTGTGTCGTGGAGAACAACTCAGGGTAATGGATATATGTTTTAAGTAAATCTGTATATTAGAAACAGGAACCAGCTTTAAAGGAGCATCGTAAATATGCTGTTTTATTATACCAAATATGAGCATGTTTTTTACTGTAAGTTACATAAGTAGCCTTAATGTAAGAAAAATTAGCATGGATTAGTGTTCATTGTCAATGACTTCATTCACAAGTGTCTTACATTATTCCCATGTAGATGTCTTTATTTATTCATACATGTAGTTGTCTCGTGTTTCTTACCTTATTGATTTATACTTCTCTCTTTACAAGAATTTGTTTAATGTATCTTACTTCATTCATATATACGTGTTCAATGTCTCTTACTTCATTCACATGTAGGTCTCTACTGTTTCTTACTTTATTCGTATACATGTGTGTATTCTTTGTTTACATATACTTTTTAATGTTTCTTACTTCATTGAAATGCACTTGTCTACTTATTCATTTACATTTGTCTACTGTTTTAATTTTATTTATGCATATTTTTCTACTCTCTTTTTTTCAATACACGTGATCAATGTTTCTCATTTTATTCAAATTTAAATGTCTACTGTTTCTTACTTTATTTATATACATGTGTCTACTGCATTCAATGTTTCCTACTTTATTGACATCTGGATATCTTTATTTACCTTTAAGTATCTACTGCCTTTAATTACATCCATCTACTCTGTTTAAAACTGGTACATATTAACTCATACCTAATGTAAATGTGAATTTTTTAGTATTAATAATGTTCATACTATAAAATAATTAATTT